>NC_091938.1:5425000-5791250 GCF_041260155.1 Ptychodera flava
CATATGCGGTATCATTTGAAAGTTAATTTACTTTTCTTTAAAATGATATATTGCAATATGCAATATCTTCTACAGTTTTCATGAAATGAGACCAAAACTTACCCTATACCCCAAAGTTTTATGTCGCAAGTTACAGTAAAAAAATGTCAAATTCTACCAATTATTTTCCTAGACACTTTACAAAAGGCAATGCTCTGTATAAAATATATTTTATTTGGTACAGGGACATGTCAAAAATATGAGTTTGACGTTTAACAGACAAAATATTGGGATTGAATGACTGTTACTTGCATGTTTTGAAGGGTACCGTGAAGTCAGAGTATTACTGACTCGCATATGTTTTTGTTAAATTTGTCGTCTTGTAAGTCATCTGCTCAGCTTACTTTCTTGCATAACCTAGCTTATGGGCTGTCATTAGAAAGACAATTTATTTGGCTTTAAAATGACATATTGTAATATACAATATCTTCTATAGTTTTCATGAAATAGGACCAAATCTTACCCCATACCCCAAAGTTTTATGTCGTAAATTACTGTCAAAACTAGCATTTAATTTTGAAAAATTCTATAAAAAAGACAAACTTTGTATGAAACCTATTTTATTTGTTACAGGGACATTTTCAACTATGAAAGATACCATTAACAGAATAATTATTGCGAATTTTAATAGCTGTTAGCATCATATTTTGAAGGATAGCAGGATATGTTGCTGAAACCCGTGAAATTTTATTAAACACTTCCATGAAATTTATCTGCCAAACTTTATTTTGTCCATAACCCAGATTGTAGGGTATCATTACAAAGATTTTACCACTCTTATTTTTAGCATATCATAAAGTGCATTATCATCTTAAGTTGTAATGAAATAGCAAAACCTCATCACTCCAGCCCTTAGTTAGATTTGCAAACTACATTTGTTCTAAAACTTTGCAGTTTGCGAATTTGGGATATGGTAAGTTTTGGTCCTATTTCATGAAAACTATTGAAGATATTAAATATAACATTATGTCAGTCGCTTTTTGGCAAAAATTGTCTTTCCAATGATAGCCCATAAGATATAGGTTAGAGTAAAAAGTAAGCTCAGCAGATGACTTACAAGATGACACATTTAACAAAACACATACGAGTGGGCAAGACTGTGACTTTACGGTACCCTTCAAAACATGACAGCAGCAACCATTCAATCCCAGTATTTTGTCTGTAAAAGTCTATCTCATATTTGTGACATGTCTCTGTAGCAAATAAAACAGATTTCATACAAATCATTGTCTTTTGTAATATGTCTAGGTAAAAGTTTGGTAGAATTTGAAATCAGTAGTGACAGTAATTTGCAATATAAACTTAGGGGTATGGGGTAAGTTTTGGTCTTATTTCCTGAACACTAAAGAAGATATTGTATATTACAATATGTTATATCAAAGGAAAAA
Source organism: Ptychodera flava (assembly GCF_041260155.1). NCBI lineage: Eukaryota > Metazoa > Hemichordata > Enteropneusta > Ptychoderidae > Ptychodera > Ptychodera flava. The sequence goes on from NC_091938.1 coordinate 5,426,428, forward strand.
AACCTTTTTAATGATACCCCAATAGCCAACTTATGTTAAAAAAATAAGCTCAGCAGATGACTTACAATAAGACAGGTTAAACAAAAACGTATGTGAGTTGGCAATACCATGATTTTGTGGTACCCTTCAAAATATTACTGTTACAGCTACAGCATCACAATATTTTTTCTAAAAGTTCGTTTCAAGTTTCTAACATGAACCTGTAGCAAATAAACTAAATTTAATACAAATCATTGCCCTTTGTATTATATCCCGGTAAATAGTTGGCAGAATTTGAGATTAGTTTTGACTGTAATTTGGAACATAAAACTTTGGGGTGTGGGGTAAGTTGTGGTCCTATTTCATGAAAACTATAAAAGATATTGCATATTGCAATATATTATTTTAAAGAAGAGTAAATTAACTTTCTAATGATGCCCAACTTGCTACGTTATAATAAAAAATAAGCTCAGTAGGTGACTTACAAGAAGACAGGTTTAACGAAAATGTATGCGAGTTGGCAATACTGTGATTTTGCAGTACCATTCAAAAAAGAATATTACAGCTACAGCATCCGGATATTTTTGGGTTAAAAGTTTATTTCGAGTTTCTAACATGTACCTGTATCAAATAAAACAATTTGATACAAAGCATTGCCCTTTGTATAATGTCTAGGTAAATAATTGGTAGAATTTAAGATTAGTTTTGGCAGTAATTTACGACATAAAACTTTGGGGTATGGGGTAAGATTTGGTCCTATTTCATGAAAACTATAGAAGATATTGCATATTACAATATGTCATTTTAAAGCCAAATAAATTGTCTTTCTAATGACAGCCCATAAGCTGGGTTATGCGAGAAAGTAAGCTGAGCAGATGACTTACAAGACGACACATTTAACAAAAACATATGCGAGTCGGTAATACTCTGACTTCACGGTACCCTTCAAAACATGCAAGTAACAGTCATTCAATCCCAATATTTTGTCTGTTAAACGTCTAACTCATATTTTTGACATGTCCCTGTACCAAATAAAATATATTTTATACAAAGCATTGCCTTTTGTAAAGTGTCTAGGAAAATAATTGGTAGAATTTGACATTAGTTTTGACTGTAACTTGCAACATAAAACTTTGGGGTATGGGGTAAGTTTTGGTCTCATTTCATGAAAACTATAGAATATATTACATATTGCAATATATCATTTTAAAGAAAAGTAAATTAACTTTCAAATGATACCGCATATGCCTCTTTATGTTCAAAATAAGCTCAGCAGAAGACTTACAAGAAGACAGGTTTAACAAAAATGAATGTGATTCAGTAATACTGTGATTTTGCGGAACCCTTCAAAATATGACTGTTACAGCTACAGGATCCCAATATTTTTTCTGTCAAAAGTTTATTTCAGGTTTCTAACATGTACCTGTAGCAAATAACACAAAGTTAATACACAGCATTGCCCTTTGTATTATGTCTAGGTAAATAATTGGTAGAATTTAGATTAGTTTTGACAGTAATTTGCGACATAAACTTTGGGGTATGGGGTAAATTATGGCCCTACTTCATAAAAACTATAGAAGATATTGCATATTGCTATATACCATTTTCAAGAAGAATAAATCACCTTTCTAATGATACCCCATAAGCCAGGTCATGTTAAACAGTAAGCTCAGCAGATGACGTACATGAAGACAGGTTTGACAAAATCCATGTGGGTCACAAAATCGTGATTTTGCGGTACCCTTCAAAACATGACCGTAACAGCTATTGAGTCCCTATATTTTGTCTGTTAAAATCCTATTTCTTATTCTAGGGATCCCAAGGTTTCTGAAAATACAGGTTTGTTATCCTGTGCGGTTGGGGGGGGGAGGTGCACGTAGATGCCCCCTTTAGCCCACGGCCTAATAGATTGTTAGTAATGCTTGCTGTATAAGTAAGACAAGGAGGCATAGACAATTTTCCAAATACGTCTTATCAAAATTATTTTATAAAAAAGTATTTAAAAAGTAAAATATAAAAATAGACAGTCATCAAAATCTATTTACTTTGGGAGAAAATGGCAATATGACTGTGTGTGCGTTTTAAAGTCTTCTTTTTAAGCCTGTGCATTAGTTCATTGCATAACAATAAAATGCCCATTCGCGATATACCAATGTAGCAAAACTTGCAATTTTAGTGAGTAGAGACAATAATTCATTGTAAATACCCAATTTTGACATTTATTTTCTTCTTCAGCACATTAAAATTAGTAAATAACATCCATCAATCTGTTTGATTTGCTTCATTGGGAGGAAACAATAGTTATCGTATTTTCTTCCAGTTAAAATTGCTGAATTACCAGAAAAAATCGATTTAAAGTTATCCAATTCTATGACGTCATATTTTTTTACTAAAAACTTATGCATTTTAGAAAGCCCAGTATCTAAGCTTTCTGAAACTATAAGGTATATGGCATTTCAAACCAGTTTACTTCACCAAGGAAGAATGTTGTACCCCTACCCCCAGCTTTTGTACACCCCATACAGATACACGCAATTCAAAATTGACGCCAGAGAAGTAGTGTATAGTTAAATATCTGATGTTAACACTTTTTTTCTTGTTTAATATGTCGGAATAAATAATTTAAACACAAAAAGTTGTGAAAATTTTGCTTAATAAAAAGTAAATCACAATTGTTACATGGTATTTTGGGTAAAAAATTTCAAAATTGTCAAAAAAATTCAATTTAAAGTCGTCCTATTCTATGTACACAAATTAATTTTGCTAAAGTTGGTATTCCTCAGAAAGAGCAGTATCTGAGCTTTCCAAAAATGTAAGGTTTGTGCTATTTCATGCTAGTTTACTCAATTTAGGGGAGGATATAGTACCCCCTATCCCTACCCATTTTTCGCCATTTTTTGCGGTACATACAAATCAAAAACCAGTGCAGACAGGTAGTGCATCCCAAAATATCCAATGTTAACATCTTTTTTCTAGTTCAGCAGATCCCAAAGAACAAAAAATACCCATGTAGTAGGTTTATGGGGGGGGGTGCACGGTGGGCCCCTCCAGCCCACGGACTATATGCAAGGTTTGCTTGTTGTTCTTCTGATGAAAATTAATTGGTTTTCATGATATTTTATATCTTTTTTCGAAATAAAAGTTAGAAAATGCAATAAAAAGTTTCTAAAATTTGTTAAATTATTATTGACATAATGGAACAGTTGAATAAATGTTATTCATTTTTATTGAATTACCTACCAAACTATGGAACCTGAAAATAACAATATTTTCAAATCCACCCTTGTACCCAGACCCAAATTCCGCTCCCCTTCTGGTACCCAAAGCATTTTCAAATCTCCTCTGAATTCCATCAGCCCCTTCACAGTATTTAAGAAGGCAGCCTAACTGTAAAAACATTCGTTGAAAATTGCCACGTCGAAGTACCACGCCTAACAAATTCTCGTATCCTTTAAAAACGTACTATGGACAATGGTACACCTGTTTGTTAGAACAAATACAAGTCATCATAACGCCTACCAACGGCCAATGTGCTAACAAAACTGCTTACTCGGTATGAGCTTCGGCTTGGTTGACTCATCTTACCTGACTTTAAAACTATGGGTAATAACATCGGTAAAAGTTGTCACTTAAACAATCATTGACCGCTATACACAACCGAGTCTTTACTTAAGTCTTTACTTCACTCTATGTAGCAGAGTGTGTTACTGTGGTTGGGACGTAGCCGGCAACACACAGTCCTGCCGCGCAGAGCTAGTTCTAAACGACGTACGCTGAACTTTGAAATAAAGGAGCCACTGGCGTTAGGCCAAACCTAACTTCAAGTTTGCAGACTATTTTACCCCTCTAAGTCAGAAGATATGGAAACACATTTATATGACTTCAACATCAAAGATTAATTGAAAGATCCTTAAAGTAAATCTTGGGCAGCGGCTGCTTGATGATAACTTGTACTATAATAATGTTTCTCTTCGCGATGGAATGCAAGGTGACCCATTTTTTTCAAAGATTGGATATAATTTGCTGTCAACTTCAAGATGACTGATTATTTTGAAAAGTTTGTTTTCGCTGGAAATGTGAGACTATTTTTGATTACCGTGATACTTACTGTGTGTTTTATTTTTTGTGGCTTATTTCAATATTAGGAAATAAAGTCTCTTTCTGGAGCGGATAATATCGTTCCTTGTTCAGAGTTGATTTAGAGATATTGGGTAGTCTTTGTTAAGAGAACCGACCCATGTATAGATTCACTCCACCCAAATAAACACCAATTCATCTTAATAGCAAGGTGGTCCGTGTTCGTCTTCTTATGACGCGACTGCCAAGAAGAAATTTGTTCCCATTTCCCTGAAATATTAGTTTCGAAATTTTATGTAGTAATGGTCACCCGAATAGACAAATGAGAATGCTTCAAGTTGATGATGCATACAATATATAAATGAGCGGTTAGAGCTTAATCGCCACGTTATCCACCCTTCGTCGATCTTGACAACAGACAAACAGCCGTATACAGTGACTCGGCTCGGCTCGGCTCGCCCATTTGTTGGTTTTCCTTTGTACTGTCCAGGCGACAACCGTGAGTAGAATGACTAGTTCTAGGTATGTTATATATTTGACTCCTGTTGAATAGGTACCGAATTAGGGGAACTTTTCGTCTTGCTTTAACTGTGTGTGAGTATTAGATAAGGCAATAAGTATAGTACCGAGCATTAATGACAACATGAAAAACGGTAGACAATGTGACACTATCGAGGAAGTGCTTTGAAATGGTTAGTCACGATCTAGACAGTATACAACCGTCGGAAAATTCCTTTAAATCGTCTTGTACTGGTTGGACAACTTACCGCAACACAACTATTTGTACTCCAGAGAGTCACCTGTTTGAAAATCAAAATTAATACCTTTTGTTCACCTGTTTCCTGGGTGTGAATCACAGGGGGCTGTCTACATGTCCGTCCCCAGGGGTGGGTAGGTGTTTCGCTATATCGCTAATGAAGATATATTCTACCAACCTTTGGTGTTTCGGCCTTTCACTGCCCTTGACAATCTTGTGTATACGTTTTATCAACACGCTGCGTCTATTATCTGATGAGTTTGAGTGCCTAATTAGCCAAAGTAATCAAGGGTAAATTACTAATCTGTGGACGCTCTCACCAGATTATCACGGATTAAATTTGACAAAGTCAATAACGAACGCACCAGCAAGGTCTTCAGTTATACCTTGCTGGTGCGTTCGTTATTGACTTTGTCATATTTAATCCGGTGATAATCTGGTGAGAGCGTCTACAGATTAGTAATTTACCCTTGATTACTTTGGCTAATTAGGCACTCAAACTCATCAGATATAGACGCAGCATGTTGATAAAACGTATACGCAAGATTGTCAAGGGCAGTGCTAAGTTAAGACCGAAACACCAAAGGTTGGTAGAATATATCTTTATTAGCGATATAACGAAACACCTACCCACCCCTGGGGACGGACATGTAGACAGCCCCCTGTGGGCACAGGGTGCCTCGGGAACAGATACTGGACACTCAAACTTTTACAGTAGTTTTACACCACTGATTGGTGTTTTCTGAAGCTTATGGAATTAACAAAGTTTTACTGGCATATTTTTTTGTGAAAATCGTAGCTGTAAGTGACTGGTGAGCTTCTCCAGCCTGGGGGCCGATGGATTCGTGGGGGCGGGTTCACCCTTTTTTTGACTTTGGTGATGGGGGTAACCATGTTTTTGAAAATGCCCAATACTCTAGTAGGGGCATCAGTATGTTTTTGAATTTCGACACGGGCTCATACTTGCCTAAAATGCATCGTGCCAGCCATAAATTTCATAACTCAGTTGCATTTTTCGGCGCGATCTTCGGGCGCGTAACTTAAATAATAATGACATGTTTTTCAGAGCCCCCTCCAAGTGCGAAGCTTTATGTCATGTCAGAATGTTCTGTAGCGATGTCGATTCTTTAAGACATTTTGACAGGTGCAGCAACGGAGCTATTCATCGAAAAAGCTATTCCAGGAGCAATTTTTGAGGGCAGGGGAAATTTTAATTTTGCTAGGGCAGGGGACATATTTTTAGGTGGTAGGGGAGCAAATTTTGTTTTTTTTTATGTAGGGCAGGGCGGATATCGGTTGATTTTCCTGGGGACAGGGTTTGGCAAAAAACTTTTGAGGGGAATTGTTTCCAGGGCAGGGGAAATTGGCAAGTTTTTTTTCGCTTCAGGGCGAGGGAGCTTCAAAAATTCACAGTGGGGAGGGGAAACAGGCAAAAATAAGTGGGGAGTGGGTAAAAATGAAGTTTGAGTGTGGGAGGGTAAGTCGAAAAATTTTCTGTGGGAGGGCAAATTATGAACAGCTAATTAATTACCCTCTTGACTTAAATTAGTCCGTTGACATTATTTGTCATGCACAATATACCTTATCATAGTAAGGACCTTTTTAAAAGTGCATTGTTCGTTGGCTGCACCTGATTTTGACATATAACTTAATTTCTTCACTCCTAGGGGGACATTCATATTACGAGATAAGTGATGCAATGACGTGTATACCTTTGTATTTGAATTACATTTGGCTGACTTTCTTTTCGATATGTAACTATAATCTGCCAAGGAAAAACGTTATTTCTGTGAATTTCATAGTCAATTTCATTTTGTTTAAAAAATACGAAGACACAAACGAAATACAAACAGACGCGCGTTTATGTGTAAGCTTTAATAGGGTAAAAACATTCATTGAAAAGTACCTATGTACCATGCCCGATAATATTCTTATTTTTGCGCCGTTTTCGGTAGAATTCACAACAGGTTTTGCTGAAAATAGAACGCACTATATATACCATGTTACACCTGTCTGTTAGAACAATTACAGGTCATCATAACGCCCACCATTGGTCAATGTATTAACAAAACTGCTTACTTCATTTCGGCTCGGTTGACTAATCTTATTTGACTTTTAAACAATGGGTAACATATCAGGTAAATATCTCATCCTAAAATAGCCATTAGCCGCTAGCCAAATCCGAGTCGTTACTAATGGTTACGAAATATTTTACACTTGTACTTCGCGCCTACTTAAAGCAGTTTCTGAAGTAGCTCTGCGTGGCAGAGTCTATGTTTTACACTGGTAGGAGTCCTAGCCGGTAACACACAGCCCTGCCACACAAATGTAATTCACATTACAACTTCGCCGATGCTAACTCGCCATGTATGCAACCCCGAAATTTCGGGGTTAGTTAATATGCTAAGCCGGTCGGAAGGTGTGAATCACGTACACATCGATAATACCAAAATCAAACGACTCGAACAGCATTTGCATGCAAGGCAGTGTGTGGAAACGGCGACTATTTCTCCTGTGAAGTTTGATTGAATATTATTTTCGTCACAGTCCCTCCACGAGGGACTATGGTTTCGTGGTATTTTCGAATTCTGACACCACTTGGCAATTGCGATGCGACATCGGTACAATAGAACTAAAAGACGCTTCGTTGTACCAACACCTGGCACAAAACTGAAAATGGTCGAACGACGTAAGCACGGTCACTCCACAAAAACGAGTGGAATGACCGTGGCGTACAGACTTCGCTCGACTTCTATAGCTTGTAGTATTGACTGCTACTAAAATTCGGCCCGTACTTATGACATAGCGGCAGCTGTTTACCTTACCTCACCCCACCTCACAAGAAAAACAGAGACATTGTCTATGTATTCGACTCGACTGCATTGCATCCTGATGAAGCCTCGCCAGTCACAATAGTTTTATCAAACGTTTTCAAACAGACAAGGACTTCCGTCAGAAGACATAGTAATGAAAATTTGTACCATTCTGGAGGTTGCTAATTCAGCAAACAACACACTTGATAATTGTGATTGTCTCGCAGTCTGCAAACACTCCTAGCAGAACATTTACATCAAGCAGTGGAGAGCGAATTAAACGGGAAGTTATAGGACCGTGGGCGCACAATAGGGGATTATTGATGATGCAGCTATTTGCATACCCTGGCGGGAGTTTTTGAATTCTCATAGCATCGCTCTGACTCTATGATAATTTCGAATAATCATGATGGGCACTTTCTTGACATATTCAAACAGGGGTTAAATGGTCGTATAGGGAACACAATTTGAAACATGCCTTCTCCGACAAAAAACGGAAGATTTTTCCAATTTATTTTCGACTCAAGAGTAGTCGCTATATATCCACAGACATCATCTGTAAGATTCAGTGACATTGAACGCCCGAAACAAGGCAATAATACGGGATTCTGGGACCACATGGCACGTCCGTTCAGTAGCGTGGCTTTTTTTACATTTGCATAGATTTACGATAATCCTGCTTTTATCCCATGTGTAGGTAAAGCTAAGGCTACATCCGAATAAAAATATAAAATACAAAATTGAAAGTCCCTTGATGACGCCGATTTCTTTAAGGCGGTGATAATGAGGGGGCCAGGGCCTCGAACGGAATGTTGTAGATAAAGGTTTTTGATTCAGACTTTGATTTACTTGAATTTGTGGTGATTCGGACTCAGTATTTGCTGCGCCAACGGGTGTAAAGTGTAAGACGAACGCTCATGGGTGTGGTATTTACATTAAACCATTGTGACTTTACCATAATTTTGAATCCTATCTGCTTACGTCAGTGGATCACGTGGTCCATGCTGCTTATTTCTCGCCAAATGCCCTTGGTTGACACAACATTTGATTGACATTAATGATGGATTCATGGAGCATGAAAAGGTGTCGAAATTATTCCTCTGGTAGTGATTCGCATGCTTTTTACAGAACTCTCTTTTACGTTGTTAGCCTTTTCTATTCAAATTAGATAAACCTGTTTATGCCAGCATAAACGCTAGAAGCGAGGACTGCGTTCCTTTTTGAACATAGCTTACAAACTGCAATTTACCGGTGGTACACATTATTTTTGAAAAGTCCCCCTAAGCTAAAAACACAGTGAGAGTGACAGTCACTGAAGGAAGACAATTTTCATGAAAACAAGGATATCTCTCACTGCGAGTTGTCGTTGAAAGGCAACCAACGCCAATATCGTAATCCCCATCCTATGTTACTGCAGACATGCCTTCAAAATGACTCAGCTGAAACAGTTTTGTGATCATCGCTGAATTTTTTAAAGGGATATATGTCACTTTAAAATCATATCATTTCATGGCCAAAACAGTGACCATGAAGTTTGAATTTCCATTTCAACATTAATGTTGGTATTTTAGTCCTGTTGGTGTAGCGTAGCCTCCGTCGATTTTAAATTTCACTGAACGAACGCGGCGAACAATGATTGCTTCCTTTCTCCCTGTTTCTCTTCGTCTCTTTGTCCCTCTACATGTACTTCTTTGTCTGTACACTCCACGCATGTTGCAAATAATCTGCCACCGCGTAACCGACGCTGAAGTCAAAACGTTGAAAAAATACTGCCCATTGACCATTGATACCAGACAGATGTTTGAGTTTTTAAAAGCAGAGGGTATGCACGATCAAAATGTCAGAAAATAAAATCTTCCGGGAATGTTACTTTAGTACATTAATGCTATGATCGGACATAGAACATCGAGGGTCTATGGCTCGGAGAAGTGTTTTAGCATTGACAGCAGAACAAGGTTGATCGACACTCTTTAGCAACAGTAAAATTGCCCACATGCAAGCGTCACTGATACGAAAACCTAAATTTAACTAATGTTTTACGGCTTGGAAGTGTGCCTTCGCGATAAGTGCAGTATAATGTGATTTCAACTTGAAAAAAATGGAAAACGTCCATGGAAATTTGCCATGCAAATTTTCTCCTGCTGTACTGTTTGATGCGGACCATCGCTGGTGCAGTCAGTCAAAAATAAAGTCGTAGTCTTACACCATGGAGCTAGAAACGGATCTGGCTCCATGCTTACACCGATACGTTGTACCGCTGTATATGCCGCTGATGATTTATACACGTCTAGGTACACATGGTCAAGTGCCAATGTACTCTTGCATTGCACGGCCAAAACCGGTATCGATTTATCACTGTGACAGTCCCTCCTCCAAGCAAGAGACGTCCTTTTCTAGCTCCATGGGTCAACCCATGGAGGTAAGGGTCAGCCAGGTATTCTGTTAGTCGCTATTCGGGCTAGTACCACGCTAACAACCACGTCGATGATTGGTCAATAAACAACAATAAACAACAGAACCAATAATATCCTAATAACAGCTATCTTTTGGAACAATTATATCATGTTATATCATTTGTTATGATATAACTGTTCAAAAAGATAGCTGTTATTAGGATATTATTGGTTCTGTTGTTTATTGTTGTTTATTGTCTACATGACTTAATTACTTAATAAAGAATAACGATACGTGATATTATTGTACATGTCGGTAGCTTAACCGAGCGGCTGTAGAGCTCTGCTGGGCGTGGGACCGGCTTGGGCCTGTTGTCCACTGCTGCACAGACAGGATGGAAGGTGTGAAAGTAATTCACAACCCGATTTCATAAATCAGAGAAATTCACGAATTCTGAGCGTTTCCGGTGACAAAGACTGGTCAACTGTCAGATGGTTGCATAAACAATCGATCGACTGGCCTCTTTTGCCTAAAATCATACCTTACCCTATGCTACTGGCGAGAAATCGTCCTGAAATTGGCTGGGCACACCAACCCAGCGCCGGCCATTTGAATAAGCTGCATCCATGTACGCATCCAATGAGAGAAGAGCAATCGAAAGACAATACGTCGTCATCTGCCAAAGGTGTTATGCACAGGCGCATGCGATGCATGCAGCTTATCCCACAGGTTATCGTAACGTTGCTTGGATAGTCATTCGAGGCGGGCGGCTGCAGGTCGCCGTTTGCTTGGAAAAAAGAGAAAGGTACGACATCGATTTCAGACAAGCAGCCAGAAAGATACAAAAGAAACGATGTATCCGCCATACTGAATTCGAACTATGAACTACCTTACCCACAATTCAATGCGAAATCCAATTAAGTCAGTATGGCGAATACAGGGCAAGTGTGCGGAATCCCCAGGAAGTGAATATTGCCAAATTTCGGCACATGTAACGTTTCTAGGCCGGCCATACTGGAGCAATAAACATTTGAAGGTATTTGTGATAGTCAAGGATCATTTATTTGACGCCAGATTGTTTCTTTTGTTTCTTTCTGGCTGCTTGTCTGAAATCGATGTCTGACCTTTCTCTTTTTTCCAAGTAAACGGCGACCTGCGGCCGCCCGCCTCGAACGACTATCAAAGCAACGTTACGATAACCTGTGGCTTATCCCAACCCAAGCCAGGCCAAAGCCCCGCAGAGCTCTACAGCCGCTCGGTTAAGCTCGGTTAAGCTAGCCGACATGTACAGTAATATCACGTACCGTTATTCTTTATTAAATAATTAAGTCATGTAGACATTCTAAACATTGATGATTATGCAGTGCGTTCGCCGGGCCCCAGCCAAGCAGCCATAGCATTCGCCAGTCAACATGTAGGCCTATAGGCCTACACTAATATCACGTACGGTGATTCTTTTATTGAATAATCAAGTCGTATGTAGACATTCTACATATTAAATACGATTATCCCAGCAATGTGCCAAGCGCCTGTGTGGAACGCACTCGACTTTTAGCCACTAGTTCGCTACGCAGCTCTTCCTCAACCGTGTAGTGATGTCTCCCCTATGGTTTTTCTACCAAACGAGGATGATTGAAAGTACAGATAGGAGCTACAAATATGAGGATATATCTATATATCTATCTTCTATCTATCTATCTATCTATCTATCTATCTATCTATCTATCTATCTACCTACCTATCTATCTGTGTATATATATATATATATATATATATATATATATATATATATATATATATATATATATATATATATATATATATATATATATATATATGAAAAATTACCAATTTACAGGTACGATGGTACGATGGTATTTGTTGGCTTATATCTTACCTCCAAAATCGCATGCAACTGGTTCAATTTAGAATTAATACTCTCAAAGGCAATACATTTTGATTGGCGTTCCCCAAGGTAGTATACTTTGATCTTTATTGTTCATTATATACATGAACGATTTGCCACTTCATATTGATAATAATATCGACATATACGCTTATGATTCAACCATAACTACAAAATGTATTCAAGAACTTGAGACAACCTTGAACTTTGACTGAAATAATATTGAAATTGGTGTAAGGGAGCGTTCAGTTATTACGGCCAGGGGTGGCCGGCAAAATCCAGAGGGGGGGGGGTCACCTTAAATTTGAAAACTGCAAAGGGGGGGGGGTCATGTATTTTTCAAACAGCTCAGAGGGGGGTCACTTAATTTTCATAAGTATCCGTCCCGTCAAAAGCAGTTTCAGTGTTCAGAAATATTCTGGGATATAAAAATGATTCGCTGCATGATTTCATTCTCTGAAGTCATTTAACTGTAAATCTGAACAAAAGTATAATTATCTGTCACATGAACATCTTGCCTTGGCAATTCTGAGGCTTGTCTTATTGTAAATTGAGCTCACTGAGGGCAATGAACAATTCCTATTACTTACATATTAGAGATATAGCAAGTTTTGTCAGGTAAATTATTTAACAGTTACCTGTAGACTACTAGTACCATGAAAAGTGAAATTATACTTTTAGGTGAAATTACAATATCAATATTGTTGTCAACATCTGAACTTTCAAATACCCTATTTGAATCAAGTACATTTGTATCAATTGTCAAACACCTATAAAAGCACAAATTAATTTAGTTTAGCATTGCAAAAAAATTATTCATAGTTTTCTCATAGACTCCAATGTATAGTGAATCAACATTTCAGTGAAATTCCAAAATCCAATTTCTTGCACACATATCAACCTTTAACCGTCCTAGTCTAAATAAGTACTCTAAAATGAATTATCAAATGTCTATAAATATACAGATTTAGATAGTTTTGTATTGGAGAAAAATTATTCATAGTTTCCTCATAGACTACCATCTATAGTGAATCAACATTTCGGTGAAATTCTAAAATCCAATTTTTTGCACACAGATCCATTTGTAACTACCCTAGTCTAATCAAGTACATTAATATTAATAATCGAGAGTAGATAAATACACAAATTTACATATTTTTGTAATGGGAAAAAAATTATTCATAGTTTCTTCATAGACTCCCATGAACAGTGAATCTACATTTCAGTGAAATTCCAAAATCCAATTTCTGGCGAACATATCCATTTGTTACCACCCTAGTCTAATCAAGTACATTAATATTAATAATCGAGGGTACATAAATACACAGATTTACCTTTATTTGTATTGGAAAAACATTATTCATAGTTTCCTCATAGACTCCCATGTATAGTGGATGAAAATTTTCAGTGAAATTCCAAAATCAGATTTCTTGTACACATAATATGCACCTTTAACCATCATATTCTAATCAAGTACAATTATGTTAATTATTCAACGTCTGTATGTGCATAAGTATAGCAAGTTTTTCATTGGAAAAAAATTATTCACAATCTTATCATAGACTCCCATGTATAGTGGATGAACATTTTTGGTGAAATTCTAAAGTCAAATTTTTGTCCACATACCAGTTGTAACAACCCTATTCCAATTAAGTACATTTATGTCAATTATCAAATATCTATAAATGCATAGATATAGTTTTGTATTGAAAAAGTATTACATAGTTTTTTCATAGACTACCATGTATAATGAATCAACATTATCAACAGCTGATTATCAATTAAATCCAAATATCAAAATTTTGTACACACACGCTTGCGCAAAAATATTGCAATCCACCTGTAATTTCTGTCCAATCCCTTTGAGGGGTAATTTCAAATATATAGCAAGTCAGAAGGGGAAATTTGAACATTAATACCTTGTGCGTTTGTAAAAAGGGGGTCATTTGAAAATATCTGAGAATATTTATTTTGGATTCTATCGCCCTCACCCTCCAGAGGTGTTTGTGTGTGCTGCTTTACTCAAGCAATGGGGGGGGGGGGGGTTCATGAAATTTTTGTCATCTTAAAAGGGGGGTCATCAATTTTTTGGTGCTATGAGTAGGGGGGTTCACTTATTTTGACTGATGCGCAGGAAGAATTTGCCGACCCACCCCCGGTCATAATATTTGAACGCTCCCTAAGAATATGAGAATGGCCATCAATTGTGACAAGACAAAAACATGATTGTTAAGAGGCAATAAAAACGTACAAATTTGAATAACAAACTTTAGACTGTAATCTTGGCGAAATGGAATTGCAAGCAGTTCACTGTGAAAAGATTCTTGGTACACGGGTCGATGAAAACCTGGCAAGATTACATAAAAGTAAATAGTAAAATTTCTTTGCTCAGGAGAATAAAACATTTGTTACCTATGAATACAATTTTTTTTAATATAATAGCTATATTTTACCACACTTGGATTACTGTTGTCATTTATGGGGAACATCACCGTTCATGAAAAGGCTGTGCCTTATAAGACTCAAAAACGTGATATCAGAGTGATGTGTTATGCAAGGCAAATGTTTTGACCGAGTATTATTTAAAACAAAGTATATAGTGCCATATACCGGATAGAATAGTTTATAAGAATATTTGTATGGTTTTTAAATGTTTAAATAATCTTGCGTCTTAATATATGAAAAGTCTTTTACCCGAAGTTGATCATAAAGAGTAACAAGATCTAAGATGCAAAAATTGTTATTGATTCCTGTAACAAATAAGGATTTAGTGCAGAGGATTTACTGTAACTAGTGTAAAACAGTGGAATATTTTTATTTAAATATAAGATCTAGTAACTCATTGAGTATTTGTAAAACTTCTTACATTGAGGGTTATCAGGAATAACATGTGTGGTTTGAATTTTAGTTTTCTTGTCGATTTGTTTTTGTCGTTCAGTGAGTGTGTTCATTTGTCTCTTGTGCGTTGGGTCACTTCTGGCCAGTTTTTTATTTCTGTGCATTGTATTATGCTAGCTTTGATTGTTATGTATCATGTAGTCCTGCTTTGTATCAGTTTGTATGTTCATCCATAGAGAAAGAATAGATAGAGTGGCAACGGGTATTGTTTAAGGCGCGAAGCGGTTACGTAACCCATCCATGTTCGCCTCGCCCCAGGTTGCTCTCGTCTCTCTTTTCCGAAGAGTGCCGACCATGAATCCTTCGGTAGTTTTCGGATTTTCGCCAATTGTTAAGCGAAAGTATGTTCGGCAAAGTTTGTGTTGTTGTTGTCGTGTGGTGCTGAGCAGAATTGACGTGCTGGCGAAAACGGGAGTGTTTTGAGCTTCAGGAAAACGAGTTTACCGTTTTAAAAATTCCTCTCATATTTTTATGAACATATAATGAGTGTGTTTGAACCAAATTTGAAAGTTTTTTATCGATACTGTCTGGTTTTACTCAATGGTTTACAGTCAGTCGTACCTCTTTTACACGTGCGTCAAGGAAGGACATGTTTATGAAACTGCATCCGTGTTATGTTTTGATTGGCGTGAAGCAGTGTTTCTGGCCTGAGAGCTCACAAAGTAACTATGGTTGCTACGCGACTGGCAGTACGATGCCATCTCGTCGTATTTTTCGCATAATCTCGTGTAATTATCAACCACAAACAAAGCCTCCAAAAAGTTTAACACTTTGGAGCTCATTTAATATGAAAAGCCAATAGTCTACCGAGACGACCATGGAACAAAAGGCATGCAAGTGTTGCTACTCTGTCTATGTTACTCTGTGGTTCATCTGAGGGCCCTTGGGAAGCTTACCAGGCTACCCTCGTTAAAGGGGAAGTTCACCAAGGATGATTTTTACATATGTGGTAGCTCTGTGGTCATTTACCCAGGAAAAACTATTTTCACCATTTATAACTCGCAAGATTTTTTACAAAAACGATAAAAATAGTACAGGAAGTTGCCCATGTAATTTGAATCATGGGAAAAAAGCTCCAAGCTTGGAGCTTGCATAATGTGATATGGAAGGGACCATCTCCGGACGGGTATGGCCCCCACATTGTCCACTCACAGTAACACAGTAGTAAACAGCAACACAAAATCTGACAGTGGACAGTTTATTATAAGTGAATCATCGTTTATGCAAGGATACTCAGTATAAACAAAAGTTATGTAAATACGCACAGCCTGGTTTAAGCATGGGTGAGTGGACAATGCCATACCCATGGGAAAATGGTCCCTTCCATATCAGATTATGGAAGCTCCAAGCTTGGCGCTTTTTCCCATGATTAAAATTACATGGGCAACTTCCTGTACTGTTTGTATCGGTTTTTGTAAAAAATCTTGCGTGTTATAAATGGCGAAAAAAGCTTTTCTGGAGTAAGTGACGACAAAGCTAGCACATATGTCAAAATCATCCTTGGTGAACTTCCCCTTTTTAAGGTAGAATGCGCCTCGGGGACAGAATTCGGGCTTTCAAATTTTATCGATTCTCTTCTGATCACCACTTGTGGGGGCTAATTTCAAAGCTCTTAATGAAAGAAAACATTTTACCGTCTTAGTTTTTTGAAATGAGTAAAGGAAGACAAAAATATTCGGAGGGGAGAGGGCGAAGGATCCCATAAAAGTTCTCAGATTTTTTCAAATACCCCCTAACAAACTCACAGTGTGTTCAAGTCCCCCTTCTGACTTGCTTTAATTTTGAAGTCTCCTCCCCCTCCGCCTTCAAGGGAAGGCAAAATGTGGCCGATATAGTGCCTCATCCAAAAATATCAAATCATAATACATGGGAGTCTATTGGGCAAACTATTAACATTTTCCCCACAAAAAACAAGCTATATCTCTATATTTATATGTGTTTGATAATTCAGGTAAATTTACTTTGCTTGAAGAGGCAGGTAAAAAGAGCATGTATGTACAAATTTTGATTTTTGAAATTCATCGATAATTTTGATTTACTATACATAGGTAGTCTATGAAACATCAATAAACACGTATTTTCCAATATAAGCTACCAATATCTTGCATATATAGACCCTGGATATTTGATAATTTACTTGATTAAAAGAGGGTGGTTACGAGTGCATATGTGCACAAAAATTTGATTTTGGACTACGTTGGAGTCTATGGCAAAACTGTGAATAATTTTTTCCCAGTATGAAACTTGGAATATTTGTGCAGATATAGACCCTAGATAATTGGCATAATTGTACTTAATAGAATACTTTGGTTTCAAGTGCATATGCGTACAAGAATTTGATTTTCGAATTTCACCGAAAATGTTAATTCACTGTACGTTGAAGTCTATTAGATAACTATGAATAATTTCTTTACAATACAAAACGAGCTAAATATGTGTAATTTTTGACGTTTCATAACTGATTTGAATGTACCCGATCAGACTAAGATAGTGACAAGTGCATGTGTGTACAAGAAATGTTATTTCGGAATTCACTGCAAACCTTGATTCACTGTAAATTGTAGTCTATGAGGAAACTACGAATAAAAAAAATTTTTACAATAAAAAAACTAGTTAACTCTGTGCTTTTATGAGTGTTGACAATTAATATAAATGTTTGTGATGAGAATAGAGTGTTTGAAAGAGCAGATGTGAATTACAATATGATACTGGAATTTCACTCACGTGATGATTTGTAGGATAAAAAGTATTCTATGAACGTTCAAAGGTCAAATGAGATATTTCAATTAAGATATTATTGATACGGACTGTGATATGCAGGGGGAGGGTCAGTGTTGTTTTTGGCAAGAAAATTAGGGAGGGTCACTCTTTTTCTTGCAAGCACTACTTTTAAGGGGCCACGGTTCTGTATGGAGGGACAGTGGTCGTGCATGTTTTTAACTGGAGTCAATTTCACGAGGGTTTGGACATGTAGGGATACCGGAAAGTTGTTTTCCTTAATCCTGAAATTTTAGGGTTTTTACCGAAGAAAAATCTATGATACACCAGTACAAATACTTAGTTAGGAAATCGAGTATTTAATGTTCTTTACCGGGAAAAGAGAATTCGTGATCAGTTAGATCATAGAAGGACCATAGTTTCGTGATTACTGTGCTGTACCACATTGCAATTTTGTTAAAACATGTATTTGGCAAGGTCTGTCGAGTTGGGGTCGGTAGGTATTGTTTTTTAAATTTTTAGCTAGCTTGGCTTGTTTTTGTTTTTATTTGTTAATTTTAATATTTAGCAAAACGTATTCTGCAAGTGGCTTACCTGGCTTTTTACATCTCATAAGCGTATAATATATTCGGCGTGTTATACTTACTGTGAGTGCGAACTACGCCAGTGTTGTCCTACGTAATATTGACCTTTGAACACGAAAACAATAATCTTTGTGATTCGTGACCCACCATTTACACTGTACAGTTGATAAAATGTTCGTCGATTGTGGCAGCATACCTAGGAACAGTCTTCCTGCAGAAACTTCCCACCATATGTTTAGGTTATTCGGCACATGTTAGTGACAAATGCTGAATCTTGTACGGTGACTTCAGAGCACGGTCCCACCACAAATGGTAGGAGCTGTAACCTCCAAAAATGTAATAATCTCCACAAATGCAATATCAACCACAATTGTAATAAAATCAACCACAAATGTAATAAAACTGTCAACCATTAATGTAACAACCTGCAACCACAAATGTAATAAACAAATTAACCATAAATGTAATAAAACTCAACCATAAATGTAAAAAACTTGAACTTGCATATGTTACCATTTGTTTATCAATTCCCAAAGTAAATAATAACTTTAATAAGACTAGTGTAATGTTATTGCATACTTTCCTGAAACTAGGTTTCCTTACTGAAACACAGAATAGAATACTTTGAGAATACTATCAGAAAACGGCGAGGTACCGATCAAAGCGTTAGATAATGGAAGCGGAACAGCAGTTCTAGACACTGATAATTACATAATAAGGAAGCGTCAAAATAACTCGTCAACCAGTGATACCACACAAAGTTTATGACAGATGACTCAGAACAAATAACAGAGAAATATGCAACCTTATGACAGAAATTTACGACACAAAACATGTTGACGAGAACATGTATCCATGTTTAAATCTAGTAAAAACAATACGAACACTACCTTGAACACAGTAGAACAAAATTAGACATCCTAACATCCCCAGTGAAGGAACAAACATCAAGTGGGACAACATAGGAATACAGAAAATCTATCGATTATTCCACACAATTTATCCACATAAGATGAATTTGAGGCGACTGATTAAGAAAGTATATACGGCAAATTTCGATAAAAAGGCGTAAAGGATCGTAGTGTTATACAGTCTCCTCCTCTCTGGAGTAGAGACTGCACTGACGTTCAGATTACAGCTGTGTCTCGCCATGGCCAATCAGTTCTGTACCCAAAATAGAGAAACGTAAAATACACTTTCAAATGTACAAAACACACTAAACGCAAACAATTAAGATATGAATAATGTGTGGAGTTGCTTTCCTTATTACAAAGATGAATATTTAGAGGTATGGAAATCGATCCCAGGGCCTAGGAGTGGCACATGTAAAACAGTGTGTATCTTTGCGTCAGAGGCGGAATAAACTATGAGTGTATCTATTTATCCAGGAAATCTTAATCCCGACTGCTATGTTTGTACGAATATAGAGCCAGCCAATGTTAGGAACACAAAAAACAACACGGGGAACAAACAGGCAGTGGCTTTGAACAAAATCAATGTACCCGGTACTTCACCGATATTCGTAGCTTGACGCACTTTGAACATAGCTCGTAACAAGGGACAGAGGAAAGCCCATGGAACTACGTGTACAACTATAACAGCCACTCATGTAGTTGGTGCACAGTGGAGATTTTTTGGCTCGACAACTTTGATGGATGATGGACTGACCTTTCCAACTGCAAGCCAATTACTTTTCTTACACGATTCAGCACAGAATTTTTGTATTGACTGTTGACGCGGTGTTTACAGTTGTTACATGGTGGCAAATCCAAGTCGAATCGGCAACTGCTGCGTAAACAGTCACTGAATAAACTGTGCACGCATTTACGAGCACTGGATATTTTTACCGTTTTTAATCGAAAACCGTCCGTATACGCGTATGACGGTGACAAAAACAACACAAGGAATCTGGCATACATTGTTACTGAATTACTGTGACCAAAAAATTCACCTAAATTCCGAACGACGATCATTCAAAACTCTGCAGGTTTCCGGACTAAACGACCCCAAACCGACCGGATCTCAGTCAACTGTACCGGGCTCGACGTCTACTCTGTCAGCGTCAACTCAAACTTTCATTCCAGATAACTTTACCGAACAAACTCGCAATATACTTAATTTACGTTGAAAAAAATTCAAACTGTGTATCGTATTGAAAAAAATCTTACCGGGACCACGGAGCAAATTAAAAAGCCAACAAACCCCAACAGAAACATTGGAATGATCATTAGTGTGCAAGGTCGCTGTATTATATGTCAGGGTAAAAAAATTCTAGCTTTTTCAGGACGGTGCAAAAGGCGGGGCAGAATTAGACAAGATTACGACCAATGTGTTACCGCCGATGGTACATAACGTACTGTTGATAGCAGGTAGTTCGGTGTCCAGTGATATAAACACGATTCCTAATATACCACGGCTGTTGATTTGAGCTGCCTCCGATCGGAAATTTTCAATACAAAGACATGATGTCAATAATTTTGCGAGATTATAAGTACCCGCTGTCTTCTCGCCAAATAGCTGCGATCAAGATTATTATGATAGAAGCAATTGACCGCCGAACACCTGCTTGCTCTTCTTATACACAACGTGTAAAAATGGGTTATTCCTGCTGAGAAATACGACAGCAAATATTGCAATGTGAATTTCTTACTATCTTCCTCGCAATGATTTTTTCATCTGTGTCTATTTTACCATGGTTACTGGACCATTTCTGACGATTTTTACTGACAAAGAATCAGTTCACACTTATCGTGGGAACACATTGCAAACACGTTCAAAAAATTTTCATCACATGAAAGATTACCGTAATCCCCGTTCCAAAGATGTAGGAAATGTATAATTGGTTGTTTATCATGAACAATCCCGAACTGCAGCCTCTAAATACAAAACGATTTTTCTTCTGAACAACAACTGTTCCCGACAACTTTACAATCGCACTCCGGTCATCACATGACGGTTGTAACCGTACATGTGCTGCCGCCAATAGAGAATCAAAAAATCAAAAGTCAAAAGTATAGAAAAAATATCGATATCCAAGCAATGTAAAACAGAGTAATGTTGATAGGGTCAATTTATTGTATATTATAAAAAATCTCCAGGCCACTCGGAACATCGTAAGATTATGATCTCACTCGTTCGAATACTACACTCACACGGTAGGGTAACACTGGGAACTCAGATCGTTAGATACTGCTTCCGCCAAGCGAATCCGCTTAGCTAAAGACGGTAAAATGACCATAATTATTATTGCTAGTGTCTGTAAATTTTACCGACTATTCGTTAGTAGTTGTCGAGTTTCTTGAGTTTGTCCGAAAACTATTTCAGTGAATGACCTAAGGTTCAAGACATGTGAGTGCGAACGCAATATCGATATCGGGAAAGCAAAATCTAGACAATTGAGGAAGAACATAAGAGTCTATTACATGTAATCTGCGAATTAAATGAATCCTAGGTTACTATGAAAGTAAAAAAGGTAATCTTGTGCCCTCTATGGGAAAGAAAAATAGATCAAAAAAACGTCAGATAATATTAGAGCAATTTAGTAAAAAACAAGCTCAGAAAAACGTGTAGAGAAGAACAACATCACGGCGATCTTCAGACCTTTCATCATGTTTCAGTCTGAATGTCAACATTTGATGCTATTATCTATTTCAAGTGTCTCTTTTTGGTCAAATCCGACAGAGATGAGTCAATCGCGATTTAGTTTCATCGCCCGACCCGACAGGAAATAATGCAGCTCATGGGCACCTGCATAATCGTGGCATGAACGTATCCAATGGGCGTCCACTACCTCAGCCTTTGACCATGTATCGCCAGCAAACAACGGTTTTAGACACCACGATAGCATTCTTTTCGCACTCTGTGAGCGGTTGAGTGATTTGGGTAGGCAATTGGATTTGGATCGGACTCGAGTTGATTTTGGCCGAAAACAGATAGAAAAGTAGTTGTTCGTGCTCCGTCCAAATTGGATCCGCATGTTGCCGGTTTTGTCCATGGCAATCAGCAGAGCCGTACGTGGTGGGAGGCCGTATAACGCCGGGAACACACGGCATCGTACGCAGGGCTAGGCCACTATATACTTCCAAAAGAGATCTATCATAAAATATCGTACTGCAGGTCAACATACACATCACCCATTCATAGGCCTACAGGTACACAGATCAACAAACAAACAGGGAGAGGCAATCTGCTTGAAACCATGAAGCAGTCCGTTTGTGTCTGAACTCATCTGAGACTCGTGTTCAGTAACCGTTGGTCAAGTATTTTGCTCAGTGGTAAGAATCGTTTATTCATTGTTGACATCGTAATCGATCAGATGTACACATCAAATGTTTGATCGTTTGCACCTTTCCGCGTCCCCTCGTGATTGGCAGCTGTTTGAATGCTTTCATCTATTGTTCTGGACGCTTTGAACACAACATCGAAGCAGTTTTGGCATCAAAAATCAACTTAAAATGGAAAAAATGAGAGAATTTCACCAATAAGGTGATGCAACAAGTATTCACAAAACGTAATATGTTGGAACAGTGCTTTAATTTACACCATGGTTGTTGAAAGCTCCAGATTTTCGGGAGCATTCGTTGACGCTGTTACCATACGCCACTTATATTGGATTATGAATGCCCAGGGAGATAGGGGGTATTTATAGGCTCCCCCTGCCTTTAAGGGCTAATTCCTCGATTGCAACGACAAAATAGATTTATTACATTTATGGTTGACAAGTATTACATTTATGGGTAATTTTTTTATTACATTTATGGTTACCATTTATTACAATTGTGGTTGGTGTTTTTATTACATTTATGGTTGATTTTTATTACATTTATGGGTGATATTACATTTATGGGTGCACTTTATTACAATTATGGTTGATATTATATTTATGGAGATTATTACATTTGTGGAGGTTACAGGAGCCAGGGGCGTAGGAAACAATTCACGGGGGGGGGGGGGGCAAAGGTAAC
This sequence comes from Ptychodera flava, assembly GCF_041260155.1. Lineage (NCBI taxonomy): Eukaryota > Metazoa > Hemichordata > Enteropneusta > Ptychoderidae > Ptychodera > Ptychodera flava. Next base: position 5,449,518 of record NC_091938.1, read on the forward strand.
CTATATTCTGGTGATGAATAAATTACGATCTAAAATTTGCATATATGAATAAATTAAAATATTAAATCATACACGAATAAATTAAAATAATTAAAACAGGCCAAAATCAATCTTAATAGTAAAAAATGTAATGAAAGCACCACTACTTTCACATACGGCAATGTCTCAATATTTGTGTTTTTATGTATTAGGCCGTGTAAAGAAAATTCTTTGTTTGCTGTCCTTGGATTTTTGAAAAACCTACAAGCCAGCCAGCAAAAAAACCCAAAACAAACACACAACATAGATCAATCGCATAAACTTTAACTTTCCCATCGGTTTATGGGTCACAAGTATGAAAAATCATCTGTTACATTTACAATACAGTGTTTCTTATGCTCTTCATTAAGCACGTTGAAAGCAATGCTTGGAAACAAAGGTTATATTTGTATAAGTACAACAAGCATACTTAGAGTTAGGTGACTGTGAGTCTGAACAAAAATTCCATAATAAATAATGGCAATAAACAGTATACCAGTACATAGGCCCTAGTGTACCACATGTACAGTGTGATAGTAATCAACTGGTTGTGTTACGCAGATCTATAGTTTGTCTCTGACGGAGGTTTATGCACTAGGTAGTCATAGGCAAGAGTAAAACTATTAAAATAACAAGATCTCAATCATGAATAAAAAGCATATTTGCGACAAATGTAAAAGATGCAAATTACGTATTATGACGATGTTCACGAAGTTTTGAAGAAAACAAAATATATTTGAATCAACACCTAATGAAGGAACATAAGAACTTCACCGTTTACGCGATGGCTTCAATTTTGCAACTTGTCTTAGTGACATTTGTGTATTAATTATGACATGTACATTTAAGATCGAGATCTGTATTGATGTTTACGATTGGACGTATATTTCCATCTTTAATTCATATCTATCATATGATCCAAACCAAGCCTTAAACATAACGTTTAAAATCCCATTCTAAAATAATACGGGAAAGGGAATACAAAGGACAAGAGAGAAAAATACAACAGACAGGGCAGGAGGACAGACAATTGGAGAAGCGTATCTTGGGCGATGGCAGCTGTCAAGCTTGTCTACCGAGAAATAAAGTCTATGTAGTACCAACGAACTCTGAACATCTCGTGTAGTCAATCGAAGATTACCAGCACCTCTCAGCAAGCTAAGACGAGTCCATGAGTAAAAGCAGGCCAAGATGAGGTAATGAGATAATAGGAGAAAAACGAGTAGTAACAGTTGTTTGACAACTGTACACTATGTATTTCAACATGTTGGGGTAAGCTTAGAACAAAAAGGTGTTCTTGCAAAACCTGAAAATTCCAAATATAAAACTGCAAAAGTTACTGAGTATAACAAAGTATGTATAGTTGTCACTCAGAAAACAAATGTTAAACATCTTGGTAAAAGGTGAAACTACTATCTCTTCCATACAATTACAATTTTTACAGTAAGAAGAGTGGGTAGCTGAACAAATCATAACAGCCTTGAGTACAAATCCTCCTTTTTAAGTGTCAAATAATACTAGTCCTGAGTTAAATGCTCCATTAGCTGTAACTTTAAAGGATATTTATTCTGAATTTTGTGTATCAACTATTTTATGGCCGAATTCAAATAGCGCTGATTGTAATGTTAGGTTTGTTACTAAATATAGCTGCACGCGCGACTTCAGACACCGCTGCCTGAAATTCGGACAAATTTTTTCATGCGCGGTCGTTGTTGTAGCTCAGTTGTAGTCTGAGCCATAAATTCATAGGAATTAGTGAGTTTTTGTATTCAGTATAACACTAGCAGGTTTTGATATCATCATTCTTGTCGAAAATGCGGACTAATAGTTATTTTTGCATATTAATGACAGAAAACTGACGCTATTGCATACTAAAATGCTAAATATTCTGCTTGTCAAGACAGCAATGCCGAATGGCCATTGCTATTTTGAAAACTGAATTCTAATCCGGACTTATAAAATGTCCAAATCGTTTTTTAGCAGAAAAAAATGTTCAAAGTAAGGGCAACTTCCACCGCGTAAGAACTATTTGGAGCATTCAACAACGACGATCGGAACACCGGCGGTACCTGCTTGCCACGGTGCAGATCCAACATCGTGATCAATCGCGGATCGTTGAAAAGCTGATGGAAATTCAGTTCCGTTCCTTAATCGAAGCGAAACCAGTCAAGAATTGTTTTCGATCCGTCTTGTATGGAGACCAAAAAGATTTTACGCACTTCCGCCGATTTGAAAACTTTGAGGGAGAAATCAACTTGCGAAACGGTCTATTGATCTTCACTTACGGTTCACTGCAGTCCGCTACAACAGGAGGTGAACATGTACACTTTACGTACAGCGGTTGATGTACCCCTTTAAGATAGGTAATCTGGTTTGTATGGAAACGATCGTACGACATTTGCGTTTTTTGCGACATTAAAATAAATTACTGCGACATCGCGAACAAAGGAAGGGCACATCCGCCGTATTTTCGATCATACGATCTGTGTTTGTTTTTCAGATTTCGTCCAAAAACCTACCCGCACGCGGACGGCAAACAAAGAATTTATTTTACGGCGCCTTAACTCCAGTTGTTTGTTTAACTCCCTACATAGCACTCAGCAATAGTTGGGACAGCTAGCCGTAGTTATGTGTATTTGTAAAAGTTGGGGGGTAAAAGTATACCTTTGCCCCCCCCCTAACTTCAGCATGGGGGGGGGGCCACCCCCCCCCCCCCGCCCCCGGTTCCTACGCCTATCGGAGCGATTATTGCTGAAAGGAACTGAAGTCGAAGTGGTAGGTACTGACACTATTTTGGTCTATGACTCATGCTGATGATTGTTATCATGAATGTTAGCAAATGCTACTTTGATAACATTTCTGTGTTGTGACGCACCAACCGGTACTGTTGAGGTGTCTTTGTAGCCTGAAAACTGAGAAATCGTTCATGATGAGTCACGGTCTGATATTTGAATTTGATAAATGGTTGATATGGAATGACATTCGATAACATTTGCAGTAAGTATAGGGGCCCTCAACTGATCTTACTCGTCTGAAATACGCAGGGCTAAAAGGACAATACTAATTTAATATAGGGCATATTTACAAGTCAGTCTGAACAAGATGGCAGTCCTCGATAAAGCTGTAATAGTGAACACGGAAATTAAAATAATGTTAGCTTGTTCTACGAATCAGTGAGTTCCGTCTATGTTAGAGAAGAACAAAGCACTAATATTTTTTAATTTTTCCCGTAAAATTCATAGTTTATTTGTTCACTTCCCCACAGAGAATACACCTAGCGGCCAGCTATGAAGAAAACAATCTTTGCATTAGCTTTCCTCTCACGTTATACCCAAACAAAGTCATAGAGTGAGTTTATAGCCTTCTGTCAACGTTCATGCCGATATGGCTTTTGGAAATTGAACTGTTGGAGACGATTTCTATTATATGATAGACGTTATTTAATTAGAGACATTGGTAAATTATTTTTTTTTTCTGTCCTTCAATTGCCGACAATTTTTCCCCCCCCCCCAGATCCTCCATCCCCCCCAGAAATCAAATGGTTCTCCCCTAACTAAGCAGCCAATAATAAGATAGGTCCGTCTTTTATCTTATCAGCGGTTAACGAGTTGTTCAGCCAGCGTGATATTTAAGCAATAAAGCACACCCAGCGACGGTATAGCACGATGAAACCCAGCGACAGTACACCACGTGATTTGACCAGTTCACTGTCACATGAACGAGCAATAGCGAGTGTATATGAAGTGAACTGGTCAAACCGATTTGTATACCGTCGCTGGGTGTGATTTATTGCATTATATCACAACAATATATTGAAATTCTGACATAAAATGTCAAAAAAGAATGTTTGCTCTTGCCTCGAGCTCGCGCATGTCACGCTCGTAGTTGGGGAATACGAGTTGAGGTACCAGTCCGGATCGTAATGCTTTCAGTAACTGAAGCTGACACACCAAGATGTATATTTGACACAACCTTGTACTTAATTGCAAGATGGCGACCGTATCGTTCACCGTCCAAGGTCTGATCCCAAGTCTATCTAGTCTAAGCTCTCCACAAAGTAAAATACATCTTCAAACTTACATAATTACAAAAATTATCACGTGGTAATTTTCCCGCCAGTTTTTTATTGTATCTTAAGATTAAATAAGATCACACCATGGAATATCCAGTTCTCGATTGCTCTCATTGAAATCTTAACCAATAATTAATTAAACTATCACACTATCTCTTATCTGCTTCTCGTACGATCTGAGTCAATGACCTTCACACCCCTTGGCCACGTGAGGGACGCTTCGAGATAAATCTCTACACAGTCCGGGTTATGTCCATACAGAGGATAGTAGGAAAGAGCCAATGGTGTACCGTATATGTAATGAAATTAAGGCAAGAACCAATCACGTACTGTATATGTACAAGGGTGAAAGGTTACGTTGGTTCACTTCGTTCAGATCGCCATATGACCTGACAGATCCACCGATCCAGTGATACTGTTGGCTACCCGGAAGTATCTTAGCTCCAGTCGATTGGCGATGTTCTACCGTGTTAAAAATTGTAAGATTTCTTCAGGAATAGTTTCCTGAGTTTCTCAACCCTTGGCCATATTCGACAAAGAGTTATTGGACGTTTTTCATTCTCTTTTCCAGCTTTTGGTTAACTTCTCGGCGATTGATCCGCCGCGCGTTTTTCTGAGCGAAGGGTCAATCGTACCGGGCAACGCATGGTGATCGAAAAAATCGTGCTCCGATGACCGACTAAAACAGTTGACCCATCTTTGCAAAGCTTGAAACATTCTCCATACTGCAGATGGCAAGGTTAAATTGAAATTTGACCAAAAATAGGCGATATTTGGCGACAAATAACTTACTGTAGATTTACAAGGGTCAAATGCTGATTTCTAGGAGCCGTACCCGGCCAGGAAATCCATCCAAATAAGTAATTTTCAATGTACTAACCACTTGTGTCGGTCACCATCTCGGCTGCACTGAACATTGTGCGTAACGTCTACATCTAAAAACTACCCAGTGCTAAAAATAAAGGGCGAAATCAAGCCGAAAAGTTCCAAACTCGTTGCAATGTACGAGCCAAGGTTTGCAAGGTTAATTATTCATGACGTTGGCGGCGGCAGGTTCGCTGATTGGTCAATCGTAATATCCTCTCTATGGACATAACCCGGACTGCTACAGGAGGGGCGTTACAGTATATCGTGGTTCTTTTCACGTCTCGACCAATCAGATCGCTGTATTTGCGTTATCAATTCGAAATATCGTTCTAACCAAACAACTCGTAAGCATCTAATAAGATAAAAAAAACCCACCTTTTATGTTAGCGACGGTTGACGAGTTGTTCAGCCAGGGCGATAAAGTCAAATAAAAAATTGTGCGATTCTGGTAATATGCCTCTAGAGACGGTCGGAGGATTTTGTTACTTATCATTTTGTTATCTGAGACCCATAAATACGGTAAGATTTAGAAAAATTGGCTCGAAATGTTTTGAACATGCGAAAAAATGTCTAGGATCGGTGGTTTTTTCTCGGGTAAGTCAGCTTACCGGAAACATTTTTTGCCTAATTTTGCTTCTTTTGTGATCAATAACAATAACTCAAGGAAGTGATTAGAATGGACAATGAACAGATAAGGACTGCTTTTTTGAAATAATGTAGAACCTAATCAAACAGAAAAAGGTCTCTGTAGCTAGAACTTTCAACCTAACATATAGATACATAGACGATGTTATTTCAATGAATAACTCTGAATTCAGTAAATATCTCGCTATGATTTATCCTCCAGAATTGGAGATTAAAGAAACTACAGAAACGGCCTCTCCTGCTTCATATCTTGACATTTTACTTGAATTTGACTCTAATGGTCACCTTTCTACTAGGCTATATGACAAGAGAGATGATTTCAACTTTAGTATAATCAATTTTCCACACCTCATAAGTAATATTCCACTCTCACCAGCTTATAGGGTATACATTTCCCAGCTTATTCGATATGCTAGAGCATGCAGTTCATATGGTGATTTTGTGGAGAGACATGGCCATCTCTCTTACAAACTGTTAAATCAAGGTTGTACCAGACATATTTCGAAGGCTGATATACTGATTTTACACACTTATACTTGACATAAAATTTGGATTTGAAAGTGGAGCTGTTCGTAACCGCCCTGCAGCAGCATATGCGGAAAATATATGAATGCCCTCCCAATGAATTATAGTGCCAACTGCTTTACAGTATCTATGGTCTGCCCGCTCCCCATTCCGCAAAACAGTTTAAGCTCCCCACTGCCCTCCCCCAGCACTGAAATTCCCCTTTGCCCACTAGATGTACACATTCCTACATGTACATTTCATTTATGTAACTTTTTATCATTTCAACCTTTGGACATTGCTTCCCTTTAAGTTAGGCTGAACTCACAAATACCGTTGGGGATGGCTTGAGGAATTCAGGAATTATTGAAAAATGTTTGGGGTAGTAGAGGGGGACATGAAAGTTTTACTGTGCTTATAAGAGGGACCTAAAAATTGTTTAGTTCCCTTTTATATTTTACATTTTCCGATTCCAATGTTTGGTAGGTCATTCAATGAAAGTGAATAACCGTTTTTATGTCATCCAATAATTCTAATGTTAGAAATAATCAAACAAAATCTAGAACCATTTTCTCGCATTTCATGACTTATATTTCGAAAAATCTCAACATGTATGACTATGAATTACGTTGAATTTTCGTAAAGACAAAAAGTAGGCCTCGTAACGGAGCAGGAGATGCAACTGTTGGTAATTTTTTCAATATTTCAATGTATTAAATACAGTTTCTTGCTGTCTCCCTACGGTATGCTGAAACGCACAATAAGCAGTTTGTCAAAACGCCTACATACGTAAACACTTGGTGATAATTGAATAAGAGTCCAAACCGTAAGTCATTTGGCAATGATACAAATGCACAGTACACATACACAAGCTGTGTTGGCAAGCTGAATACTGGGCAGTTGAACATGCTGTAGGGAGAAGAACAATAACGCAGTTGTGTAAATTGAACAAAAATATTGTCAAAATTATTCACTGTCGCTGGATACCGGCAGTGACAGAGATACTTCTGACTCTTTGTGAATGCAGTCTAACTTAGAGGGAAGCAATGTCCAAAGGTTGAAATGATAAGTATTACAGTCAGGTGGCGTCTAACGGAAAACGGATGTATGTTACTTCCATGCACTGGACGAACCCACACTAGATGATAGATAAAAAGTTGTATAAATGAAATGTACGTGTAGGAATGTGTAAATCTAGTGGGCAATGGAAATTTCAGGGGTGGGGAGGGCAGTGGTGAGCTTAAATTGTTTGGGGAGTGGGGAGCGGGCAGACCATATATACTGTAAGGCAGTTGGCACTATAATTCAGTGGGACGGCATACATACATTTTCCGCATATGCTGGTGGCAGGGCAGGTACTAACAGCTCCACTTTTAAATCCAAATTTTTATGTCAAGTATAAATATGTAAAATCAGTATATCAGCCTTCGAAACATGTTTTGTGATGATAATATAAAATTGACCGAATTTACCAGTTGACTGCACCAGTTTGTACTGTTAATACAGCCATAAGAGTCATGGACTAAATATAGAACAGACTTTGGACACTAGATACAATGGTTTGATAGAACAAATAGCTGCCTACGTCACGAATACCATATCAATGTACATGTTTTATTTCGTACCGTGCCAAAACGCCTGCCAACTCCACACTCGCCTCCTCGGCTGATTCGTTTAAAGGCCAAAAATTGGATCTGACTTTCGAAAATCTAGCTTAAGGAAACACAATGGATTTATTTTGCCAAGGGTGGCAAACTCAAATATTGCATGCTTGTATTTTGCACCGACATAAACAGGTCCTGAACGACGACATGTGCTGAACGACATAGTGATATCTTCGTACAATGACGTCGACATGCATTGTTAAGATCGAAACTTTTTTCAGCTTTGAACACAATACGGTTTTAAATGGAGCCTTCAGTTATTATGAGGGGTGAGCCGGAGAAGATTGAGGGTGATCCATCATGTAAACTGTGACCCTCCCGCCTGATGCCCCTTTCTAAAATATGACCACCCCCTCCTATCCCCTCCAAACTCAAAAGTTTGAAATGTGCGTATAACCTTGATAAAATTGCTGACTTTGTTATATAATATGTAAAGATACAAGGACTTTTGCCGTAACTATTGGTCATACTTTAAGTTTTCTTGTTCTGTGTATTAAATGTTGTTTCCTGTTCAACTCCATAAACATGTTAGTATGCAAAGTATTCTGCTTGTCAACAATGCTCATACACGTGTAATGACTATTGTTATTGTTGACAAATGAATTCGAGTCTTGACTTGGATTCAATTTTGAATAATAACAATGCTGACTGTACACTTACAAAGCAAAGATTTAGTTTTAATATTCTTAGTTTTCTCTGGGGATTGTGAGTCTTCATTTCCTAAATTCTCCTCATTCATTACATGTAAACTTAGTTGTCAGATACTACCATAGACCGGAATTCGTTGTAACAGCCCTATTCCCCTGTGCAATTTCGAGACACGAAATGTTGTGATGTATTGCACAATTAAGTGACTACAATACCAAAAATATGCGTAGGCGTTATCAGCAGTTGCATTGTTTCCGTTTTTACGTGTCATACGTGTATACCTTCGATTGGCAAGTTGATTTTTTAAAATCGGTTCCGTTTATTGTGATAATAACATCAGTCTATCACAAACAGAAACACTGCTTTGGTTTTGGAGTCCACATAGGGGAGCGTCTAGCAAGTATATAATGTAGTCTTATTAGTTACAGTGGGCGGGAAAACTCTCTCTGTGAAAATTAGTGAACACCTACCCCCTACACTATAACGAAACTGACGACCTCTAAGAATAATAAAACACATCATGACCCCCTGCGCGCACCATGATTGGAGTAAATTTTGATGACTTTGTTGATATTATTTTTCTCTGATTGTGTATAGACAATTTATGTTGAAGTGAAAATATTTCGCTCAATTTTACGGTCTACATGCAATTTTCAACGATAAAAATGGTCACTACTGCAGATATATATACACTTTGAGTTGATAGTAACATTGACGGGATACACCGGTTTGATGGATTTAAAATTCACGATTGCTTTCAACGCATACTTAAATTGTGACATTGAGTCACGACAAACTAAAACTGGCGGTTCAACTTAAAACTTTCCGTATTACTCACAATTTTTCATACGACACCCGAACGGCTACCCAGAGTTCTAAGTAAGTACGAACAGGGCTGTCATACATTACAAAGTAAATATTTGTGTGACATTATGGTCCTTTTTTGCAGCATAACAATGTCCAGGGATTACAGGATGACAGGAAAAAGACGTATGACGCACATGGTTGCACGTTGACATCGGTACCTGATGGACTACGGACGAAACACGAAGATGCCAAAATTGTCGATGTTCGATGAACAAAACAAAATACATTTAAGCAGTACATTGTCACAGATCAAGGAACTGATTAAGACTTGCGAACTCTATCTGAAACACAACAGTTTGCAAATCTTTCCTGATGCTGTATGCAAACTGAAATCCTTGAAAATATTAAACTTTGAATAGACTGCCTCTTCATCTATCTGATACAATGTCATACAAGTCAATCAACTCAAGGAATTCAACCTATTGAAGAGTGGTATACCTACATTTCCACGAATGATATGTCGCATCCAGTGTTTGATGATATCACACTTTTGGGCCAAGACTTTGACAATAGTTAATTAGATATTTTGACATTTTGACGGTTATAAGGAGAGAGAGAGAGAGAGAGAGAGAGAGAGAGAGAGAGAGAGATCGTCAAACGTTTTTATCAATTAAGGGATAAATACCCTCGGAGACAGATCGACTATTTACAATGACATACTTCAAACTCATGCCTGATCTGTTTGTATACCGGTATATAATCGCGTTATATACCGGATAGCCGCATCAGCACAATCTCTCTGCAACGGTATGACCCAGCAAGACACTCTACGATGACAATTCACTCTAAGTCACTTGTAAAACAAAAACTCACTCCATATGTTACTTCTCCTTAAAGTTGCTAAATATTTTATTAGATGATTGGTTAGTATACCTGTAATGTACATTATTCTGAATTATGGCTACATGGAGATGTAAATTACAGATACTGGTTCAGCTTTTCTTTTGTGTATGTTGTATATCTTCTGTTCAGAAATTCTGCTGGGAGAAATCAACATTTGCAAAATGAACGTGACCTACGTCAACCAACATGTCATTCACGATGATGGTTTCTGTATGTTTAACATACGAAAATGTTAATGGAAGGTTAGGCAACGTGTATTTCACTTACAAGTACAGTAGAATGGTTGGATTCTACTGTGGTATTAATGGAAAGCTGTACAGTTGTACTTTAACCCTCTCACACGGGTGACTTTTCATTCTTTTTTAACAGGGTATATTGTCATTATGAGAATAGTAATATGCTGTTCTTGTTTGGGCAAATGGGCATATATTCTTGGTTTTATTCTTTGTTTAAGCGGAAGAATTTCAGTTTCCGCCTGGTGTGAGAGTCCACCCACCACAAATAAAGAAACCATCTCTCTTGCCCATAAGCCATACCGTGAATGACCATTCACCTTGCTCACGTCAGTACAAACCGGTTCTTAAAATCACGAGGCAATAAAGTATTGCAGAAAATTATGGCAATGGCATATTATCGGCACTCCTATTAATTCGGCATCTACTGACAATTGAAATGACTGTCTGTCGTGAATACTTTTTGGGTGTTCAATAAATTTTAGTTACAAGTCGTACCACTGCCCAAACATCGTGACAGTGAGTGTCTTTCACCGAGGGAAATATTTGTCACGTCGAACAAGGGTCAATGGGGACACGGCAGCACAGAAATTTGAAATTTAAAATTGTCTCATGATTCCAGATATCTACGAATAAAATTTCGATTGACTTGCTTTCAACTTTAAGTTGAAAGTTTATTTTAAAACGTTCAGTTTACCTGCAAATGTAAGACAACTTTTTTAATTAATGTGACACTTACTACCTTGATATGCATTTTATTTTTGTGATTTGTTTCAGTAATAGGAAAAAAGGTGTTTTCTGTGAGCAGAAGTATTGACAGTATTGTCAACATTTATTTATAGATATTACATAGCCATTGTTAAGAGAACCAAAACTATGCAAGTGTCCCAACCCCTTACAATTGTAATTGCAGTGATTGGTACAGCGATCGCATGTTTATCTTATCACGTTGCATTTGCCTATGAAAAGGCTGTTGTCCATTTCCATGAAATATTAGTTTTCCCCTGAAATATTGAAAACTTCTGTAGAAATGCTCCCTCACGTGGCCCTATAATTAACCAATGAGTACCTAGTGTTCCTGATGTACAGACTATATAAATAACATTTAGGCATAATCGCCACCTTGCCACATCCATCTAGACATCCGACATGCTAGCGTGTACTATGACTGGGGTATTTTCGGTGAGAAGCCACATTCGTGGTTTTTTTCCTGTAAGCTGTTTGTTTCCTTTAACACAAAGGACTAGTTTCAGGTATGTACAAGATCTCTCTCCCTCCTGATTGTGTATCGATTCAGAAATTTATTGCCTCGGTGCAATAAACCTGTATGAACACTAGGTAAGGTAGGCAATTAGTATAGTGGTGAGAATTAGCGACAATGTGACAAACTTAAGGAAAATGTGACACTGTGTCAAGGAAGCAATCTAAGACGCTTCGTTACGATCGGCACACTCCAGACAGTCGAGCTCATTAGTATTTTGTAGTCGCACATTGCATTTTTATCTGGATAATACATATGATCATAAGAGAATGGAGTTACACATGCTTGCAAATTTAGTTGTTCAATTTAACTGTACCTTGTGTTCACCCTACTCATAAATCTGTAATTTCTTACTGAGCATTACGGAAGTTTCGAAAACTTTTACATACAAACAAATGCATTAAAAGCAAAGTGTTTTTTTATCAAACTGGTTTTCAATAAGATAATTTGTGAACGCCTTACGTCAAAAAGGGTCACAAAGCAAATTTTGAGTGACAACTGAGTAAAGGCAAACACGTTCTGTGCTGGTGCGAGAACCGCGTAACTATATATAATTGAAGAAGAAAAAATAAATGAAGGATAAGTAGTATGCAGAGTACCAGTTCTGGGATTATAGTGAGAACACACTCCCTCTCTAGGCCTCTATTTCATCCAGGTGAGCTCCCGACACCATTTAGGTGAAGCCCACACCCAAAAATCGAGAGGGATCTGGGAGCCTTAATTTACCAATTTAAAATTAACTTTTTAAGAAGGTGCCTATCCATCTAAATTGACAGATGGAAGCTCCAATTGTTATGGCAACTTTTACGGAACTTTTTTCGCTGAAACTGTACGTTACTATACTCAAGGGATTCACAAATGTGCAATCTCTTAACACCAGAATATTGTCGCTGAGGAGTTTATGTTCGAAATGACTACTACCACCACCACCGCTACTATTTAAAGTAAATAACTCATAGTAAATTAATCATTAATTTGGTGTACATTTAACATCTCGAAAGCAACAGACCGATAGGAAAAACTGTGAATTCTATCGTGATGAGTCATTCTGGTATCCTTATTTTGTGTGAAATACAAGGAAGCAAAGGAAATGCAAACTTTAGACGAAAGTTTAATGTGTAATCTTGTGATGACAGTCATCGAAAGAGCTGTTTTTGTGATCACGGAATTAAAATTGTGCTAGAAGACGTACATACCAGTCAGTTATCCCGATGTTGGAGAAAAATAATAATAGCACTTGGTTGATTGTTTTACAGGGGCAGTTCTTTTATCAGCTTTATCTCTAAACAGATTGTAACATCACTTACAAAGGAGAAGAAAAGAGTTAGAACATCATATTTAGAATGTACAATGGATATCAGCACGCTTGTTTCATGGCCATATAGATGTCATCGTAACCAATACCATATTTACCTATTAAGTAAATGCCAAATTATTTGCCGATTCCTGTCTTCATCTTGATTACTCGTTTTCTGACCAAAAAATCGAAATAGAATCTTTTCGCCAGCAAGTGCTTTAACAGATTTAAGACCGCAGTATGTGATAATATCTCCAAATGCATGTTCAATTTTTTTCTGTGGTTGTGGTGAACAATGTCAGTCCAACGCAAACCAAGTTCCATCGAACTAAAGCTAAATACCGTGACACCATTCATAAGTTTCATACTCACACCTATAAATATCATCAAAACCATAAAGAATAATAAAAGAAATTAATATTGATATCAACGTCATGAGTCTGAGCAAAACGCTGTTCATCCGAAAAGCTCTGAGGTACAAACGTGCGTCAGCGCCAGAATATGAGAGTGCAAAGCAAGTGAACCGAAACTGTAGACAGCTATTAAACTAAGCAACACACAATCAATAAAAGTTGAAACAGCAGTAAAAGTAACAGGGCAAGAGTATACCATCATCATCTGCTGGCGCTAAACGTAGAAAAATCACAGCTGACATTACGGAAGAAAGAACGAATGTCAGCGCATACAAACACGAACCAAATTACTTTTTTAGGGCAAGATCATCTGGGCCACAAATACTGCAGCAACAGTGGACACAGCAACAGCGCCAGCCCAGCATCAGTAAATATCCCATGGAGAAGAAACCACGTGGACTAGCGGTCATCATAAACAATTACAACTTTAATGGGAATGATAAAAGAGAGGGTACGCAATTTGACAGAGGTAGGCTAAGCTTGCAAAAATGTGATTGACATATAGTAATTTTTTTACTTTTCAATTTTCCTCAGAAATGATCTGAAATTCTTTACCAGGCCATACTTCGAAGTTCTACATGACAAAGACTTTAGCCTGTAACGCAATGTTGTATCAGTCAAATCTACTGCACTTAAAGCATGTCATTGAAACTAGGTCATACTGCGTACACAAATGTGTACACATACACAAGTGTGTACTTTTAAACATCTCATTTATTTTTATGATTTGACACAGCTTTTAAGATCGTGTTGAATGCAACATTTTCTGTACGATACGAAAGAGTCCTCTTAAATATCAAAACTTTCCATCGAAAACCCCATGGCAATCAGATAATATATCATGCATGTATGATGGTTTTTTCATTCACAGATATATAGCTATGTATTCATTGCTTTGCTTCGATAATGTTTGTGTGTGATGTATGATAGTATGTGTACGAGCGTGAGTGCTTCACGAACTCTACAGCGTGTGGAGAGGGCGTAGTCAGAATTGTAACAACTTAGCTCGGTTATTGAACCAATCTTTTTAGAGATTGGGGATTTGGCCGAGTGGTTTTGTCTGTGGCTTCTCCGCTAAGTGATTGGGTACCGTACGTTGTGAGTTCGAACCCGATTGAAACCATCGTATTCTTTGGTTTATAATTTCTTCTCTCATTCAATATCGTATCCGGACTTTATTCACATTACGGTCATTTCATAGGTACAGGTTCACCTTGTCGGTAACTATATGGCAGTATAACGTGATGCATACATCTACAAAATATACGCTAATAACGATCGGTTACGTGTTTGAAGAAAAATGACCGTCGATAAATTAAAAAATGATTACAGATGCTCAAATGTGCAAATCCTAATTCGTTCGACCAAAACCTATCGAAGTAGACCTTCAAAGTATCCTTTTATCCCGTTACAGATGCCCTGAAATCTCTGTTTGAAGAACTGCATTTTAAAGTTAACATCCACAACGACTTGAGTGCAAGTTCAATGAAGGACACATTTGAGGAATACAGCCATCAAGACCACAGAAATTTCAGTTGTTTTGTCTGCTGCGTTCTATCTCATGGGATAGAGGGTGGAGTTTTAGGCGTTGATAAGGCTAAAGTTGACATGAAAGAGCTTACTTATCCCTTCTCTGCCATCAAATGCGAATCTTTGGCCGGTAAGCCCAAGTTATTCTTCATCCAGGCATGTCGAGGATCAATGCTCATGGAAAGCAACGTATCAACTGATGCTCCATTACATGCATTAAATAGCAATGTGGTCCCAAACGAAGCAGACATATTAATCGGCTATTCAACCGTAAAGGGCTATGTGTCACTTAGAAATAAAGAAAGCGGAAGTTACTATATACAGGAATTAGTGAGCCAAATGAAACGATGCGCCGATGATCTCGATTTAGTGTCAATTCTGACAAAAGTGACGCTTGAAGTCAGCAAAGTTAAGCAAGATGACCCTGAACGTCTGCTCACACAAGTTCCGGCACTAGTTAGCACCTTGCGAAAGCATGTGTATCTGAATCGTTGAAACGAAGGCAACAAATAAATACAAGAGTTGCTTACGGATATACATTGCATGATATGAAATAAACCGGTAATTGCCGGCAATAAAAATTTCAGTAAAAATTGAAGGTTCACTTTATTTGAAGGATATTGCTTTAAGATAAGTTTTATTGTCCTTATTTTGTTAGGGTCAAAATAGACAACCAATGGCAGTGAAACCTGCATGTTATTGATTTAAAAAAAAAGATTTGTAAATTAACTGATAGAATTTTCAATTGTTATTTATGGTCCCGCAAACAATTCTAGTTATATTGTATAACGCCTTCATTTTACGTCACATCTCTCTTGATTTGGAGGTGTGGGATAGTATGTAACACGATTGTAACTGATTTGGGATAATTGGATCTTCACATTTCTCAAAAGTGTTAGGTGCACTATAGCTGAATGTTGCTATATTACAAATTACTCATAAAAACAAGTGTATAAAGTTAAAAGAAAAGCACATGAACTAACATTTGCAGATGAAACCGACATCACTTTACTATCCAATTATCCCAAATTAGTTCCAACTCTAATAACGCACTTGTTCTTTGGCGTTCTGTTAAATTAGATTTTGTCCCGAGGTGACAGTAGTTTACACAGTGGAACTTTCTACCATGAGAGTAAAATATTCGAAAACCACGGGGTTTTCAATGTTCACTTTACTAGTATTATTGATAAGTTTTATAAGCATTATGATAACACGCTTGATCTGAGTTTTAGTAAAGCTTGGTTTAACTCACGGCATGGCAACTCTTAACGCAAGTATGTTAAGGCATGGATCACTGTAACAAGCACATGTATATAAACATTGTTTAATAGATTCATAATTACAGTTTTCAACATTTATCAAGATTTGCCACAGAACAACTTGTCCATGCTTTTTATCACATCTCGTATTGATTTTTGAAACTCTCTTTTAGTAGTTTCATAATTATAGTTTTCAACTTTATCAAGATTTGCCACAGAACAACTTGTCCATGCTTTTATCACATCTCGTATCGATTTTTGTAACTCTCTTGTAGTACAATGTAGTTTCATAATTATATTTTTCAACATTTATCAAAATCTGCCACAGAACAACTTGTCCATGCCTTTGTCACGCTCGTAATTAGGGGAATTATGAGTTGAGGTAACAGTCTGGATCGTAATGCTCTCAGTAACTGAAGCTGAAACGCCAAGATGTAGATTATAGTACAATCTTATTAGTAAACTTTATTCAAGACGGCGGCCGTATCGTTCACCGTCAAAGGTCTGTGTAAATTCTCTACAAAGTTAAATACGTCTCGAAAACTTCATGTGGATATTTTCCCGCAAGTTTTTCATTGTTTCTTACAATTAAATAAGATAATACCATGGAATATCCCGT
This sequence comes from Ptychodera flava, assembly GCF_041260155.1. NCBI lineage: Eukaryota > Metazoa > Hemichordata > Enteropneusta > Ptychoderidae > Ptychodera > Ptychodera flava. The sequence goes on from NC_091938.1 coordinate 5,466,258, forward strand.
ACTCGATTGTTCTCATTCAACGTCTACAAACAATTAATTAAAAGTATCACACTATCTCCTATCTCCGTCTCGTACGATCTTGTGTCAACCTTCACACGCCTTGGCCAAGAGTGGGACGCTTCGAGATAAAATCTCTACAGGGGAGGGCGTTACAGTATCGATTTTTGTAACTCTCTTTTAGTAGTTTCATAATATTATAGTTTTCAACATTTACCAAGATCTGCCACAGAACAACTTGCCCATGCTTTCATCACATCTAGTCACGGTATGGATTTCTGTAACACTCTGTTTTACGGACTTTCGGATAATTTAATTATTCAGATTCAACGTGTTTAAAACATAGCTGTAAGAATTGTAAGTCTTTCAAAAATTACTCTTCATATCACTCCACTTCTGTACCAGTTGCATCGGTTACAGCCACAGGTGACATAGCGAATTGTTTTCAAGATGTTATTACTGACCTTTAACCCTTTCACGCCAAGTTCCCTGTATACAGGTCCAACTTTACCATAGAAAACAATGGATTTGGGACAAACCATGGTGGTGAAAGGGTTAAGGGAGCGTTCAGTTATTACGGCCGGGCGTAGGCCGGCAAAATCCAGTGGGGTCGCCTTAAATTTGAAAAACTGCAAAGAAACTGCAAAGAGGTGGGTCATGTATTTTTCAAACAGCACAGGGGGTCTCTCGATTTTCATAAGTATCCATCCCGTCAAAAAGCAGTTCCAGTGTTCAAAAATATTCTGGGAAATAAAAATGATCCACTGCATGATTTTATTCTTTGAAATCGTTTAACTGTATATCCATATAAAAGTATAATTATCTGTTACATGAACATCTTGCCTTGGCAACTCTGAGACGTGTCCTCTTGTAAATTGAGTTCACTGAGGACGGTGAACAATTTCTATTACTTACATATTAGAGATATCGCAAGTTTTGTCAGGGAAAGTATTTTAAGAGTTTATATATACCTGTAGACTTCCATGAGAAGTGAAATAATACTTTAGGTGAAATTCCAGTATCATAATTGTTGTCCACATCTGAACTTTTAAACCTCCTACTTGAATTCAGTACATTTGTACCAATTGTCAAACACTTATAAAAGCACATATTTGGTTAGTTAAGTATTGTAAAACAAATATTCATAGTTTTCTCATAGACTCCCATGTATAATGAATCAACATTTTCGTCTAAATTCTGGAATCAAATTTCTTGTAGGCAAACCATAGGCATTCCCATGGGCATAAACTGCGCCCAACTTCTTGCAGACTTATTTTTATATTCGTATGAAGCAGAGTTCATACAATCACTTCAGAAATCTGGATGTAAAAGGATTGCCAAGCGATTTAACAACACCCACAGATATATTGATGATCTCATCAGTTTAAACAATCCTGGTATATCCAATTATCTATGCCACATCTACCTAGACAACGATATTCTACGTGCTCTTGATAGACGCAAAGATGTTATATTAATTTTACTCGATTTATCTGCTGCTTTTGACACGATTGATCACGATATTTTATTACACAGGCTGTGTCATAGATTTGGTATCACGGGGACAGTGCTGAATTGGTTTAAATCCTATCTGCAGGGGCGAACGCAGTCAGTGTGTGTTGGGTCAGTCGTGTCTGAGGCACAATCTCTTGATTGTGGTGTACCCCAAGGTTCTGTTCTCGGACCAATTCTATTCAATCTGTACACAGCACCCTTAGAGGATATCATTTTCAAGCATAAATTACATTACATGATGTACGCTGATGACACGCAATCGTATATCACTTGCGAAGCAGATCAAGTCCCGACAACTTCAATTGAGCTATGTGTTAATGAAATCAGGGGATGGATGCGAGACAATATGCTCGCTCTAAATGATGGTAAAACCGAGGTCATTCATTTTTCTTCTAAATTTACAGGTGTAGGTCCGGTTCCTCGTTGTGATGTTAGAATAGGTGATGTCAGTGTTCACCCATCTGACACTGTTCGCATCTTGGTGTCACGATGGATTCTAGTGGCAGTATGTCTGCACATGTTGTCAATGTGTGTAAATCGGCCTCTCATGCTCTTTGGAAGATTGGTAAAATCCGTAATATACTCGATCAGCCTTCAACTGAGAAACTCATTCATGCTTTTATCACATCTCGCCTGGATTATTGCAACAGTTTACTTTTTGGCCTCCCTTCATTTGAAATACGCAAACTGCAAACAATTCAAATTCGGCAGCTCGACTTGTTACCAAGAAGAGAAAATGTGATCACATTACTCCCATTCTTCGTGACCTTCATTGGCTCCCTGTTGAACAACGTATCCAATTTAAAATTCTTTGTATTACTTTCAAAGTTCTCTGTAGTCATGTACCATCTTACCTTCATGAGCTTTTGATTAGACGTAGTACTAGTCATACATTGCGTTCATTTTCAAATGGGGAAATTAAGTTACACCAACCCATCGGCCGCACAGCTTACTATGGTGATAGGGCGTTTTCAATATGTGCGCCTCGTCTGTGGAATTCTTTGCCGTCGCACCTTCGTGCATCTCAGTCACTCGATAATTTTAAAGTCGGGTTAAAAACTTACCTGTTTAAGTCATTTTATACATGAGTTTTATACCCTTTTAAGTAATTTTATACCTGAGTTTTATTTGTTGATCTTTTTAACCATTTCTTTAGTTTTAGTTTTACCAGCTGTTACTTTTATTGAACATTTAAATTTACTGTTTTTATTTGTCACTTTTTTCTTTGTTTTTAATGTAAAGCGCATTGAGATATTTAAATATGTAATGCGCTATATAAGAAATAAAGATTATGATTATTGATTATGATTAGATGATTTAGAAATAAAAGACACAACTGAAAGTGTGGACTCGGCATCATACCTAGACGTATTTTTTGAAATTAGACAAGATACACTATATACTAAGCTGTATGACAAAAGAGACGATTTCAATTTCGAAATCATAAACTTTCCCTTTTTGTCAAGCAATATATCATCATCTCCAGCTTATGGTGTGTATATTTATTTAAAATATAAAAATTATATATATTTAAAAGGGGGTCATCCGTTTCTTGGTGCAATGGGAAAAGGGGGTCACTTATTTTGACTGATGCATAGGAAGAATTTGTTCCCTAAGTGCACTCATGGGCTTGCTCCCCGTTGTCTTTCGAATATTCACTCTGTGTTTCTAGTCGTAACTTTAGGTCAGCTGATCAGCTGAGACCTTGTCTAATGCGATTGCGCACAAAGTAATAAGGAGGTCGTTCGTTTAGTGTAGTGGCTCCCGTACTCTGCAACAGTTTTCTATTACATATTCGGCGTTCTCCTGGCCTGTCAACTTTTAAAAACCAATATAAAAGCTTTACTTTTTAAATCTGCTTTTTAGCCTCAGGTTTTAATGATTTTTCAGCTTTTTAGTTTCATTACTTTTTGTGATGTGTTAATTTTAATCAGCATTCTATATCACATTATTGTGGATATTGATACTTTAAAACAATTAAATTAATAAACAATAAATAAATAAAACGATAATAATAATAATTGTCATTATTCTTCTGGTTTTTTATAGTGCCCAACTTTGCTTAGTTTTTTCAGTAACTGATCATCATTTGCTATTACGCGTTTGTCTGATTTCATTGGTTCTTTCCGTCTCAAAATTTGAATTGTTTTGATATGTACTTTTCTGTGCAGGAGTTAAATTTTAGTAATAAACGTTCATTTAAAAAATCAAAAGCTTCTTCTCCTTCTTCTTCTTATTAATATTATTATTATTCGAAACGTGTAAAATATTTAAAAGTATTCACCAAAATAAAAAAACAATAATTAAGTGTTGGAAAATTTGGAATATTTCGAAAGGCTCAGCGGGAAGATCGTATTTGTTTCTTTTGTATCTACGGCTTATGTAGAGGGACGTTTTTGCGACGGCATCGATGTGTGCAAAGATAGGGTTTGCTCGTTTTGAGTGAAATTTACTGGATATATGTGGAGGATTGAAAATAAGCCATACTCTCTCATGATCGTCATTTTGAGTGGTCTTTAGGGGTTCCATCGACATGATATGGATAAAATCAAGTAAGCTGAGACTGATGAATCCTAAAAGTTCACTTATGCAATTAAAAATGAATCAATTTAAGAACTTGGTTCGGGAATATAGCTCTACAAACTGCTGACAACATTTCTATAACTATTAAAGGATACTTATGTGAGCATCACAGAGGTACTGTCTAACATCTGCGAGCAGAACTGTGCAATACATGTTTATATTTCTCTGCGCGTACATCCCTTATAAATATTAAGCTTTATCATACATGTTGTGCCTGCATTGCCATTCTCCTCTTGTTTTAAGGGTACTGATATGAACCCGTATTTTAACATGTTAAAATACAAATTATATTTTCACTATAACCGTAATTATTTACGGCGACGCGTACGCGTGACCTTCGCTTCGAATACGGTGGTATACATGTGCGAAAAACTGCTGATGACATTCCAAAAAGTCATCGATAATTACCGTCAAAATGTTGTTGATTGCATTCAGTTCATGGGCATTGCGCTTAGGTACGAGTACAGTTTTACCAAAAATAAACAAACAAACGAAAACGTATTGCAACCGACACCTTTCATTACTCACATGGTTCGCCTCTACTGTCTATTGCCCACACGGTGTATTTTATGTCATCTACGCTGCTGAAGATTACGGTCCTGGTCGACAGTGCACGACAGTACCGCTATAGGACAAGCCTCCTGTTGACAAGTTAAAGTATCTAGGTAGAGAATGGTACCGTGTGTAGCCATTTATGAACTACAAAATCCGACCATACTGAAAATACTCGCGACAGAATAGGTGCACATATTATATTTCTGATTTGTTCAGTGTGATTCACAGGTCATGGTCGTGTTCGTGGTGTGTGCTTCGGAAACGTTTTAAGATACTCCCAAGAAAGTCGAACTTTCCTTTAGGTTGCTAAACCAAGTTCAGTTCTATTTAGGCAAACCGGTAACAAAAATATACGAGCAGACGATTTAAATACCTTTGAAATGTTTTATTCATACACCGTATACTTAACACAGTCACCAACGTAGTTGATAGCACTTTTAATGTAGTCTTTCTACTACACTTAAAAAGCGTTATCAACTACGGCGGTGCCTGTAATACGTAATGCAACAAAATGTACATGAACGAGTTAGGGGTGGACCATTTGATATCCTGGGGGTCTGGAAGATTTAAAAAAAAATCCGAGCGAATGTCAATAAAAAAGTCAGCCAGAGGGGCTAATGTAAAAGAAAAGAAATCCATCAAAAGTTACTCTCTGGAACCAAGGGCGCCCTTCGGGCGCAAATTGAAGACTGTGTCAGATACAAAATGGTTCTTTGGCCAAATACATTTGGGGAGTGTCTGCCTGTGGGATCGGTTGTGAAATAAGTGGTACAATGTTGAATAATTTATCGTATGCAGATGATATGTGCTTAGCAGCGCCCTCTATCAAGGGTTTAAGAAAACTACTCAAAATTTGTCTGAATTTTGCTGAAGAGAATGATATTGTATATAATGTATTGAAAACAAAATGTATGTGTTTTAAGTCTCGAAAAAAATGTAGAATTATTTCACCAATTACCCTTAGGGGTTATAGTATTTATTTTGTGTCAAAATTTGTGTATCTTGGTCATGTTTTTACATTAGACTTAAAGGATGATGATGATATCGCCTCCCAACGTAGGGCATTATGTGGTAGAGCAAACTTACTTCTGAGAAAGTTTCGTAATTGCTGTTTGAGTGTTAAGTTACGACTTTTTAATACTTTCTGTAATAACATCTATTGTGCTCAACTTTAGTGTGATTTTAATGTTTCGTCCATTCGTAGCCTGCATGTTTGTCACAATAATACTTTGCGCAGGTTTTTAGACTTATCGCGAAATGCTAGTATTTCAGCTGCCTTTGTTGAAAATCGTGTAAATAATTTTCCACTCTTCAGAAGAAGACTTTTGTACAGTCTTGTCCGGAGACTGCAATGTACCGACAACAGTCTTCTAAGAATTTTACTTTATATTACTGTATTGCTTTTTATTGTTTCTCAGGGTTCCTGTTTTTTAATGTGTGTTTGTAATTTGTCTGTACTTTCTTGTAGTTTGGTGTTGTACTTTTTTGGTGTACTGTGTAGCTTTTTTGGTTCTATGGACGGTCCTTTTACCTGTCTGAAATAAAGTTTAATAGTCGCGCCAGCGGCTTACTGACTACGCATGCGCTTATTCATAATATACTATGCGAGTAACCGGAAGTGTACCCTTCTCACGTGACCCTTCTTCTATGGGCGCCGCCATGTTTTTTTTTTGAGTACTCGTAAATAAACAAAAACGAAACAAATTACTATTATATAAACATTCATTTTATAAAATATACCTCTTTTATTAGACAGTAAATGTTATTATGCACCTTGTCGCTGTTACAAAATATCGTTAATATAGATAAAGGGAGAAAAACTGTCGTGCATATGAACAGGGGCATACGCAAAGAATGCTGGGATTGAATTATAGAAGAGCGCCCCCTGTGTAAATAATTAGATTCAGAAATTGCCAGTTTTTAGACGGAACGCTATAGTTTTCAGCTTGCAAGTGGAAGTTGGGCAGTGCGGTCACCATTGCAATGATAATGATTGCATAATACGTCCCTTGTTTAACGCAATAGGCTGTTATCATTGTAAAAATTGCCAATTTTTGTCCAAAATTTTTACACGCTACAGAAAATCTATACCTGCCAGTGCCCTGCTGCTGGGTTTGACGTCGTGTACGTACGTGAACTGCTTTCATCAGAGGGAAACTGGGCATAGTTGTCATATAAACGTTTATGAAGTAACAATTACAGTTCATCATGAATCAATACAAATAACATTGCCAATCTTAACCCCTGGCGCGACACCAAGGGCTGAGCCCTATATAATATTAATAATAATATCGTTTTTTACCTTTGTTAATGATGCGGTATATTGGTGGTCTTAGTCAGGTCTCTGAGCGGTCCTCCTAACGATCTCCAAATGACCTTCAAAACGTCTCCATTTAAACGTTATATATATATATATATATATATATATATATATATATATATATATATATATATATATATATATATATATATTTCAAGCACAAGCAAATGTGTATATATATATATATATATATATATATATATATATATATATATATATATATATATATATATATATATATATATATATATGCTTTTTACCCTAATACTGAACGTCAACATGATCTTAATCAGAAATAAATGCGGACGGAGGAAAAATTTGGTTTCACGCTACAAGGACACTATCATTATTTGAACCGATGCGACTCTCTGCCAACGTTGTTGTTGTTTGTATGTTGTTTATGTTTATTAGTCGTGTTGTTGTTCTTGACCAATTAAATTCAACGAACATAACTGTTTTGTTGTTGTTGTTTCAAACGTAATGTACATGTCATAAGAAACGCTACGAGAATGCTATCAATATTTTATCTCCCTGCCTCCCTCTCGTCATGAGCATGCGATGTAATCTTTGTATATTAGGAAAGCCACACATTATCAATGCTGACAAAACTACGCTGTTAAACAAACGTTTTGAGTTGGTTTCAAAATGTCGCCACCGAAACAAAACATTATTTTAAAAGTTTAGCACCACCTTTAATGGTACGTCCCAACCATATAAATGAGAGAGTAGAGCTAAAAATCCTTTTAGTCCTGTCTGAAGATTGCAGGATTCATGAAACTTAAGTGACATATATTATTACCTTTTTTTAAATAAATTTTTATTGCAGTCTAAAAAAGAAAGAAAATACAATGTACTTCACAAGTCACTGGATTACAAATGTATACAGTTCACAAGTAAAAAAAGGCTGAAAATTTGAAAAGTTTCTTAAGATTTTTCCAATACTTGTAACATGTCTCCCATTTCTTAATATGTTTGTAAAGTTTACTCCTTCGAATAGCAATGTAACGTTCAATTTTTGTATGTTGAAAATAAAGGACTTGAAATTGACAAATGTTGGTGTTTTCTTTTCACATCTACTACTATAAATATATCTCTTGGCAACTAATAAAAATAAATTTAACAACTCTGGCGATGCGGGATCTCCTAACAAAATGACTCTGGCTGAGACGATATTCGTACAGTGAAAATATATTCCCCAGGTCTGGAAAAGAGTAGACCAAAATGTCTTACTTACCTCTCACTCATAAAACAAATGTATAACAGTTTCAATATCACTCCGACAAAAGGTACAATTCGAGGTAGGTACTTTAGATGGAATTATTGTATGCAATCTTCTGTTTGTCATAAGAATGTTATGGGTCAATTTCTATTGGAAACTTCTAAGCTGGACATCAAATGTGATTCTAAACGGCAATTTATATATTTCTTTCCAACTTTCAACAGATGTACCTAATAAATGATCATAATAAAGCTGTGATGTTGGTATCTTAAAAAATTTAGAAATAATATTTGGAGTAACAATTTTAGTTTTAAACAATTAAATTTAATGAAACATCTAAAATATTAATATTGTAATCATTTTCATTCATATCTAGACATGTCAGTATGATTTTCCACTCTTTTGGTAGCGAATGAATAATTCCATACCATTTCAGAAAGGAATATTGTGGAAGTCTGTTCCCAAAAGTATTCCAATACAAAATATTGCCTGCATTATCAAAAGGTGACCTACGTAAAAAAGTCCAGCATCATAAAATTATTTATAAAACACAGATTTACCATTTATCAAAATGTGTTGGTTATTCCATATGCACTGATTCAAGAAACATTTACCTGACTCAGTCTCTTTAGTTAATTCTCTCCATGATGTAAGCAAACTTTTTTTCGAAATATACAAAGAGACAGGCAATAATTTAATATCTAAATTTACATTTAAAAAAGCACACTGATACCACCTACCGTTTTTAATTTTTCTTTCAAGAAAAATTTCCAAGGATGTGAAAAGTCATCGTGAAAAAGACGACTAAGCCAATTTATCCTCTGAGCTTTGTAGATTGCAAAAATATCTGGCATTCTCAAACCACCTTGATTATACTACCAACCACCGTCTTACGTGCAACTTTGTCAGATCCATTCCATAAGAAGGAGAACAATAAACCTTGAATTCGTTTGAGACTGTCAATATTAGGTTCAGAAAAGTTAAGAACATAAAGAAAACGTGAAATGCCAAGAGATTTAATTGTGAACCTTTCCCAACACAGAGAGGTGTCTATTCTATTATATATTATATTAGTACTTTGTACTGGAAATTTTGTATTATTATTTATCTATAACGCTCTGCTTTTAGCATCGAGCACTGTAATTTCCCACGAGGACATCTGTATGCTACCAGTTTCGTCTATGCCATAGTTTACACATTTATATATTAAACCTACGGGATGCGATGTATGTACTGAGGGACAGCTATTACAATTCTTGTTATAGTATTATTATGACACATTTTAAAGTGCTGAAACAACACAGAAATTTGTATTCTCCATATCACCTACCCAAGGCCAAGTTTTTAAAAAATGACTTTCCTAAAAGTCAGGTTTGTAATAAAGGACCTTCATCAAATTCCAGGGCTCACCCCCCTCCTAATAACTGAAAGCTCCTTTCTACAAAACTTTTCACCGTCAATAAAATTAGATGTGGAATTCATACAACTTGCCAACAGAGACGTATGCAACAACAGAAATTTCATAGTCAGTCGAGAACACTGTTCAGTTACAATTACAATTTTTGTACTTTTTATTTTACTTGTTTGGATTTTTCCCCTGAACTGTCCATTGTTGAATTTTCATCGCACTCAGTAGCGACGCGACGGTTTAACCGAGTGCTAAGCATTACCTTGAGCACTCGGATACGCCTTACTAATCCACGTTCGGTATTTGTGTACAGTTAATATTTAACAGCCGGTTATGACGATGCAACAAAAATGTGCACGAGTGACTGTCAACAGTCAGATTTTCCCACGGTGTGACCTCCAGCAGGAAAAGCGGAAACCTTTCATCATCGGATGGAAATATAATAAAGTTTCCAGCGGGAGATCTAGTAACAGCATCATTTCGTCAAATTCACAGAAATACTAACGGGAAAACTTCCCCAACTCCTCGTCCCTCCTGAACATAACAACGATTTAGTTGGAGTTGGTTTAGTCCTTGGCTTAGGACATCCTATACAATCCTAATGTGAAACAGCTCCCGGAAAACGGTAAAAAGTCAAGCTATAAAATCCTTGAGATTGTGATGATATTAGAATATTTCCGTCGGCTATATTCCTTTCAGATTTTGCGATTAGATTTAACCGAATAACATGTACTCGGGAAGTCAAACCCTGTTTGTTTTCATAGGATCAAAATTTTGATTGGATGATTACTTGACCGAAATTTTGTTACTATTCAAGACTAATGTATGAACTCTATATGAGGCAGATGACACATCAACGTCTCATGATGATTTGGGATTTTAATTTTGATTAGTATTATTATGATTTACCACTCAAAATAAGGATAGAACAGCGTAGAATTTTTTCCCCTTTCTCTCATTCCTTGACAAAATACAAAGTAGGTGATTTTATTCACCGAATTGTGGTATAAAGTTATGGATGTCGCACCTTAGGTAAACGTTACTTTTTCTCGAAACGTATTAGAATTGCAAATCCCTATATGTCCTTCTCATGAGGTAATCCCGAAAGCCTGAAATGCAAGATACTGATATATAAGTGACGCCGATGCAACGAATTTTTTTCAAATGCGACGCTGAGGCTTACATAACCATTTTTACTTTAAATGTAGCTTGAAAAAGTTTTTGCACATGTTTGAACTCCGGCAACAATAATTTTCCACATAATCTTAGAAATAAATGTGGACGAAGAAGGAGGTCATCGACATCTTGACCTACAGTGTACCCAAGCGTAGTGTTTGTTGAATATGCAAATCACATCACTTGAAATTACACTCAAGTCCCTTTGGAATGTACCATCGCAGATTAGCTGTGTTATAACTTTCGCGGCTCTTAATTTTGGTATAAAATTGAAACATTATTAGTTAAGTCACATAAAATTTAATGAACGTACGTTTTCACATTGGAGTAAAAACATCAAAGTTGTAACTAAATTGCAGGTTCTACAAATAAATTAAACACCATACTTTGAGAGACAAGCAATGACCAGCCGAAAAAATGAAAAATAAGGAAAACACCATGTTTAAAAATACGATAGAATTAACCAACAAGTCCCGGAATCACGCTCCACGAGTACGGGAGACATGCCCAACTCCATTCTGGAATATATAATGGTACAAAAAGGGTGAATCAGGGAAAACCCAAATACTATGACGAAGTAAAGTGATTTCCGACATACATTTCACGGTCATTTACGGTTATGTTATTACCTGCATAGTATTGCAATGTTCTACTTCCTTTGGGGAAATACTAAGGGACATATGTATCTATAGTGGGTGGAATGAACTTACGTCGGGATCAATGAGGTTCAATCACTGGGGGTTTTGTGACCAAAGATCGAGCGATTTGGGACAGAGTTTTACGGTCATGCATAATTTATTTGTCTGTAATTACTTTATAAATACTGACAGCAATATCTCTGGGTAACTCAAACCGAAGCGTTTTGCGACCAAATTTATGATATTCTTTTCACGACCATACACTTTCTGAACATAATTGATAAATTACTTTGATTTGATATGCATTGGAGAGGACAATACACTGTAAAGTTGAGTGTTCAAGGATAGAACACCAATTAAACGCCTTTTTGAAAGACTTTTGAACGCGTCCAGACGTTCAGAAATTTAACACTACTGTTTCAACCAACGTTCACTTTTTGAACACACGTGTGCAGATTCTGAACACTATGTGTTCATCAGACATTATATTGAACACATGGTGTTCCATATCTGAACACACGTTGCACATGAAATGTGTTCAAAAAATTGAACGCATTTACGCGTTCAAAGGGCTGTAACACTTTTTGAACGCATGGACGCCGTTCAACGATAAGTGTGTTAAAGGATTGAACACATGATATTCACTTGTTGAACACATTAAATTTTGGCGTTCAGGGGGTGTTCAAGCCTGGAAATAACATAACGGACCACTGATATTCGGTAAAATTATTTTATTCTAAAAATACACAAAAATTAGTTGAGTAAAATACAATTATTTAGTGTAAAATGGGAAAATAAACATGGCCACTTTGTAAAGTTTGTCAGAGGAAAACACCAACGGTGTAAACACCTTCCTATCAAAACATAAGCAAAAGAAAATCTTTACAAACACAGTTGTCAACCGTTTTCAAAATATATGAACAAAGTAATGACAAAACAGGTCTAACTTCAATATTGTGGACTACGTTATATGTTCATACTTGTAAAAACGTACAAAAATATCTGTTTTGAAAAAGCTCAAAATTGGCTTATTGTGTTGAAAACACGTATTCGTATGAAATATTTACTCCGTTTTTGTAAGATAGTTTAAGACATTTCCTCTCGTATGGACAATTGCAAGCTTGGAAAAAGGTAGTCAAGGCTTCTCTGATGCACATGGTACATAGTTGTCCACACTAAAGTAAACACAACATGTCAAGTTGTCACAAAGTGTCACAGTTAAACACAACATGCAGGGAGTGTTTAAAGGGGTCCGTGGCAGTGTAAAACCCATTTCCTTGTCCAACAAAGTCCTTCATGAACGAAAAGATTTGTTTGTTTGTAATACCTTTAAATAAACTCTGAAATAAATCAGTGACATTTCAAAACTCTACTTCTCAGAAATTAATAACACATTAACTAATTTTGACTTCGTTTCATAAGTTTTGTTCTGTATGTCAATAAGCATTTGCTGTTGAACCTGGAAATTTCAGTCCTTACTAAAATTCACTTGTAAAAGGAAACTGCAGTCTAAAACCAATGGCAACAACCTAAATGTTAGCCATTTCAACACCAATATAGCAATACAACAAGCGACTTAGACGTCGAAAGAGCTCGCAGTGTTATGTAAAGGATCTCTGACAGCTCACTTCGGGATGGCCTCACCAAAAATAGGAAAATAGCTACAAAAAATACACAATTGAAGATTTCACCATGATTTGGACATATCAAATTGAGATCATCCCAAAAAACATGTGTGGCAAATATCAAAGCTATCAGACGGGTAATTTTTAAGATACAAATTTTTTGACCGAAAATGGTAAAAATTGACCCCAAAATAAAAACTTGCAGATTTCATCATAACTTGAATATATCACATTCTGATAATTCCCTATGTCTTAAAAATGTCTGAAATATCTTTTATGTCTCAAAAATACAAATTTGCATATTTCTGCATCATTTGAACAATCTGAAAAAGCTATCCGCACAGACTTATGTCAAAAATATCAAAGCTGTTCATTAAGTAGTTTTGAAGAAGATTTTTAAAGATTTTTTGACCAAAAACGAAAAAAATTGCCATGAAAAATAAAATTTGAATATTTCATCACAACTAGCACAAATTTTACGAAGGTCATTCTTAGGGACATGTTTACCAAATATTGAAGACGTCGAACCACCAGTAAGAGAGAAAAAGATTTTTGCCAAAAATAGCAAAATTCGCCTCAAAAATACAAATTTGCGTATTTCACCATAACTTGAACATATATGATTATGGTAATCTCTGGGAACCTGTACTCCAAATATTAAAGGAATCGTACCGGCCGTTTTGAAGAAAAAGCTTGGGATGTAAAAATTTGAGGACGATGCCACACATTCACCTATTAGATAAGCTCTGCGTCGCTAAAAGCAAAGCTAAAAACAGTAACAAATCGAGAACAAAAGACGTGTTGATCTACAATACAAAATAATCTAAGATTTGGTAGCAGGCTATGATCAACTAAATGTTACTGGAGCATAAGCCTTCAAAGACGTGACGTCTCCTTCATCAGATGCAAGGGTGCAATGAAGAATTGAAGCAGAAAGCGACAGGAAATTCAGAGTGAAAATTTCAGAAAATTCAGAAATTCAGAGTGTACATTTTCACTCTGAATTTTCTGTCGCTTTCTGCTTTAATTCTTCATTCCACCGTTGCATCTGATAAGGGAGACTACACGTATTTGAAAACTTATTCTCCAGTAATATTTAGTTGATCATAGCGTTCTACCAAAGCTTAGATAAATTCAGAACAAAAATACAGAAACTTATCAAAATTCAGTTACTGACCTCGGAAGTTTAAATCTACATTAGGCCTAAAAAAAAAATGTGTGTTTCCGGTAACCCGACCTACCCTAGTTCAAACCCCCCGACCCTAAACTTTTTTTGGACCTTGAAAACAAATCCCGCGAGATTGGCTGGGAAAAGTTTTAAATCACGCGTGATTTCATGACGTCATTAAACAACAATAGCGACTGCTGTGCAAGCGTGTTTTCCGTAACATGTGAGAAACGCGAACACGTTCAAGAAAAAATGTAAAAAGTGTGAGAGGCTCCCAACCTAACTATCCAAAATGTTTTTGTGTCGAGTTTGTGTTTAATTCGTTGCAAAAATGTGTTCCTATATTCTTATCCGATTTTTTGTGTTAATGAAAATGTTTGTTTACCTCGGATATTTGTAGGGAAGTTTGGATTAGTGTGTACGGTAATGTTTTGTTTGTGTGGAGAAAGCTTATGGCGATTGTAAAAAGTGTGAAAGAGGCTCCCCACCTAACTATCCAAAATGTTTTTGTGTCGAGTTTGTGTTTGATTCGTTTCAAAAAATGTGTTCCTACATTTTTATTTCCTACATTTTTATCCGATTTTTTGTGTAAATGAACATGTTTTGAGCGGTCTCAGTGTTGAGCGGTCTCAGTCAGAAAAATGTAACAACTTAGCCGGCTATTGAACCACTCTTTTTTGGGAGTGGAGATTTAGCCGAGCGGTTCTGTCTATGGCCTCTCAGCTAGGCGACTGATGCCGTATGTTATGGGTTCGAATCCGATTGAAAACTAGCCGTATTTTCTACCCTGGGTTGGTAACACTGCTGGTGGACAGAATTGTCCCCGAGGTTATCGTTCGCCAGTTAAAGCGATGAAATTCGTTTCTTCGCTTCGATAAAGTGTGTATGTGCGATGTATGATAGTGAGCATGCGTGCGTGAGTGCTTCACGAACTCTACAACGTGTTGAGCGGTCTCAGTCAGAAATATGTAACAACTTAGCCGGCTATTGAACCACTCTTTTTTGGGAGTGGAAATTTAGCCGAGCGGTTCTGCCTCTAAGCTAGGCGACTGATGCCGTATGTTGTGGGTTCGAATCCGATTGAAAACTAGCCGTATTCTTTACGTGTACTTGTACAGTTTGTTAGTGTATTACGAATACTGTGGTTTATTTTTCTGTTATATTCGTGATTTGTATTCTCTGTCGAGTAGTTTGTTTCTAAAGAAAGCGACTTTTTTAGTAAAGTCGTCATTGTTGTTTCAAGTGCGAGCGTATCTAAGGATTTCACCTTTGATAAAGCCATTAAATGTTGCTGTCGGGTGACACGATTCTCTATGTAGAAATTGGAATGTGTCTGTTGGTTTAGTATGTGTTTTGATGTCGAGGATATTTTCTTTGTGGTATCTTGCACCTTTGAAAACTACTACATCTAGGAATGTAATTTCTTGTGTTGAGTTTTCGTATGAAAACTTAAACGTTGGGTGCATTGTGTGGATTTTTTGAATGAAGTTAGTGAGTTCGGTTTGTGTTCCCAGAAAGATTGCAAAGACATCATCTCTGAATCTTTTCCAGAAGTGAATGTTGTTGTGGTTGTTTACGATTATTTTCTTTTCAAGTTCATGAAAAGCAATGTCTGCTATCTCTGGCGAGGCATTCGATCCCATGCTGCAGCCGCGGGTTTGGCGGAAATATTGCTTGTTAAATTCAAAACTGTTGTGTTTTAGAATTAGTGAAAGCATTTCTATTAAGTCTTCCGTGGGTGGTTTTTTGATGCCGTAATTTGTTTGAAGCGAGGTTTGTGAGTTTAATGTTTACTGACTAGCCGAATCGCTTCGTCGTGAATTGTGTTTGTGTCCATCGACACCACGTCGAGTGTTACAAGAAATGCATGTTGGGGGAAATTTGTTTTTTCTATTTCTTGAATTTTGTTGTGTCTTTTATATTTGACGGTTGTTGCTGGACCAGTGGTTTTATGAAGTAATCCAGGAATTCTGACATTCATGTTAGTGGGACTGGAGCAGCCACAAAATATTGGTCTCCCTGCAAACGTTGAGTTTTCAGGCGGCGGTTTGTGAATTTTAGGCAATAAGTACTAAGAATGCGGGGTACGGATTTTTATGTTTTTTGGATCGAGATACTTATAAGTATCATGGTCGATGTGTTTGTTCTCGTACATTTTGTTTAATAGTTCGTGTACTTTGTTTACTGTTTGTTCTGTGTCGTCACTGTCTAGTTGTGTATGAGTGTTGCGTAATTGTCTTTTGCATTCGTGTATGTAATCTTTTGTGTTGACAAGACGATGCCTTGACCCTTGTCGATGGTATTAAAATTTCACATTTTCTTTTTTGCAGAGAAAAAAAAATTACCAAAAAAAAATTTTTTTTCCTACCTACCTACCCTATTTCTGAAGAGCATGTTACAGGAAACACACAATTTTTTTTTGGCCTTAGAGATGAACTGAGGTTTTCAAGCTTGTTTCCAAACAGCTACCTCTACTTATCTTCTTCAATTTCTGTACCATCAGCTTCTGTAATAACTCTTCGATTACCAGGTAAATCCAACTTTTCACATCCTGAAAATAATATAACAATAGGTAATATGGCGACATGAGAGACAAGGTGGCCTTATTAGGTTAAGGAAAAGGGGTGACTTTGGTATACAGTGCCTCTTTTCGATACTGTTACAAAATATTGGCTTCTTCTTGTCATCAACTGATGAAAAGTAAAAGAAAGGCCAACTCTCATATGCTGAAACAATAGAGTGTACACTCTGCGATGTTTAACTAATGTTTTATATGCGATTGTGATTACTAAAAGACATGTGTTAGCTGTGATTACGCAGCGGTGTGTGGCATATCGATCGCGCTCGGGTCAAGGGTCATCGCCACAGTTTTGCGGTGATGACCCTTGACCCGAGTGCGATCGATACGCCATGGCCCAAAACACCGCTGCGCATTGACAGCTAGTGTATGGTGTACAAGCCACTGAAAGAAAAAAAGGTTTCTTCACGTATTTTAGCTATTCCAAAGTACTACACAAATAATTTCAAAGGATAATAATACAGATGCTTCAAAATTCAACACCTTTTACTATTTTGGAGAGAAAACTTACCCTTTGGTCTTGCTTCCGCACGATCACGACTTCAGCGTGCGTTTACAAGAAAAATGTCGCAACTTCCGTTTTGATGCATGACGGGATAAGAAGAGGCACCAAACTTGAACACCAAGTGTTAAGAAGTAGAACGCCTCTTGCACGCCGATGTTAAAATTAAAACGTTCATGGTAGTTATCTGATTTTCTTTTCAAATTTTCAAAATTTCGACCCGTAATAAACGTGTAAAATTATTTTGTATACTTTCTTTTTTAGAAAAAACATGCTTTCAGTAATTTTAGACCGGAGATATTTTTCACTTAGTGGGAAATTCGTTACATCAAAATCCGTGTACGTTTGCCTAACAGCGATGCAGTAGTAAATTTAATACAGCCATAGTAAAGTAAAAAACACTAAAGATTGTTAATTGTTTTACAGTATTGCAAAATTTCTGTAATGCTGAGTTTTGAACACTTGAAGGAGGTGGTTGTTAACACTACGTGTTCAGGTTTAGAACATCATTGTTAATAATATGAACACTAGTGTTAACAATATGAACACTAGCCGTTCAAATTTGAACACCGACATGTACATTTTGAACGCGTAAAGACGCGTCTGGCGTCCGCTATTTTTACAGTGTACTTGTCTTCCTTTTTAGGGATGAAGGAAAGCGAACTGAATGTCTAATCTTTTACCTCATCACCCCTCCTCCATCTAGAGTCAGCTGACAAATGACATAAATACCGTCATTTGGGTAGTTTTAGGTGAAGGCCAATATGATTTTGATGAAGCGTGCACTCAACAACAATGTGATTGTCTTGTTCATAAGTTTAAAAGATGTCGCTCCCTATTGAACATGTGTCGAATTAGAAGAACCTCTCATCTATGTCAAATCATCCACCCGTACACCTGCAAGGTAAGGCAATTCGTATTTTGGTACGCAGTTTTGGCAATGTGCATGACAAAGACCGCCGACGTGACTGTGTATAAAAGAAATGATCTAACAGTCAGTCACGAACAACAAGGCAAAATATATGTATCAACATCAATCGACAATTTTCTTTCCTTAAGTTAACAGCTTATGCCAAGGGAAAAATTACCATGTGACGACATTATATACACGAACTCACTTATTAGAAATTTGGGTTTTTACTAACAATGGGGGTTTTACCCATCCCCCTCAAGAAAATATAAGAATAAGAATTCGGCTGCCTATTTGAGGTCACAATACGTACTGTACCACACCGAGCTCGATGACATTTATTCGACAATGTTTCAAAGTTACAAAGAACCAATCATAGCTGTATTTTGATAGAGTTTTTTCCGATTGACCTCTGATCCGCTAAGAAGCGTCATCGTTCCGTTTTTTCTATCTTGTCCTTTGCGACTTGAACTAATTTTTAATCGTCCTGGAAACATTTGAGCAGAAACTTTGTACCGAACCTACTCTACATGTGGCATTAACGAAGGCTTGGTTTTATAACACATGTTCAACTTTCGCAGAAACCGGGATACTGCGTATGAAACGGTAGGTGCGTATGCTATTTAAAGTCCTGACTCATTTTTTACATAGTACAACTACAACAGGTGTTAATAATTAACTTGACTGCGACATTGTCTATATCTTTAGGACACATCGAAAGCTACAAACTGACCAGAATACTGTGCATTCCATCTTGATGAGTCAGAGTCTGATGGTTAAACTTGATAAATGGTAGGCATTTGACCAGCAAATTCAGGTGAGCTTTTTCAAATTCATATTAAATTTATCTGAAATACGTAGAACCAAAAGAGAAATACAAAGTACAAGGGTTTCTTTACATGTTAACCTGTTATAGCAGACTTCGATTTATGAACAAAGAAAACAATTGTGTGTTACTGCGAATAATCTCTATATTGGCTTTTATGAGGATCTGCATGTTCATTAAGATTATTTCGATTAGTTCAGGTAAGTCGGAATCCACCGTGTCCTGCGCCCAATCTTTTTTTATACTGTTCATATAGCCATCGGCGTCATGGGCTAAAAATAGAACACATTGTGGACAATGGTTTGACAGAACAAATATAGCTGTCAGAGTAACGCATACCACTGATCAATGTACATTTTTAATTACGTTCCTTCCGTATATGCCAAAACTTCTGTCTACTCCGCAGTCTTCGGCTTGGCTGATCCGTTTAACGGCCAAAAGACGGACCTGACTTTCGAAACTCTAGTTTTTGGAAACAAAATGGATTTATTTGGCCACAGGTTGCAAACTCAAACCTAGCTGTGCGCCAATAGCTGTGGTGTTTGCGGACGGGATTTCTACCTTTTACGCGCTGATTTGGCAGTTGTGGTGGCGGGGTTAAAAACGTAAAAGTCAAAACCAGCCCGTAAAATGCAGAAATCCCGTCCGAAAACACCACAGCTATGGACCCACAGCTAACTCAAATATTGCACAGTTGTACTTTGCACCGACATAAAAAATGTTCTTGACGACGACATGTGCTGAACGACATAGCGATATCTTCGTGCAATCTCGTCGGCATGCATTGTTAAAGGGATATAGTCGTCGGAACTGCGTCTGTTCGAGTTTTCTTATTTACAAAACAATGTATTTCATGCACGATATCAAGATGCACCTCATCATCATAGCTGCAACTTTAAATTATACGATGATAGATTATGACAGACACGTTTTAACTTTCATCAATTACCATTGTGCCTTGAATACACTGTTGCCATGGGTCGTATGTGTCCCATACGACCTTTGAGCGCAGTTCCGACAACTGTACCCCTTTAAGATCAAACTTTTCCATTTTTGAACACAAAACGGTTTAAATAGTTGAAATGGGGCTGAGTATTGTAAGAACGGGTTATTTGACAACTTTGACACGTTGTTGTGAAATCATGGATTCCGATGTGGCAAACAAGCTGTTCACGTGCAAAAACCTGTTCAAAAGCAGTTCCCTATCACGTCGGTAATTCATGCTCTGTCGGCGGGTGAAAATACACCTTAGTCATGTTTTACATGTATCACTGTGAGCAAGAATACCGGTACTCTGATAAACCCGGTGGGCGGGGAGTGGAGTGTATTTTGTAATCATGTCCGCGGCCAGGTTGAGAATTTTTTTCAGCGAGGAGCACAGGCGGCCCATACATATTGAGTTTTTCTCACTATTTTCTCTATCAGTTCCTCTCCTTTTCTTCATGCTCTGACTGATCTGAGTAAATAAAATAAATGATTCTATAACCTAACCTTGCCTCTTGACTCTTTATTTATTTATTTTACGCCTCATTCCAAGGATGTTCATCTTTCATATACACATCTTGTAATTAATTAGTCAACACAACTAATTATACTAATCCGGTGGACTTATCAGGGATTTTATGGGTTGGTCAACATTGCGAAAGATAGGAAAAGTTACTAAAAGGGGCCTTTTTCATTTACATCTCTATCTTTCGCAATGTTGACCAAACCATAAAATCCCTGATAAGTCCACGGATTAGCATAATTAGTTGTGTTGACTAATCAATTACCAGATGTGTATATGAGAGATAAACGTATTTGTAATGGGTCGTAAGATAAATAAATAAAGAATCAAGAGGCTAGTATTAGGTTAGGTATTTTATTTACTCAGATCAATCAGAGCATGAAGAAAAGGAGTGAAAGTGATAGAGAAAACTGAGAAGAACTCAATATGTCTGAGCCGCCTGTGCAGGTAGTTGTGTGTACCGTCTGTGCACTCTACAGATCCCCCAAAAATGGAAGTGCTCATGAATATTTATGTTAACATGCTGATGAAATTTATCGTAAACCGAACTTTTACAATCACCAGGGCTGTATTTGTCAGGCGTTCGCAAATGTAACCAAAATTAATGCATGCCTAGGCACGCCTAATCGTAAGATGAGGTTTTAAGTTAATTGTGTGGGATGAAAGAGATATAGTGGGTGACGAGGAGAGAGAAGTTGGAATTATTGTTGGGAAAGAGGCTCATATAAGTGTTTGCATTTGGTGAAGGAGAGAGGAACGAGGAAAGATACACTTTGCAACTATCTCTTCTTTGCAACTTAATCCCCATCTCAATCGTAAATTTGTTCCAAACTCAGTAGATCATATTCATACAGAAAAACACCCGTTCTTTTTCACAATTTCTCGAAAGTCGCTTGTTGGCCGTACGTTTCGGAGTATTCTGTTTACGAATAAAGCTTCTAATAAAATATATTTCTGATAAAGTTATGCAATTATAAAACTGTTCCTAAATTCTCCACATTCATTGCAAGTAAACTTAGCAGTTATAATACCACCATAAACCTGAATTCGTTGTAACAGCCCTATCTCCTTGTGCAATTACGAGAAACGAAATGTGTAATAATATCTTTATTTCCAGAACCAGCCCAGAGAAAACTTGATAAAAGGATTTACAGCAAATCGAAAAAAAGACAAAAACAATACAACAAATCAAGTCAAACGTGATATTAAAGCAATTCTAAAAAATTAAAGATATTATTATAAAAAAGTTAACGTAATGTCTACGCGATTGTCCACATTCCATGACTGTAGTCGTAAGTAAGTAAGAACAGGACTATCATACATGGAAAGTACATACTTGTGTAACACATAGTACTTTTTTCAGGATAACAATGGCCAGGAAACCATCTTGGGATGACAGTAAAAAGAAGTATGATGCACGCGGTTGTACGTTGACATCAGTACCTGATGAATTATGGAAGAAACACAAAGATGCAAAAATTGTCGACTTATCGATGAATAAAATAACTAGCATACCATCACGGATAAAGGAATTGACAGTAATTGAAGAACTCTATCTGAAAGACAACAATTTGCAAATCTTCCCGGATGCCGTTTCTCAACTTAAATCTTTGAAAAGATTAAACATGGAATCGAATTCCTTTATATCTGTCTCATACGATGTCACAAAACTCAATCAACTGCAGGAAGTTAATCTATTGAAGAGTGGTACACCTGCATTTCCAAGAATGATAAGTCGCATCCAAAGTTTGAAGAGATTGCACTTTGGGTTCAAGGATTTGCCATTTCGTGTCACCTGTCTACCAGATGATGTTTTAATAACACTGCCCCTCGAAGAGCTATATCTTTACAACTGTAATTTCAGCCTGTTTCCCAAAATGATCTTCAAAATCAAGACATTGAAGGTACTGAGTCTGGTTTGGTGCAAAATTTCAGATGAGCTGAACAACCTTGGGGAACTTTCAAATCTCAAACAACTCACCCTGTCTTGCAATGAACTAACCTCACTTCCTGAAAGTATCGGCAATCTTTCCCAACTCGAAGTACTTCATGCAAACAATAACAAATTGACCAGTTTACCGGCCGCCATGAAAAAACTGTCGAAATTGAAGACCATCGATTTAGACGACAATCCATTTTGTAAGGGAAGTCTATGGCATGTGAAACAAATCATCCAAAGTCAAAAGCATATAAGTCAAGCTCCCGTCACACAGAGTGGACAAAACCAATCAGTTGAACAAAATAATTTCGTACAAACAAACGGTAGAAAACGACCGTCAACATCAATAAACGCAACTCTTGTAAATTACCCTGAAACCCTAGCGAAACACCCACGGAATCATAAGACTAACCAGGTCCGAACATCTGTACATGGTGGCGCCCCTCAATCTCAGCCAGGAAGGTCTGAAACAACAGTTCCGGAAAAAAGACGTCGTAAGACTATACCATCATCGTCAACTGGCACTGAAGGAGTAAAGAGAGAGAGAGACAAAAAGAAGGCAGGCGCAAACGCCAGCGCAAAGAAAAGCGACAGAAACCATATCTGCCTTATTTCCGGTAAGACAACTTCGACGAGCAACACGGGAGCAACAGCAGAAAGAGGTACAGCTTCAGTCTGGCATCAGTACATATCCCATGGAGAGAAACAACGTGGACTAGCAGTGATCATAAATAATCACAAATTTCAAGGGGTGGATAGGATTAGAAAGGGTACTAACATAGACAGAGGTAGGATAATATACACAACCTTGCAAAACTCACATGGCATTTTTATTTTTTTGTATTACTTTTTTAAATATCCTGAAATTCTTCATCTTGCAACAGTTCCTGAAGGAAAAGATTTAGATCTGTAAAAAGCACGATCTGTATGACTCAAATACATAAGCTTAGCAATCAAAGCGTTGTATTGAAACTTGGTTCGGATTCATGGCATGTCATTTTGAACTGTACTTAATGTCACATTATATATATAAATATGATAAATGCGTTTGCAAAGGCCTTTTAATAAATATCAAAACCTTCCATTGAAATCTCCTATCGCCACGTACCTAACTTCAATAATGATATTTCCATTCACAAACACATTTGTCGTTTCGCTTTGTATGCTTCTCTTTTTGTCAAAATTGTATCTGCTCTTTTTTTCACATAATTTCACACCTACGGGTTCGACAACTATATGCTGCTTCACTTTATGCACACATTCAAATGTATATACTAAAATTTCTAAATGCGTGTTTAAAGACAACAGATGACCCAATCTGCTCGACTCAAACCTATCTCTGGCTTCATTCACCGGGTATATCTTCACTACATCATTTTATCTGTTACAGATTACTTGAAATCTCTGTTCGAAACACTGGGTTTTGAAGTCGAGGTCTACGATGACTTGGAAGCGCATCGCATGAAGGAAGTTGTTAGAAACTGCAGCCTGAAAGAGCACGGCAATTCCGATTGTTTTGTCTGTTGTATTCTGTCTCATGGATCTCTTGGCAGAGTTTATGGCGTTGACAATAAGGAGGTTGAGATAAAAAATCTTACTAAGCACTTCTCTGCTGAAAACTGCAAAACGTTGGCCAGTAAGCCCAAGTTATTCTTCATCCAGGCATGTCAAGGACAAAAGTCCATGCGAACCACAATTTCTACAGATGCTCCATTTGATAACAGTCTGATCCCCAACGAAGCAGACATGTTGATCGGCTATTCTACCGTACCGGGCCATGTTTCAATCAGAAATGAAGTAAAAGGAAGTTATTATATACAAGAATTAGTGCGCCAACTGTCACAATACGCCGATGAACTTGATTTAGTGTCAATACTGACAAACGTGAGGCAAGAAGTAAGCAAAACAGTGGCCGTTGAGATAGGGAAACGTTTGTGCACGCAACTCTCAGTACTAGTTAGTACCTTGGGAAAGCACGTCATGCTGAAAAGGGTAAAATATGTCAGGCGTGACTATGACAAAGGCATTGTTAACAACAGATATGCAACGGTTGTTTCTATCGTACAAAGTACTCGACCAACAGAAAACAAAGCATGAGCATCATAAACTGCAATTAATGAAGGGGAGAGAGTCCCGGCAACTTGCCATGCAGTTCTATATAGAGTCCTTCCATCCTCCTGGAATAATCAACATGCCAAAGTACATATCTATTAACGTATTAGCAGCTTTTGACACGAATATCATTTTCAGACCTCGAAGTGCAACCTTTTTATGAGACACTCTAAGTATTTGATATACATCGTGTTAGTGTATAGTGTAGCATTCCGTCACAGACCAAGGAACTGACGGTAACTGAAGCACTCTCCTTTCAAGACATAACAACAAAATGGCCAGGAAACCATCTTGGGATGACAGGAAAAAGAAGTATGATGCACGTGGTTGTACGTTGACATCGGTACCTGTTGAATTATGGACGAAACACAAAGATGCGAGAATTGTCGACTTGTCGATGAACAAAATAACTAGCATACCGTCAAATATGAAGGAACTGACAATAATTGAAGAACTCTTTCTCAAAGACAGTAATTTGCAAATCTTTCCTGATGCTGTATGCAAACTGAAATCTTTGAAAATATTAAGGATCGAAGACAAGAAATTTACCTTTTTAAGCAACAATTTTCTAGTGGTTTATAAGCTCAGAACCCCCGTAAATTATACATTTTCGAAAAGCCTAGATATAGGGTAACACTTTGGTCACCATAGTATCGCCATTGTTTACATAACTATCACGTGACAGGTAATTTGCATAACCCTTTCAAAATCGGTTTTCCCTATGTTTTGTTACAATGCTTTGAGATATGTGACTGAAATTTGTGTGAGTGCAAGCTGTCCTAAGGATCTTTTAAAGAGTGTCTCAAAATTTTTGTAAACCTTCTTAAACAATTTTTGTGCCTGAAAATGTCCAGAGCAGTGAATTTAACCCTAGTTTATTTCTTTAAAATTGTGCTCAAATAAAAACTAAGCAAGATATAAAAATCTGAGACAGTCGTTTAAAGAGCATTGTGACAGCTTGCATTCAAGCAAGTTTGAGTAAGATATTTTGTGGTATTGAGACAAAATATAGGAAAAACCTATTTTTGAAAGGTTATGCAAATTACCTGTCACGTGATAGTTATGTAAACAATGGTGACACTGTGATTACCAAAATGTTCCCCTATATCTAGGCTTTCAGAAAATGTATAATTTACAGGGGTTCTGAGCTTATTAACCACCAGAGAATTGTTAGATTAAAAAGGTCAATATCTTGTCTTGGAACCTTAAATTTGGAATCGAATTCCTTTACATCTGTCTCCTACAACGTCATACAACTCAATCAACTGCAGGAAAATAATCTATTGAAGAGTTGTACACCTACATTTCCAAGAATGATATGTCGCATCCAAGTTTGAAGATATTACACTTTGGGTTCAAGGATTTGCCATTTCGTGTCACCAGTTTACCAGATGATGTTTTGATAACACTGCCTCTTGAAGAGTTTCTATCTGTACAACTGTAATCTCAGCATGTTTCCCAAAGTGATTTTCAAAATCAAGACATTGAAGGTACTGAGTCTGGTTTGGTGCAAAATTTCAGATGAGCTGAACAACCTGGGGGAACTTTCAAATCTCAAACAACTCACCCTGTCTTGCAATGAACTAACCTCACTTCCTGAAAGTATCGGCAATCTTTCCCAACTCGAAGCATTTTATGCAAACAAGAACAAGTTGGCGAGTTTACCGGCTGTGATGAAAAAACTGTCGAAATTAAAGACCATCGTTTTAGACGACAATCCTTTCTCTAAGGGGAAGTCTACGGCATGTGAAAACAAATAATCTAAAATCAAAAGCATAATAAGTCAAGCTCCAGTCGCAACGGGCGGACAAAAGCAACCTTTTGAGCCACCGCCAAAGAGGTCTGTTGATCTACAGCCAAAACCAGCCACGTCGACTACAGGTATGGAGCATATTAAACTTGCGTCACGCCAGTTCGCTGAATTATCAGGGTCCAGCGCAGACGACATATAAACAGGTTGGGAAAAGTGAAACAAAACAAACCACGACACCAAGCTCGGGGTCTCGTTTGCATCGATATTTCAAACACAGCAAAGCAACGTACAGGCTGGAAAGAGTGAAGTTAAGCGTTTGGAAACACCACTCTCGAGCGTACCATCATCATATACAGCGGCGCGAACTGACGCAAAGCCACTGACACCTGCAGTGGGAAACGAGTAACGTCAGCACCACTGTATTCGACTTCTTCGATTTCCACGCCACAAACGAAGCAGACACAGTCTTCAAGTTTATCACATCCTATTCAAGCGACAACGCCGATGGAACAGAGACAAAGCAGTTTCCTGACAAGGAAACCCAGTGAAAACGTCACCGGAACAACAGAAACAGAACTTGGAAGAACTGCAACGTCAGCGTCAACAGCAAATGAAATTACAGCAGCTGCAGCGACAACACAGCAAAGAAGTTGAAGTTCCCGGGAGGACGAAGACGGCAGCCGTAGCAAAACCAATGTCTGGTATCGGAAAATATCCTATGGAAAGAAAGCCTCGTGGACAAGCAGTGATCATCAATAATTACTTGTTTCAAGCTGGAGGGTTTGATAAAAGAAAGGGCACGGAATACGATAAAGGTAAAATATGTAGGCACAGTACGTGCACCGCTTTCGTCAGCCACCAACCCGTATACAAGGACACCACTGCAACCAACACTATCATCACTACATCACCACCACACAATAGTCGGCTGAAAATATGGTTTGACCCTTAAAAAATTGCTACAAAAGGTTTCTCAACGGTTTTTCATAGAGTTAAATGTGCTTAATTAAATAGTAAAAGTCTACCAAAATCTGACCACCGGAAACGCGTCATTTTCAAGATGGCGTCCAAGATGGCCGCCATATACTTAAAATGGCCATAACTACTTAAATATTAAACCTAGACTAGTGATGTTTGTGTCTACCACCATGTTTTAGTGGTTTAGGAATCCAACTATCATATCTAGATTATAGGCAAGTGGTCTTAAGTCCCATAATTTGCATATTCATACATGTATAAAAATAATCACTGTCACATTCTTCGTCCGGAACATGTTGCTTAGTGGATTTTCACATTTCCTAGGTTAGGTAGTAAAGGGAAATCAACTCCAAACATCTTTCATATTTGGGTTGTTTGCGTTTTGTGTATGAAATTGTGTATAATATATGTGTATGTCATGTTTGGCTGTTTTAAGTAAAGTGTTGCTTAGCCATGGCGAGACGTACCGTAATCTACGTGTCTTGATGTTACTCCCGGAGAGACTAGTGTGACACTGCGATCCTTTGGTGCTGTGTTTCCAAACAGAGTTTTCTTCATCAGTCGCTTAAAATGCATTCTTGATCGGTGAGCCGTGTTGATAGGTTGATTGTTTTTATTTGGTAGTATGTTGTTCCACTTCCGTTTCTTGTTCAAGTAGGAGAGCTAGAATGTCTACTGGTTGGTCTTGATGTGTTTGTATAGGTTCGTGTGAACCTGAGTTCGAGCTGTTGTCACTTTTGTGAAGTGTGGCACTTATAAGTGTATCGCCTATATTTCTGTTCCTTCTATATGCGATTATTGGTTGATTTTGGAACAGTTTTTTAGTGTTTTGTCTTTTTCAAGTTCACTCCAGTTTTCTGTCACGGGTTGCCTGATTTTTGTCGTTTCAATGTACGGGCTATATGTTATTATGAAGACTACTGTATGTTGGTGGCGTTCTTTCTTTCTTTTTGTTGTTCAAGCTTTCTTTTTCTGCTTTTATGATCTGTTTTGCTGATAATGCGTTCTATTTCATTTTTTTATTGTCGGTCTTGTAATTTTTCACTAAATTGTGTGACTTTCTGTGTAAAATCGGTTTCGTTGTTTCATGTTCTGATGTATGGTAATGTTTCACCTTTGATCAGACCTATGAATGTTGCTGCCGGATTGCATGAGTTTCTTTGTAAGAACTGGAATGCATCTGTTGGTTTTATGTGTGTCTTGGTGTCGAGAATGTTCTCTTTGTATAGGATAAAGCCCGAGTACGAGGGCTCTTCTGGTATATAAAGTCCAACCCAACGATAAAATGTCTCGGCCTGCGGCCTCGAAAACTATCGCCCCTAACTGATATATTTTCGTTTTCAATGTGTTTTACGTCAACCGTCCCCTTTGTCAATGTAACATGTTAGGATATGAATTAAAACTTTTATTTGTGAAATAGCCTTCCAATGTAATGGAACATCCTTTAAATGCCCTAGGGCACATTATATAAATGCCCTAGGGCACAGCAGATTTTGTGTTGAAGCTGGTTTCCGCTGTGTTACCAAATTTGAATATTAAAACGTACCAGATGTCTACAGAATATGACATGTTCACTTTTGATTGGACAGTACTTTACTACGGCGCTGTCATTCGTTTCTTGAATTGGTGACCAGACTTTACGTGTAAAATAAAACACCCTGAATTGAGCACTCTGATTGTTCAATCAACAGTGGATAGTTTTTAAGTGTATCGACGACCTTTGTAGATAGTCAGGTCTAAATATGTGATTTCTTGAGAGGAGCTTACAAACAAAAATTTGAAAGTAGGATGCATTTTGTTGATGTTTGATACGAATTCATTGAGTTCGTGTTGTGTTCCGATGAAAATCAGAAAATCATCGTCCCTGAACCTCAGCCAGATCGGCATTTGTTGTTTGTGTTTTTGTGTTATTCTCATTTCTGTCTCGTGAAATGTAATATCTGCTATTTTCGGAGACGAGAGAGACCCCATAGAGCATCCAATATTTGCCAGTAGAATTCATCGTTGAATTCAAATGTGTTGTTTTTTAAGATTATTTTAAGCAAAGGTATCATGTATTTCGTTTGTGGCTGCTTGATTATGTAATTGTTTGATGATCTTTCCTGATTTAATGCTCTGCCGACTGATTCAACTGCCTCATTATGTGGTGTATTTGTGTAAATTGAAATTTCATCTAGTGTTACTAGTGTCGCATTGGCCGGAACTTTGATTGCCTAAATTTTCCGTATAAAGCCTGTTGTATCTTTGATGTATGTTGGTTGTTTCTTTGACGATTTGTTTGAGAAAGTGGTCAATGAATTATGATATGTGAAATGTTGGACTGGAGCATCCTCTTACAATTGGCCGCCCTACAAGCTTAGTTCCTGGTGGCAGCATTTTATGTATTTTCGGTAGAAGGTACCAAAGTGGTGTTCTTATTTCTCTAGTGACTGATTCAAATATTAAAATATGGGATAGTCAATGTGTTTTTCATTGTACATTTCTGTTGTGAGATTGTGTATGTCTTCTATTGTAGTGTTTGTGTCATCTGTTTCCAATTTTGTGTATATCGTTGATCGCTAAGTTGACGTTGGCATTCTCTTATGTAATCATCTGCTATCCCCCTTCCTTTATCAAACGGTTTTATGGTTATCTTCTTGCTCTTCGATAGCGTTTTCAATGCTATTTGTTCTGCATGTGCCATGTTGTTTTTTGTGGTTTGAATAGGTGTGTGAACAATAGCCAATTTTGTCGCTTCCAAATAATTTTCTAGTTTTTAGCTCTCAGTTGTATGTGGGATCCATTTTGAGTTCATTTTGAATGGGTGTTGTACGGTTATCAAAGATCATCAAACAATACATAATCAAGCAGCCACCAACAAAATACATGATAGCTCTGCTAAAAATAATCTTAAAAAACAACACATTTGAATTAAACAATGAATTCTGCCGGCAAATATGCGATGCTCTATGGGGTCTCCCTGGTCGCTGCAAATAGCAGATATTACATTTCAAGAGACAGAAATGAGAATAATAAAGAAACACAACAACAAATACCGACCTGGCTGAGGTTCAGGGCGAAGCATTCCTGATTTTCATCGGAACACAACACGAACTCAATGAATTCATATCAAACATCAACAAAATGCATCCTACTTTCAAATTTTCGTTTGAAAGCTCCTCTCAAGAAATCACATATTTAGACCTGACTATCTACAAAGGTCGTCGATACAACAAAAAGAACATTCTCGACACCAAGACACACATAAAACCAACAGATACATTCCAGTTCTTACAAAGAAACTCATGCCATCCGGCAGCAACATTCAAAGGTCTGATCAAAGGTGAAACATTACGATACATCAGAACATGTAACAACGAAACCGATTTTACACAGAAAGTCACACAATTTAGTGAAAAATTACAAGACCGACAATATAAAAATACCGCAATTATACGGTGTCGGTCACATTTGATCAGAATTGGTACATACCAGTATGGGTACCAAAGATTAACAATAAATGTTGTTTCTATCTGTTCAGTGGAGGAAAATTCTACGTTGATGTTATGACAACGATTTCTGCACAGTACAACCAGAAAACAACAAGAAATATATAAACCAGAAAAACAAGAATGACAAAAGTAAATAACGTCTGAAACTTTAGGTACTGGAGGTCAACTTTAGCAACATGCATAGCAAAAACAGCTAGTCCCTCTTAGTTTAGCAGGTCTGTTAATATGTAACAGTTCAAAACGATGACAGGAAATGACTCAAGGTCAGTTGAGTAGCCTGTTTCAGTCACAGGCATGCCACCACTCCTACACATTTGCAGGATTTTCCTTTTTCTTACCTCATTTGCACATTTTGACGTCAATTTGAACAACGTCACATCTCAGCCCCTGCATCTACCTGTACACAAAATAACCTTGAAATTGTGAAAATCCACTAAGCAACATGTTCCGGACGAAGAATGTGGCAGTGATTATTTGTAATACATGTACAAATATGCAAATTGTGGGACTTATGACCACTTGCCATAATCTAGATATGATAGTTGGATTCCTAAACCACTAAAACATGATGGTAGACACAAACATCACTGGTCTAGTTTAATATTTAAGTAGTTATGGCCATTTTAAGTATATGGCGGCCATCTTGGACGCCATCTTGAAAATGACGCGTTTCCAGTGGTCAGATTTTGGAAGACTTTTACTATGTATTAAGCACATTTGACTCTATGAAAAACCGTTGAGAAACCTTTTGTAGCAATTTTTTGGGGTAAGGCCTTTTTTTTTCATAAATGCAGCCGACTACAACAATTTAAATGTATCGTGTCGACTCATTTATTAAAGCTACAAAATATCCTCAATAAGGATAGCACTTGCAAGAGGAGAAAACTATAAATAATTTTATCACACATATGTAATATACACGCGGGACATAATTTTAGTTTTGTATTACATTTTTAGAAATGCCGATGCTTCTCCACAACTTCGCAGCTCTACCTCTCTTTTTGTTTCCAGTGAATCTCCATGCTTTACTTAAGAAACTTCATTTTGGTGTTCACATCTACAACGACTTGGGTGCAAGTGACATGGAAAGTGTTGTGAAGACCTTTAGTTTGGAAGACCATAGCAATTTCGACTGTTTTGTCTTTTGTGTGTTGTCTCATGGGTCAGAGGGCAGAGTTTATGGCGTTGATTGTAAGAGTGTTGAGATAAGAGATCTTACTAAACACTTTTCATCTGATCATTGCAAAACGTTGGCGGGAAAACCCAAATTTTTTTCATTCAGGCGTGTCAAGGACAAATGTCTATGGGAGGCGTGACGTCTACTGATGCTGTATTTGGAAATAATCTGATCCCAAACGAAGCAGATTTTGTCATCGGCTATTCTACTGTACCAGGATATGTTTCTTACAGAAATACCGGACAAGGAAGTTACTACATAAAGACGTTAGTTGATCAATTGCAGCAACATTCTGACGAATACGATTTGGTGTCAATACTTGCAAACGTGAGAGAAGGGGTCAGCAAAGCAGTAGTGACCGTAGAAGGAGGCCGTTACCGCACACAAGTCCCAACAGTAGTCAGCACCCTCGGGAAACAAGTGTATCTTAAAAGTTAAGTTTCTGAAAGTGTGATATTACAGGTGAAGATAGACTTATATATGAGTGTTACATGTCATCAACGCAGAAAATGCTGCACACTCAATTCAAATAATACTAACTTTGGTGTGAAGAAGACTTTATTAACAGCTAAACTAACAATCTACGTACCGGCCCCTGGTGAAAGCAATACAGAATTGTGTGAACTGTGTGTGATGGCAATACGGACTGTGAGAAATGAAACAACTAAGTAATTGTTCTAGTGTTTATGGTCTTGTCCGTTGATGTGAGCCTTTTCCATAAGTAAGTCATTAGTAGGGAAAGGACACTAATGATGAGATGGTAATTTTATGTAAATAACCACTGTACAGATTGTATATTGGCGGTGTCTTTACGAATAGCACAAAAGGTAGAGGGGAGCAGGTAGACAACACCTTGCATTATTCAACATCTTTGTATAAGAAATAAACTGTATTATCTTTGAAGACTATGAGCCTCTACGATGTTTCTGTATCCCGACCTCCTCTTGCTAGCTGTCCCACAAAGGGAGACGGTGAGCTGTAATACACGGTGGAGAATCCGGGTATTTTATATAGGGCACGCTCTAGTTAGAAAAGTTAACATCTAGCGGAAGAATGTGCAGCACGATGGATGCAGCCGGAGCGAAGTAAGACATGTGGTTCGATGGGAGCAAGTCCTTCTATGAACTACAAATGAAAATGTAATATTCGATTTTGGAATGCGATGAATACAAAGCAAAGTGCACAACGACACGAAGACCCGGCAACAACCGCGTGACATCGACGACGAAAGATTTGATTACGACGAAATGATGCTTGGAATTCGTCTATAAGTCTTAAGACTCCTGCAAGAACTGTTTTCGTTTAAAATTACGGACACTGAAGGCTCACCGGTCAATTGAAAGTCGGGGACGAGGTCCGAATGTCGTCAACTGAGAAGAACAACTTAGAACACTGACGACATTTCGACAAAATGAGATAATCGATCAGCGTAAACAGACAACGAAGGCCGATCAGGCACAGCGAGGTGCGTATCTTCTGCCTCTTCAGTGAAGATATGAGCATCGTTATCAAAATTCCAAGCATCAAGGACTCTGTGCACGGTAACATTTGATGAACTCTCAATAAACTCTTATTAGGATCTATCAACGAACACCATCTTAAAATAATGCGCACGACGATATATTAATGATTTATGTCTAATGTTTAACGCTTACTGTATTTTTTGGAAATCGACTTTGATCTCTCATTTGGTGAAACATTTGAATGGTGAATATTGACATGTGAGGTGTGAGTAATCATTCGGGCGTTTGGGTAATGTAACAAAATGATTAGAATTCCATGAAGGGTTATCTTTATTTTTTTTAGTTTAAGACCGTTTTCTTTCGTATAGCATATTTACAAAACGTTTCTCACTTTCAAAACTGCTGAGAAATTTCTTTATTATGTCAAAAGGTAGAATGATTCACATATATGAATGTAATGAGGCCGGCTCAGTATGAATGTGTGTGTGTGTGTGTGTGTGTGTGAGTGTGTGTGGTGTAATCTTACCAGATGAAGTAATGTGGATTTCTGTGCCTGCATTCAGCTGTTTCCTATATCATTCATGTAACGTTACATTTTATGGACGTTCAGGTGCGAAACGTATTTCAGTAACTGGTGTATTGCCTGTGTTATGTATGTCATTTTCCCACACTCATCATGACCTAAGTTCAATTAGTCTAGAACATTCTCAAGGTCACTGCCCTTAATGACCTCACAACCTTGAATTCAATTAGTCATGTTTGGAATGTTCTGGAAGTTTACTTAGTTGTGTAAGAGAGATAATTTTAGAACAGTAATTAGCATGTCAATAAAGTTCTAGATTGTTCTTATACGTTTATGTAAGCACACGAGTATAAATACTGGGACAGCAGGCTTGCAGTCAGACATTTGGGATCGTGTCTCTTGCGTGTTATTTCAAGTCTTTGGAAACTCCAGCAGTATTAATTTCAAGACTTTTTCAAGACCTTCACTGCCACGCTGGATTTATACTGTGGACTTTGTGCAACTTCAAGCCTGCCAGCCAAAGGACTGTTCATTCATCCGACTGACTGTTACAACTCTGAGACTGGAGCTTTGCCGTCCCAGCTGAGATAAGTAGTCTGTACACTTTTACAGTTTGTATTCTATCCCTGACTTAGCAAGTAGTTTTATTTTTCGTAATAAATTTCGTTTTATACGGAAACTGCTGAGTTTCCACCCTTTTGTTCGTTTTCTTTCACGTAACAATCGCGACACGGATTAATCATGGCGGAATTTACACCAGAGGAAATGGATGACCTTGATCAGGACACATTTGATTCCCTCAGAAAAGACGACCTCATAACACTGGCCAATTTCTTAAAGTAGAAGTCAAAAGATCTATATAGAAGAGCGAAATACAGTACAATATTGCAAAACATTAAGTTATTTAGGCCAATTTGAGGAATCCACCTTGAAGATTATGAGCCTGAGTCTACCTTGAACTCAGAAAATTGGAACTAGAAATACAGGCAAATTTGGAACTTAGAATTACAGATGGAAAAGAGAGACAGGCGTTATAAAAGGAAAAATTACAAATGAAAGAAAGAGAATTAGAAATGAAAGAAAGATTAGAAATGTGACGGTCTCGGCGTGAACCAGTGTGGAGGGCGATATTTCTCACAACCCTTACACGGCTGCGACGAGGCGCTCGCGGGGTGCCACGCATCTCTCCCACCGACACTAACCGACACAGCGCTCAAGGTCGACCCGGCCACCGCCACCCCTTGGAGGTTTCCGTGTCGGACTTTTATTGATTTCCACGGCAGTTACAACGGCAACATGCTCTGAAAGTTTGGCCGTGCTAGTGCATCGCAAAGGAGGACAAATCTACTCGTGACCTCAAGGCCGCGCGAATCCCCGCCCACAAAATAGTGGCAAGATCGGTCAGCGTTTTCCAAGGTGTCAGATGTCGCAGCCTAGGGCTGGCGTTCGGCCTATCCTAGGCTTCAGCCTCCAGCTTTCTGCGTCGGACTTTTATTGATTTCCACGGCAGTGTTGCTGGTAACATGCTCTGAAAGTTTTGCCGTGCTTGCGCGACGCAAGAACGACAAATCTACTTGCGACCTCAACGCCGTGCCGGTCGCCGCCCACAAAACAGAGGCAAGATCGTTATACATTTTCAGCGGTCCTGCATCGCCGCCTACCGCTGGCGTTCAGCCTAGCCTGGGCTTCAGCCTCTAGCTTTCTGCGTCGGACTTGTATTGATTTCCACGGCAGTGTTGCTGGTAACATGCTCTGAAAGTTAGGTCATGCTAGCGCGACGCAAAGAACGATAAATCTACTGGCGACCTCAACGCCGATCCGGTCGCCGCCTAAACACAGAGTCAAGATCTGTCTACATTTTCAGCGGTCCTCCATCACGCCTACCGCTGGCGCTCGGCCTAGCCTTGGCTTCAGTGTCCAGATTTCTGTGTCGGACTTTTATTGATTTCCACGGTATTTATGCCGGTGACATGCTCTGAAAGTTTGGCCATGCTAGCGCGTAGCAAAGGATGACAAATCTACTTGTGACCTCAAGCTGCGCGAGTCCCCGCCACAAAACAGAGGCAAGATCGGTCAGCGTTTTTCAAGGTGTCAGGCATCGCGGCCTAGCGCTGTCATTTGGCCTAGCCTGGGCTTCAGCCTGCAGCTTTCTGCGTCGGACTTTTATTTGATTTGACATCACTAAGCATTTCAGGTTAGTTCCCCTTTTCAAAGAAAAGGATGTTGACAAATATTTCCTTCATTTTGAGAAAATCGCTCAGAGTCTGAATTGGCCTTAGGAGTCCTGGTCTATGCTTTTGCAAAGTGCTTTGATGGGTAAGCCAGAGAAATTTACATTTAGTTGTCAGTATAGCAGGCTTCAAATTATGATTCTCTGAAGGAATAATTCTCAAGGGCTATGAGTTGGTGCCTGAAGCTTACCGTCAGAAATTTAGGGATTGTGAGAAGGTGAAAGATCAAACTTATGTTGAATTTGCTCGAACAAGAGAACAACTGATTGATCGTTGGTGTTCTTCTGAAAAGGTCAGTCAGAATTTTGAAAAATTACGACTTGTTTTGATTGAGGAATTTATCCGGAGTGACATCAAGACATTCATCAATAAACAAAAGGCAGGTACATTGGAGATTGCTGCACGTTTGACCAATGATATTCATTGACCCATAATCTTCCTTTCTCAGCAAACCATCCCAGTCCTTTTCATACAGAAACAATGCAGGGAAATTTAACTCCTCCTTTTCATCCAAGAATTTTTCAAAGGAGAGTTGGAAATCAAATGACAACAGTTCACAAAATCCAAGTAACACGCCCACATCATCAGATCCCAAGTCTCAATCTCCTTCTGACAAACAGTTTGGTACACTTTCTTGTAACTATTGTAAGAAAGATGGCCATTTAGTGTCAGATTGTTTCAAATTGAAAAGAAAACGTGAAGGTCAAAGTGGTTAAAGTGGATCTAAGCCAGTCGGCTTTATTTCTTTATCAACTTAATTAGAGTTTAATAATGTGTTCAACACATTTTCTGAGGTTAAACCCCTCTTATCCCCAATTAATGAAGTCAAGGTCAATTCTTCTCAAGATTTTTTAACCATTTATTCACGATGCTTTTATATCACTTTCTAGTGATTTGTCTCCCGCTACCCCTGTCAAAATTCTAAGAGATACCGGGACTTCTTAGTCTCTTTTGTTGGCAGATACCCTGCCGTTTTCTGAAAAGTCATTTTTAGGTTCTAAAGTTCTTACTGAGGGGGTAGATTGTAATGACTACATTCCTGTTCCTCTTCATAATGTCTATTTGTCTTAAGACTTTGTTTGTGGTGCTATGACTTTAGGTATTAGGCTTTTTTGCCTTTTGAAGGGATTCACCTTCTCTTGGAAACAACCTTGCTAGGGACAAGGTCATTACTAATCCACTTGTGACTGATAATCCTAGTTTAGATCAAAATCCAGAGCCAATAGATGAAGAATTTCCGGGCTTTTCCTTCATGTGCTATTACTCGAGCCATGTCAAAGAAAACTTCTGAGAATCAAAATATTCTCAAAAATGATGTCACAGATGTTGACTTAAATGACATCTTTCTCAGTCAGGTGTTTGACACGGATCATTCCGTTATCCCTCGTGGATTTGAAACTTCCAGTAAAACTTCTGCTGACCAAGGTCAGACATTTTCTAGATCAAATCTTATTGCAGAACAACACAAAGACCCAGATATTTTGTGTTTGTTTGACAGGGTTGATGACAAAGGTGAAACTTCAGATAGTCCTGTTTGTTATTATACAAAGTCTGGTATTCTCATGCATAAATGGAGACCTCCAGATGTCTTGGTTGATGACGATTGGGCTATAAAACATCAAATTGTCGTTCCAAAGCTCTATCGTACTGAAATATTGCGCCTGGCCCATGAAACCCCCTGGGCTGATCACTTAGGTGTCAGGAAAACTTATCATAAAATTCTCAGTCACTTTTATTGGCCTAATCTCAGCAGGATGTAACACATTTCTGTAAAACTTGTCACACATGTCGAATGGTAGGAAAGAAAAATCAGACCATTCCAAAGGCCCCTTTACAGCCAACTCCTGCATTTCAAGAACCATTCAGTAGGATACTAATAGACTGTGTTGGGCCCTACCAAAAACAAGATCAGGAAATGAGTACATGTTGACTATAATGTGTACATCTACTCGATTCCCAGAAGCCATACCACTGAGAAATATAAAGACAAAGACTATAGTGAAAGCTTTAGTCAAATTTTTCACTTTATTTGGCCTCCCTAAATGTGTCCAATCTGATCAAGGCTCCAACTTCATGTCTTGAATTTTTCAACAAGTAATGGATCAGCTAGGCATTAAACAGTATAGGTCATCCGCCTATCACCCAGAAAGTCAGGGTGCTCTTGAGCGATTTCATCAAACTTTGAAAAACATGATTAGGACCTACTGTTTTGACACAGAGAAACAGTGGGATGAAGAAATTCACTTTCTGCTCTTTGCTTTTAGAGAGTCATTTAAGAGTTTCTTGGTTTTTGCCCATTTGAGCTTGT
Organism: Ptychodera flava; assembly: GCF_041260155.1. Classification (NCBI taxonomy): domain Eukaryota; kingdom Metazoa; phylum Hemichordata; class Enteropneusta; family Ptychoderidae; genus Ptychodera; species Ptychodera flava. The sequence goes on from NC_091938.1 coordinate 5,504,760, forward strand.
ATTTATACACACAGTCCGTGGCTCACTTAAGCTCTTCAAAGAGAAATTCCTATAAGACGATGATGATTGTCTGAATATTTTACAATATGTCTCAGATTTTCGTACAAAACTCTGTAAGGCATGTGAATTAGCCAGAGAAAACCTTTAGTCATCTCAGCAGTCAATGAAAATCAAATATGATAAAAACACCTTAAAACGGAAGTTTGAACCAGGTCAAAAAGTTCTTGTTCTACTTCCAGTTACTGGCAAACCACTCCATGCTTGTTACTTTGGGCCATATCTAATTGATAAGAAATTGAGCGATTTAATTAATCATATACATCATAAAAACACCTGACAGGCGAAAACAAAAACAGCTATGTCACATAAATATGCTTAAGCCATATTTGGATAGGGATAATCCTACTATAACACAGCCTGTCAGTGCAGTCAGCTCTAGCCATTATGAAGATAGCGATACTGAAACTGACTTGGGTGAAAATATTCTAAATTCAAAGCTGGGCTTGGTCAAGCTTCAGAACTCAGAAATCCCGGAGAATCTGGAGTCTACAAAGTTGGCACACCTCCAGCCAGAACAACAACAACAGGTGAAAGAACTGCTCCACGAATATAAACACCTGTTTCAAGATGTTCCAACGAGGATAAACGTCATCTATCACGACGTTGATATTGGGGACAGTAAATACCTGCTGGACAATGACTTTATTGAACCCAGTAAAAGTAACTGGAGTTCGCCATGGATACTTGTGCCAAAATCAGATCACAGTCATCGTATGTGCACGGACTAAAGGAAAGTAAACACGTTAACAAAGACAGATACTTTCCCAATCCCAAGGATTGATGATTACATCGATCGAGGAAAAGCCAAGTATGTGACGAAATTTGACCTACTGAAGGGATTTTGGCAAGTCCCTCTGACGGATCGTGCTCGTGAAATATCCGCCTTTGTTACACCAGACGGATTGTTCCAGTACAAGGTAATGCCATTTTGAATGAAGAACTCTCCGGCAACATTCCAACGGATGATCAACGACGTCATATCTGGGCTAGACGGGTGTGCAGCTTACGTTGACGACGTCGTCCTTTATAGTGACACCTGGGAGGAACACATCAAACTCATGCGGAAGTTCTTCGAGAGACTGAGCAAAGCAATGTTGACTGTCAACCTTGCCAAATCTGAGTTTGGCTGGGCGAGGGTGACTTACCTTGGACATACTGTAGGACAGGGTGAGGTAAAACCCGTTGATGCTAAAATCAGTGCAATTTCAAATTTTCCAACACCAAATTGCAAGAGACAGCTGATGCGCTTTCTAGGTATGGCTGGTTACTACAGAAAATTCTGTCCAAATTCCTCTACAATTACTGTGCCTTTGACTAAGTTACTTAACAAGAAAGTAAAGTTTTGGTCAGAACAATGCCAACAACATTTGATACACTTAAAGCCATACTTCAAATTGCTCCAGTCTTGTCTGCACCAGATTTCAGTTTGCCATTCAAATTAGCTGTAGATGCTAGTGATACGGCTGCTGTTCCTTTTTATTACAAGAGTATAGTCATGGGATAGATCATCGTGTTTGCTATTTTTCACGCAAATTTAACAAATCCAGAGAAACTACTCCACAATTGAAAAAGAGTGTTTATCTTTGATATTAGCTTTACAGCATTTTGAAGTTTATGTTACTTTCTCTTGTTAAGATGGAGTTTAATGTTACAGGAGTTTAATTTTGACATTGGACATATCGAAGGCAGAGACAATTTAATTGCAGACTGTCTCTCTCGTATTTAGAGTTTATTGTTGTTCACACTTTTAATATCACATTTGTAAAAGAAAAGATTTTTCTTTGAAAAATTTTCCTCTTTGAAGGGGTGTGTGTTATGTATGTAATTTTCCCACACTCATCATGACCTAAGTTCAATTAGTTTAGAACATTCTCAAGGTCACTGCCCTTAATAACCTCACAACCTTGAATTCAATTAGTCATGTTTGGAATGTTCTGGACGTTTACTGCGTTGTGCAAGAGAGATAGAACAGTAATTTAGAACAGTAATTAGCATGTCAATAAAAGTTCTAGATTGTTCTTATATGCTTATGTAAGCACTTGAGCATAAATACTGGGACAGCAGGCTTGCAGTCAGACATTTGGGATCGTGTCTCTTGCGTGTTACTTCAAGTCTTTGGAAACTCCAGCAGTATTAATTTCAAGACGTTCAAGACCTTCAATACCAACGCTGGATTTATACTGTGGACTTTGTGTAACTTCAAGCCTGCAAGCCAAAGGACTGATCATTCATCAGACTGACTGTTTCAACTCTGAGACTGGAGCTTTGCCGCCCCAGCTGAGATAAGTAGTCTGTACACTTTTACAGTTGTATTCTATCACTGACTTAGCAATTAGTTTTATTTTCGTAATAAATTTCGTTTTACACGGAACTGCTGAGTTCACCCTATTGTTCGTTTTCTGTCTCGTAACACCTGTGTATACAGTACTTGAAAAAAGAGAACAATGCCTTGGTATTTTTTTGATTTAGAAGTAGAGTTTTAAGAGTTTTAAGAGATTAAAGGGAATTAGACAATCACGACGATTAAAAGTGACTCTTCTGCGTTTCGTAAGTAGCTCTTGCACAAAAAAAAATAGAGAAGTAAAACAGATTTTTAAACTATGACGCCCCCGCCTGAATGGAGCTACACGAGGTCAAAAGGACGGGAATAGTTCAAGTCGTCATTCTCTGAAACTATTAATTGAGAAATCGGCAATAAAACCCACCCTGGCTCCCATAATGATGACTTTTGTGCGACTGAAGTTGTACATGATAGGTAATATGTTAAAAAGAACTGAGAGCTTTTGAAAATAGGTATTAATGATGGCTCTGTAATATGTAGTAAGACGAGGTGTTGAAGAAGAAACAAAACAAGAAATCCAAAACAAAAAACACGTACTTTTAATGGGGAAAGGGTAGAACCCTTGCTCTATGAGTTGTAGGAGTGGTCGATTAATAGTTCGGAACCAATAATTTTTAAACTATGACGCTCCCGCCTGAATGGAGCTACACGAGGTCAAAAGGACGGGAATAGTTCAAGCCGCGATTCTCTGAAACTATTAATTGAGAAATCGGCAATAAAACCCACCCTGGCTCCCATAATGATGACGTTTGTGCGACTGAAGTTGTACATGATAGATAATATGTTAAAAAGAACTGAGAGCTTTTAAATAATAGGTATAAATGATGGCTCTGTAATATGTAGTAAGACGAGGTGTTGAAGAAGAAACAAAACAAGAAATCCAAACAAAAAACACGTACTTTTAATGGGGAAAGGGTAGAACCCTTGCTCTATGAGTTGTAGGAGTGGTCGATTAATAGTTCGGAACCAATTATGAAAATATTGTATATTATTGTTCTTAAAAACAGCACCATATTGCACTATGTACGTCTACGTATATCGACTGTGTTGTGTAGAAGCATATTGCCTTGAGTTATGATATTTTCTTATTTTCTAGATTTTATTAGTGGTTGTACACTTATTATTTAACGGTTTATTTCAAAATGAATTTTCATGCCGGACAAATTCATAGAAAAGCGGGGAATGTTACAGAGGTCATTCACTTTGGTATCAATTCTGCATAAAGGCCAATAATCAGGTTCAGAATTGTGAATTAGTATACATCTACCATCGAGAACAATAGAATTTAGCGTGCGCTAAAAAAGCCGTACAGAACTCGCGTCCGTTCCGTACGGCACGGTTTCAAGGCGCCCTATTCCCTGCGGCTGTATCTGCGCGTTCACTGAAGAACGGTTTCAAGGGACCCCTTGGACGAGTGCCAGAACAAGTCTCGCGCGCGGTCTGTACGTCAGTGTGTAGTGCACACACTCCAAAACTTGCAGAAGCGCGTCCGAGGTAGCGTTCCACACTGGCACGATAAAATCGGAAGAAAAATTGTTGACATTGCACTAAAACGGTCACTACTCCGACATTTTGATGCCCCGATCAGGAATGTAAGATGTATAATAATAAGGTTATTACGAAAATACCGCAAAGGATGCACTCGGACATTGGCGCCTCGCATTGCCCTCCGCTTCGCGTCGGGCGATACGCTGCACCAATGTCCTCGTGCATCCTTTGCGGTATTTTCGTAATAACCTCATAATATGCTATGTGCGATGGCAATACAGGCGCTGAGAAATCAAACAAGTAAATAATTGTCCTGGTGTATATATTCTTGTCGCTTTATATGAGCCGAGCCACACACACGTCATTACTAATGAAGGGACACTAATGATGAGATGGTAATTGTATGTAAATTGCAACTGTACAGATTGTATATAGAAGTGTTGTCTTTACGAACACAGCACAGAAAAATAGAGGGGAGAAGTGGACACAAGAAAGGGAAAAAGGGAAAACACCATTATGTAACATCTTTGTATAAGAAACGTAAGAAATAAACTGTGCTATCTTTGAAGAATATGAACCTCTATACTGTTTCTATATCCCGACGTCCTCTCCCTAACTGCCCCCCGAACGGAGACGGTGGTCAGTAATAAAGTCTTCCATAGATATAAAAGACCTCTGAGACAGATATTCAGACTCTTAAACTTTAACAATTCCTTTCTGATCGACCACTTGTTGAGATTCCTAACAAAGGTCTTGGAGTGAGAAAACGTCACAGTCTCACTTTATCGAAAGTCGGAAAGTTAATTTATTTCCCGAAGAGTTAAAAGAGAGATGGCAGCCATTTTGAATTTCACATTTTTGTAACTTTAGGTAATTTCTTTCTCCAGTACAAAACTTTGCACGGTGAGCCCTGATTTTTATTGGTAAGAGAATGGTTGAAAGTTTCACTGAGGAAAGTTTGAGCAAAAATTCAAGTCTCTCACTTTCGAGGAGCATACTATCCTAAGTAAAGGTGATATGCTGTATAATCATCCAATGGAAACACGATTGGAACTAATTTGGGATAATTGGATGGGGAAGATATGTCTGTTACATCTGCAAACGTACGCTAATCTGCATTCCTTTTACGTTACACACTTGCTTTTTGTGAGTAATTTATCTGCGTTTTGTAAGTAGCTCTTGCACAAAAAAATAGAGAAGTAAAACAGATTTTTAAACTATGACGCCCCCCGCCTGAATGGAGCTACACGAGGTCAAAAGGACGGGAATAGTTCAAGCCGCGATTCTCTGAAACTATTAATTGAGAAATCGGCAATAAAACCCACCCTGGCTGCCATAATGATGGCATTTGTGCGACTGAAGTTGTACACGATAAATATTATGTTAAAAAGAAATGCAAGCTTCAAAAAATAGGTATGTGATGGCTCTGTAATACGTAGTTAGACGAATGGTTGATGATGAAACAAAATAAGTAATCCCAAACCAAAAAAAAAGTACTTTTAATAATGAAGGGATAGAACCCATAATCTACGGGTGGTAAGAGTGGTCGATTAATAGTTCGGAACCAATTATGGAAATATAGAGTATTATTATATTATTGTTCTTAAAAAAGCACCATATTTCACTATGTATGTCTACGTATAATAAAGTATATCAACTGTGTTGTGTAGAAGCATATTTCCGTGAGTTATGATATTTTTCTAATTTCTAGATTTTATTAGTGGTTGTACACTTATGATATAACGGTTTATTTCAAAATGCATTTTCGTGCCGGACACATTCATAGAAAAGCGGGGAATGTTACAGAGGTCATTCACTTGGTATCAATTGTGCATAAAGGCCAATAATCAGGTTCAGAATTGCGAAATATGTTATGTGCGATGGCAATACTGGCGCTGAGAAATCAAACAAGTAAATAATTGTCCTGGTGTATCTAGTCATGTCGGTTTATATGAGCCTTGGCCATAAACACGTCACTACTAGGAAAGGGACACTAATGATGAGACGGTAATTGTATGTAAATAACCACTGTACAGATTGTACTGAAGGTGTCTTTAGCAACAGACCACAGAAGGTAGAGGGGAGCAGGTAGACACTAAACAGGAACTGGCAGTATGTAACATCTTTGTATAAGAAATAAACTGTGCTATCTTTGAAGAATATGAACCTCTATACTGTTTCTATATCCCGACGTCCTCTCCCTAGCTGTCCCCCGAAGGGAGACAGTGAGCTGTAATAAAGGCTTCAATAACTTAAAATATAAAGGACCTCTGAGACAGATATTGAACTTTAACGATTCCTTTCTGATCGACCACTTGTGGGGATTCCTTGCAAAGTTTTTGGAGTAAGAAAAACGTCACCGTCTCACTTTATCGAAAGTCGGAAAGTTAATGTTTATCCTAAAGAGTTAAAAGATATAGATGGCAACCATTTTGAATTTGACATATGGGTAACTTAAGGTAATTCATTTCTCCAGTACAAAACTTTGCACGGTGAGCCCTGATTTTTATTGGTAAGAGAATGGTTGAAAGTTTCACTGAGGAAAGTTTGAGCAAAAATTCAAGTCTCTCTCTTTCGAGGCGCATACTATCCTAAAGGTGATATGCTGTATAATCATCTAATGGAAACACGATTGGAACTAATTTGGGATAATTGGATGGGGAAGATATGTCTGTTACATCTGCAAACGTAAGCTAATCTGCATTCCTTTTTACGTTACACACTTGCTTTTTGTGAGTAATTTGTATTATTGCAACATTCGGCTATGGGGCACCGAACAATTTTGAGTCATTTGCAAAATATGCTGATCCAATTATCCCAAATTAGTTCCAATTGTGTATAAGGATTGCATTTCAATGTAATGCTTCGACGGCTTAACTTTGCCTCAACTCTTTTGTGGAAGCGTTTGAATCGGACATACTTGATATTCGTTGTTGTACCCTCTCAATCTAAGAATTAAATAATACTTGATCAAAATAAATAATGTTCTTTCTGTCTCATATATTAATGCAAACTCTTGAAAAAAATATTCTGTAGAATTAAGGAACTTTTTGAAGATTATAATGATCAATAAAGGCACAATGTGTATGGTGAGCGTGTCAAAAATCTTTTTGGAGTATTCCTAAGTTCTTACAGGAAATACAGTCCCAACGTCAATGAAATTGAAACCAAGTTGAGCAGAGATATGAATCTGATCACACGCTGGTGCGATCAAAATAGTATTGTGTTAATTCACAGAAAACTAAGGTTATAGTCATTGGACATCACAGAAAAAAGCCAGAACGAAAAATCACATCAATGTTATGTGTGGCAATGATCAGCTCGATTGTGTAACTCATGAACAATTGTTGGGTGTAACCTTTGACGACACCCTAAATTGCGAAAAGCAAGTAAATTCAGTTTGTAGTGTGGTAGCCTTTAAAGTGCTACATCTTAAACGGGAAGTTACATGACCGCGGCGTTGGCGCACAATAGGGGGTTTACTGATGACGCTGCTATTTACATACTCAGAGCAGGAGTTTTTGAATTCTCATAGCATCGCTTTGACTGGTGTGATAAATTTGAATAATCGTGAGGGGCACTTTCGTGACGTATGCAAAAAGGGGTCAAATGGTCGTACAGGGAACACATTTTGAAACATATGCGTTCTCAGACAAAAAAAACCCCAAAACGGAACATTTTTTCAGTTTATTTTCGACTCAAGTTTAGTCCCTATATATTCACAGACATCATATGCGAGATTCAATGACAATGAACGCTTTGAACACGGCAAAATTATTGGATTATGGGACAAAACACGGCACGTCCGATCAGTAGCATGGCTTTTTTACATTTGCATAGATTTTTACATTTGAATAGATTTTTACATTTGAATAGAGTTTTACATTTGAATAGATTTACGATAATCCGGCTTTTTATAGGGAAGTTCCTGTTAAACGTATTCGTACTTGTTTAACTCAGGGAGTCAAGATGACATTGTACAATTATTTCATATTACCCCATTTTCACTTCTGTACTAGCATTTGTTATTCTCGAGTTGGTAAGAATGGTTGAAAGTTTCACTGAGGTCATTGTTCCAACAAGCTTTTACTTCGCATTGAAAGACTACAGAAAGCTGTAGCTAGAGTTCTTTTAGACACTGATTTTAGAACTCCAATCGTAATTTATTCAACGTTTTAAATTGGTCACCATTTAGACAAAGAATCGTTTTTGATGAATCAGTCTTAATGTACAAAGTCAAAAATAATTTAGCTCCTAAATATTTGAATATTTTGGAAGTGTTCGAAACGTCCACAGTCGTAGTACAAGATCTACAGATAGAAATGAATTATATACCAAGACACAGAAAAAAATTTTTTAAGAAATGCCCCGTGTATAATGGTGTCAAATTATTAAATTGTTTACAAGCAGATGTCATATCTTGTTCTTCCCTTCATTCTTTTAAAATGAAATGTAAGTATCATGTTTTGGGCAAACTCTAATCCTTAGTCATCTATTTTGTCTTTTTATATTTTGCCGTTTGCTACCTGCTGTCTTTTATATATGTTTTTTTCTGTTCTTTTTTCAACTTTAATGTACATATTGTATATATTTCTTGTATCTCGACACTGGGTTAGAAGAGACTTTGGCTCAACAGTCTATCGAATTTAAATAAAGTCTACTACTACTAATGATTGATTTATATATATATATATATATATATATATATATATATATATATATATGTGCCATTCATAGTATACACATTTATGTATTAAACCTACGGAAGTGTTGGCTCAACAGTCTATCGAATTTAAATAAAGTCTACTACTACTAATGAATCATTTATATACATTATATATATATATATATATATATATATATATATATATATATTATATATATATATATATATATATATATATATATATATATATTATATATATATATATATATATATGCCATTCATAGTATACACATTTATGAATTAAACCTACGTGAAGTGTTGGGATATGATGTATGTACTGAGGGGCAGCCATTACAATTCTTGTCATAGGATTATTATGACACGTTTTTAAGCTCTGAAAGAGCACGGCCACAGAAATTTGTTTTCATCACAACACCTTCCCCTAGGCCAAGTTCTATAATTTTAGGGCCCACCCCATCCTAATAATTGAAACGACAAAAGTTTTTACCATCAATATATTCGGTAAAATTAAATCGTAATAACAGAGAGGAATGTAGCTGACTGAAATGCTTCCACATTATCACAATCTCCAGGACTTTGTAGCTTGATTTTTTACCGTTTGCCGGGGTTGTTTAACAGATCAATCTTTTAAGTTTTAGGATTGTATAGGATGTCCTAAGCCAAGGAATTTTCTTCATCTAAATCGTCGTAAGGTTCAGGAGGGACGAGGATTTGGGGAAGTTCCCCGTCAGTATTTTGTGAATTTGACGAAATTATGCTCTCGCTAGGTTTCCAGTTAGAAACTTCACTATGTTTCCATCGGATGATTTACGGTTTCCGTTTTACCTCCTGGAGGTCACATCGTGGGTAATCTGACTGTTGACAGTCATTGGTGGCTATTTTTGTTGCTTCGTCATAACCGGCTGTCAAGTATTTATTGTATACGAGTACTGAACGTGATTTATTGAGGCATAGCCGAGTGGTCAAGGTAATACTTAGTACTGGCCAAAACGTTGCACCGCCACTGAGTACGTTGAAATTCAACAGTAACGCGACAGTACAGGGGAAACATCTAAACAAGTAAAACAGAAAGTGCAAAAAATGTAACTGTAACTAACAGTGTTCTCGATTGACTATCAAATTTTTGTTATTTCATACATCTCTGTTTGGAAGTTGCATGAATTCCACATAAATGACATGCACTCGGGAAGTCAGCTTCTGTATGTTATCATAGGATCACAATTTTGATTGGGTGATTACTTGACCGAAATTTTGTTACGTTTCGAGAATTATCGTATGAAATTTATACGAGGCAGATGACACATGCACATTTCGGATTTTGATTTTAATAAGATTATAATTTACAACTAAAAGAGTATCGAAAAGTGTAGAATTTGTTCCCCTTTCTCTCATTCCTTGACAAAACACAAACCAGGTGTTTACACTCACCGCATCACCGGATTGTGATATAAAGCTATCCGTGTCGCAGTTTCGGTAAATATTACTTTTTCTCGAAATGAACTAGAAATGAAAAATCTTTATGTCCCTCCTACTGTATAATTGTAGGATGAGGTAATCCTGAATTCCGGAAATGCAAGATATCGAAATATAAGTGACGCCGATGCAACAACATTTTCAAATGCGACACGGAGCGTACAGGTTACTCAATAATATTTTGTTTAAATTTAGTTGCATTATTAAATTGTGGAATTTGCATGAAATGTGCATGATTTACCAAGCAAATACGGGCAGTGGCCAGGTTAAGTACACGCAAATCAACCTTGTGAAATTCCCACGGAGCCACACGCTATTATAGGGAAGTTACCGTCCGGAGTCTTATAAGGTATGCATGTCTTCACACGACAGCCGAATGATTTGCTGATTGATGCACTTTTTAGAAGTACATTTTCTCACATGTATATCACCCTATAAACTATACATACAACATAACATGGCGGCCTTAGACCAACAACATGTGTATACATGTATTTTAGTTGCACCCACTGTCTAAAGAAGGAGCATTATTATCGGCAGGAGGGACAGGAAGACAAAATATTTCATCGGCATTTTTTTGCGCCCCTCCCATGACGTTAGCCCAAATTTTCAGAGTCACCCTGTGTTGGCAAGAAAAACGTTTGTGGCCTTTCTCCCGCCACCGATTTTCGAATTTACCCAACAAGTCTCGCAATTACGCTGTACGTTGGAGACATACCCAACTCTATTATGGAATATTGGTACAAAATAGAGTGAATTATCGAAGATCTCAAGTTCTATGCCGAAATAGAGTGGTCTTCGACATACCACTGCTTAGTACTACAATGTTCAACTTCCTTTTGGGGAAATTCGAAGGGATATGACTATCCAGTGGGTGAACTGAAACTGAAGTCTAGACCTATGGAGCTCCAATCTCCGGTGGTTTTTGTGACTGAAGATCGATCAGTTTATAACAGAGTTTTACGGTCATGAATAATTTATTTGTCTGGAATTACTTTAAAAGTAGACTGACAGCAATATCTCTGGGTAACTGGAACCGAAAACGTTTCGTGACCAAGTTTGTGATATCCTTTTCATGCACTCTCATTTGTGTAGAATCATCTACCTGTGTACCTGATAGGTAAGGCAATTTGTATTTTGGCAAGCATATCGGTCATGTGATATCAATGACCACCAACGTGACGGTGTATAAAAGAAATAATCTAACAGTCAGTAACGAACAACAAGGTAAAATATATGTATCAACATTAATAGGAATTTCCTTTGAATCGTGGTTTCGGGATGTATACCGAGGGAAAAAATTACCATGCCACGAACATATATACACGAAGTTACATGTTTGAAAATTATGTATTTATTGGCGTTTTCCGGGGAAAATACATAAAAATGAATTTTCTCTGCCTGTTTGTGGTCACAATAATGCGCTGTACTGTACCACTCCGCGCTCGATGACACTTATTTGACCATGCAAGTTTCAAAGGCAAATACCAATCAAAAGAATACTTTGATCGAGTTAATTTTTTCAATTGACCTTTAATTCACGTAGAAACGTCGCTTCCGTTTCAGTCGTGTCCTTCGGCTTTGCGACTCAAATAAAGTTTATCGTCTTGGAAATATTTGAGCAGAAACTTTGTACTGAACCAATTTCGTACGGCATTACAGTAGGCTGGGTTTCATGACAAACTTTGCAGAAGGCGGGGTATTGTGTACGAAACGGTATAGGTGCTACTTATGCTATTTAAAGTCCCTGACTCATTGTACATAGTAACTCAGACAACTGCCACTAACACAGTTGTAGTAGTTGTCGACTGTCATAGTAATGCTTAAACTTCTCTGAGGTACTGTCAGTACTGTCAATACCCTTTGAACGCACCGAAACCTACAAACTGACAGAACTACAAGGGCAGAACTACTGTGAATTCCATCTTGATGAGTCAGAGTCTGATGGTCACACTTGATGAATTGTTAGCATAATTAGGGTGAGATTTTTCAGCTCAAATTATATTTATCTCAAATACGTAGAACTCAAAGAGACATACAATGTTTATTTACGTGATAACATGTTCTAGAAGGCATCGACAAAACTGCATGTGATCATCAACTTAAAATAAACTGGGGTTGCTATGTTACAGAGAGTAATCTCTATGTTCCCGCTGATGACAATACGCGTGTTCATGAAAATTTTACGACTGAATAGTCTTACTAAACCAAATCTACTGTGTCAAGAGCCCAAAATTTTGCACTGTTAATACAGCCATCAGAGTCACAGGCTAAAATACTCAGAACACATTTTGAACATAGGTCACTGGTTCGATAGAACAAATACAGGTGGCTGTCACCGTAACGCATACCATGAACGCATATGCCAAACCTGCCGACGCCAAGGTCTTCGACTGGACTTATTCGTTTAACGTCCAAAACACGATCTAACTTTCGAAACTACAGCTTCACGAAACACAGTTGATTCACTTAGCTACAGGTTGCAAACTTTAATATTGCAGGTTTGTACATTGCAACGACATAAAACAGCTTCTGAACGACAATTGCTTAACGACCTAGTGTAGTAGAATCACGTCCACATATATCATCCAGATCGAAACTGTTTGCCAGTTTTGAACATAATACGGTTTAAAATGGTTGAAATAGGATTGAGAACTGTAGGAGTGGGGAAGTTGACAGCTTTGATAAATTATATTTGAATATTAGATTCAGGTGTGGCAAACGATGCCGTTTACGTATAAAATCCTTTTCAAAAGGAGTTCTCGTAACGTCGGGTCGTTAATTTCTTGTGCATCGACAGAAGAAAATACCGTACTCAGCGAAAAACATTTGCCCCTGTGGTACAGGTCTGCGTCACCAAAACCGTGCCAATACTGTGACAGGTCTGTGGCCAGTGCTGTGATGACGTGGCCATATACATTGATGCTAACACAGTGATGTGACAGGGCCTGAAATTTCTGCCTGTCCCATCACTTTGTACACAGTACTGTTCGCAGCGATGTGAATGCAGACCTGTAACAGGGTCAATATTTTTTCATGTGCACACAATTATACCTGTATTCATTTCTGTCATCAAATTGACTCATTTTCTGAAAATATACGCCCCTGAAATCTGACAAATTTTAAACTCTGTAACAGGCCCTGTTAATTCAACCCTGGCACCAGTATTTTAGTCATGTGGTCACAGCACCAGATACACTCAGAAATTACATCACTGTATACATTCCTGTAATACCAGGCCTGATACAGACATGTTCACACACCCATAATATCTTATCAATTTTACAGGTCCTGTAACAGAGGCTATTTCTTAGGGACTGTTAAAGGTACTGATCAGACCCTCTTACAGGCATGTACTGAAATCTTCCTGTAGTTTTCTCGCTGTGTAGTCGTGTTTTATCACTGTGAGTGACAATACTCTGATAAACCAGGTGGGCGGAGAGTGGATTTGATATGTTTATCCGCTGCCAGGTTCCGGATTTTTCTTTCAGCGAGGAGTTTGTTGGTCGTCTATGCGGATGGAATTTTATCAAAAACCAAACTTTTACAATCACGAGTGGGCTGTCTCTGTCAGGTATTCGCAAACCAAATGTAATTCATGCCACTGGGCACACCAAATCGTAGAATGACGTTTTAATAAAATTCTGAGGGAAGAAAGAGATGTAGAGAGTGGCGAGAAGAGTGAAGTTTGGAATTTTTGCAGTTTGCAGTTGGTTAAGGAAAGAGGAACGAGAAAGAGACACTTTACAACTACAACCCTTTTCAGAATTAGAGCGCGAAGTCACTGCAGTGAACTGCAATAAAACTGCTCACACTAATTAGTTTCAGCTGTAGCCAGCTGGCAAAGTCGACAACGTTGTATGTCCCATGCAGACAGTTTGTCTGGGGAAGTTGAAATAAAAAAGATTTGTACATGGACCAGTGCATGGTAATGTTACATTGTATCTTAATCTTGAACACAGGGTGCCAATCGTAAACTCTCATTTACAACTCGAGCCTCAGACAGAGCTAGTTTTTCCTTTGTACAAGCAGACTTTTTGGTCTTTATCAAGTAGCCTTGTTCAACACCAAAGTGACCACGGCTACAGCTGAAACTAATTAGTGTAAGCAGTTTTATTGCAGTTCACTGCAGTGGCTTCGCGCTCTAATTCTGAAAAGGGTTGTAAGATGGAGTGAAGTTGCGAACAGCTTTCATCCGTATCTATTCGTAAATTTGTGCCAAACTCAGAAGAGCATATTCATACAGAAAAACACCCGTCCTTTTATTACAATTAGTCGGAAGTGGCTTGCATGCTATGCGTTTGGGAGTATTCTGTTTAGGGACTGGTCAGTTTCTTCAGCCGGGGGGCAAGGTGGATTCAGGGGGGGTCACCCTGTTTTTGAATTTTGTGATAGGGGGGTCACCATGGTTTTGAAATACCCAATAGGGGGGTCAGTGTGTTTTTGAATTTTGACACAGGCTCATCATTGCCTACAATGCTAGTGTCTGCCACAAATTTCATCATTCAGTTGTATTTTTCGGCGCGCCCTTCGGGCGCGTAACTTTAATAATCAGTCATATTTTTCAGCACCCCCAACTTTAACATATCAAGCATACATACATCAGAGATATCTGTATGTTCAATATTTTTCAGCGTGCTCTTCAAGCTCATTACTTTAATATATCAGACATTTTTCAGCATGCCCTTCAGGTGCATGACTTTAATATACAAGGCATAGATATCAGGATGTTTCATATTTTTCGGCGCGCCCTTCGGGCGCCATAGTTTAATAAATCAGAGATATCTTGATGTTTACTAAGTGAAAGTGTACCATTATGAAATCTGCATTCATATGAAAAGGATGACAAATTCCTGATACTTTTCTGTTCTCTCTATGAGAATTCAGTATGAGAAAGCAACATGCACAAATATTTCACAATATATATTTGATACAGTGACTTATTTTAGAGATAGAAAAATGACAAGATATCTTTCCTTCTCATTGATGCAATTATTTTCCTTTGTGTCACAGGTTTTCTGTACAAAGATGCTTTTTTATGAACAAAATAACAGTTAAAAAGGCAGTTTTTGTCATTATTAGCTATGCTTTTATGGTTTCAATGTTACAAGAAAAGGTCCTCTCAGACACTGTACACATCAGATTTGGCTAAAAAGCTCTCTATGTCTCCTCAGGATATTTAATTGGATGGTTGGCAAGTCTTAACACCATCAAAGTTTTTGATTCACTGCTTTTTCCTCTTTGATATTAATGATTGACATCCATTTCTGTACAACAGTTCAGGACATCTGGTTAAGCATAGAAAGTGTGAAATACATTCACAGCTCATTCAAAATACAGCTCATTCAAAATGTACTGTATTCAAACTTTAAGATTGACACTTTGAAATTCCCATCTTACAACTGACATGTTAACAATTTCATTAAAACATAGAATGACTATCTAAAATATAAATATATATGTAAAATGTAAAATATATATATATACGTATATATATATATATATATATATATATATATATATATATATATATATATATATATATAGATATATATATATATATATATATATAAAATTTATGTCCACCTTTTGTTTTACCTATGTCGCGCGCCGGGGGGGTCACCCTGTTTTCGAAATTTGGAATAGGGGGGTCAGCCACTTTTTGACGTCGGCAAAAAATAATCCACCCCCCCCCCAGGCCGAAGAAACTGACCAGTCCCTTACCTATAGAGTTAAGCTTATGATAAAATATATTGGCCACTTCTAATAAAGTTATGCAATTAGACAACTGGCCAATTCAACGCTCACGGAGATTGTGAATCTTTCAGTTCCTAAGTTCTCTACATTCATTATAAATAAACTTGGTAGTCAAATACTACAATGAACCGGAATTCGCTGTAACAGCCCTATTGCGAGAAACGAAACGTTGTGACGTCTATAATACTAAAAGAATGTGCGGAGGCGTTACTAGCAGTTGCATCGTTTCCGTTTTTATGTGTCATGCGTGTATATCTTCGATAGGCCAGTTGATTTTTTAAAAATCGGTTTCGGTAATTGTGATAATGACACTAGTCTATCACAAACAGAAACACGGTTTTGGTTCCGGAGTCCATATAGGAGAACGTCAAGGAAGTAAGTCATGTAGTCTTATGGCTGACAGTGGGCTGGAAAATTATTCTCATGTCTCCCTGAAAATTAGTGAACCCCTACCCCGTGGCCGATAACGAAACTGACGACCCTTAGGATAATAAAGCACATCACATCATCACACATCCCCCTGTGCGTACCCTAGCTAGAGTAAATTATGATGACTTTGTGGATATGTTGTTCTCTGAGTTGTGTATAGATAATTTATGTTGAAGTGAAAATATTGTGCTAAATTGTACGGTCTGCACATACTTGTAAAAATATAAATCTGAAACGCAATTTTTAACGATCAGCGATAAAAATGGTCACTATAAAATAATATACATTATGTATATATATTTATGTATATATATATATATATATATATATATATATATATATATATATATATATATATATATATATATATATATATATATATATATATTGTTGATAACATTGGCGGGATAGACCTTTTTATATATTAAATACCTGTGCCGCTGCAATTTTTATTGATTACTGCATCGCTATCATCATTATCTTCATCTCCATCACTGTATATTTAGGGCTGTGCTATATAAAAATAGTGCAATCTCTATCTCTCAGTTTCCCTGCCTTTTTTGTTTCTTCCATGCATCCATCATATTTAACTGCTCCATTTTCCCTCTTCATTTTATCTTTAATCGCCAGTTCTGAGTCATAGCCAATCAATTTTGTGCTGAACTGCCTCGAGGAACCAATTTGCATTTCATATAATTGCATTTCCCTGTAGAACAAAATCACAATTGCATTAGCACAACTGCAACTGCCCAATCACCAAAAATACCAGATGTGAGGTAGGGGTCATGAAAACTGCCAATAATACAGGCCTCTGTAGCCGTTGCTCCTCCATAGAGTACAGAAAGGATCACTTGAAAAAGAGAATTAAAAGTGCTTTGCTCAAGGACACTATTGAGCATGTGCTAATATTAATTAGGTACTCTGGCTACTGCATTATGACAGTAAAGATATTTTCACAATGTATCAATTAATTAATTTATTGAATGACGATGAAGCACCAGTACGAACACTTATATATATTTTCTTACTCGTCATGTTCCAGTGATAATACTGACAACAAAGTTAAGGCACCTTACACCTTACAGAATGATCGCTTCGTGCACTTACTCAACCAGCGAGTACACCCAAACTATATATATATATATATATATATATATATATATATATATATATATATATATATATATATATATTATATATATATATATATATATATATATATATATATATATATATATTTGTCAAGGTGACAAGAGAAATTAAAATTGACACAAGAGTCGTGTTTGTGTTTAACGTTTACTGAACTTTATCCTGTCTTCGTGTACAAATATATATTTCACTGCTATGAGCGTCAAATAATCAAAACAGACTTCTTGAACTACATCAGAGTCAGAGCTATCACTGCCTCTGTCAGTGTCGGTATACAGTGATGGTGACAGAGATAGGAAGTAGTAGGGCTGTAGCTGAATTAACTTTGGTAATTTGACGATACTATTTTTCTTCTTCAGTTAATCAACCTATAGCATGTTGAATTGTACAGTATTCAGTTTGCCAAGACAGATTATTTATGTGTACGGTGTATTTATATGATTGACAAATAACTTTTAGTCTAGGATCTAGGCTCTAATTCATTCATCAAAATAGTGTTTTAATACATATACAGGCTTTATTCACAGGTGTTTCGGCACGCTGTAGAAAAACAATGAAACTCTACATATTTGATACATCGAACAGAAATGTTAAATTTTAAACAAATTATCAACAATTGAAACTTCTGTTTCTATGCAAGGTTTGCTTGTTGTTCTTCTGATGAAAATTAATTGGTTTTCATGATATTTTATATCTTTTTTCGAAATAAAAGTTAGAAAATGCAATAAAAAGTTTCTAAAATTTGTTAAATTGAATAAATGTTCTTAATTTCTATTGAATTACCTACCAAACTATGGAACCTGAAAAATATAATATTTTCAAATCCACCCTTGTACCCAGACCCAAATTTCCGCTCTCCTCCTGCTACCCCAAGCATTTTCAAATCTCCTCTGAATTCCGTCAGCCCCTTCACAGTATTTAAGAAGGCAGCCTAACTGTAAAAACATTCGTTGAAAATTGCCACGTCGAAGTACCACGCCTAACAAATTCTCGTATCCTTTAAAAACGTACTATGGACAATGGTACACCTGTTTGTTAGAACAAATACAAGTCATCATAACGCCTACCAACGGCCAATGTGCTAACAAAACTGCTTACTCGGTATGAGCTTCGGCTTGGTTGACTCATCTTACCTGACTTTAAAACTATGGGTAATAACATCGGGTAAAAGTTGTCACCTAAAACAACTATTGACCGCTATACATGACCGAGTCTTCATTTAAGTCTTTACTTCATTCTATGTAGCAGAGTGTGTTACTGTGGTTGGGACGTAGCTGGTAACACACAGTCCTGCCACGCAGAGCAAGTTCTAAACGACGTACGCTGAACTTTGAAATAAAAGTACCACTTGCGTTAGGCCAAACCTAACTATGCAGACTATTTTACGCCTCTAACAGTCAGAAGATATGGAAACACATTTATATGATAGGCAGACGACTGACAATAGACAGAATTTTGATGTTGAAATATTTTAACTGACTACGTATAGCGATGTTTGGTAAAAAGAATATTTCAAATTTTCTTTAAAAAGCAAAAACAAAAATTATTTTTAGTTTTTGTGTCGAACGAGAATGGTGTGCGCTAAAAAGGGCAGAGAGAAAGATCCTTGAAGTAAATCCTGGGCAGCGGCTGCTTGATGATAACTTGTACTACAATAATTTACGCTTCGTGATGGAATGCCAGGTGACCAATTTTTTTCAAAGATCGGATATAATTTGCTGTCAACTTCAAGATAAATGGTTATTTTGAAAAGTTTGTTTTCGCTGAAAATGTTAGACTATTTTTATTTACCATGATACTTATTGTGTGTTTTATTTTTTGTGGCTGATTTCAATACTAGGAAATAAAGTCTCTTCCTGGAGCGGATAATATTGTTCATTGTTCAAAGTTGATTAATAGATATTGGGTAGTCTTTGTAGAGAGAACCGACCATGTATGGATTCACTCCGCCCAAATAAACACCAATTCCTCTTAATAGCAAGGTGATCCAGTGTTCGTCTTATTATGACGCGACTGCCAAGAAGAAATTTGTTCCCTTTTCCCTGAAATGTTAGTTTCGAACTTATATGTAGTAATGGTGACCCGAATTGACCAATGAAAATGCATCATGTTGATGGTGCACACAATATATAAACGAGCAGATTTTGACTAACAGACAAAGAGCCGTGACTCAGCTGGTCTTAGGAGAGGAGATAGTCCATTTGCTTGTTTTCCTGTGTACTGTCCAGGCCACAACCGTGAGTAGAACGACTCGTTCCAGGTATGTTACATATTTGACTCCTATTGAATAGGTACCGAATGAGGGGGAATTTTCGTCTTGTTTTAACTGTGAATGAGTATTAGATAAGGAAGTTAATATAGTGGCGAGCAGTAACGACGACATAACAAACGGCAGACAATTTGACACTATCTAGGAAGTGATTTGAACGGTTAGTCACTATCTAGACAGTAAAATACAACCGTCGAAAATTTCCTTTAAATCGTCTTTACTGGTTGGACAACTTACCGCAACACAACTATTTGTACTTCAGAGAGTCATTTGTTTGAAAATCAAAATAAGTAGCTTTTGTTCATCTGTTTTCAGGGTGTGAATCATACAACACGTTATATTTTGTATAATACGCGTGCTAATAATGGCCCGGTGCTCCACACGCTTGCAAATTTACAGTTTAAATTTTGACTTGAACAAAACATTTTAATGGCACGGTGACTCAGTGTTCATCTTGTAATGGTACATGTGCCTAAAATACATTGATTTAATTCCCTGAAATGTTACACTATTTCGTCACCCGACGTGAACGAAACATTTTCACTGACGTTTCGAAAACCTCTTCATAAAAATGCAGCATTATAAATCAACCAAAAAGCATGCTTAGCATAGCAGTTTTTCAAGTCACAAGGAGGGTACGACCTTGGAACAGGTACGTGTTTTTGTTTGGTCTATTGATCTATACCTGTTTGTGAAACGGGTAGGCCCACACATCATTTGTCCTCTTGTAGTTATATGACGTGGCTTGACGTGGTACAGTCTCTCCTTGAAAGTACCAATTTTTAACAAACTCTCTCGGCGTTTTTTCCTGAGGAGCAGGGTGCCTCGGGTGCAGATACTGGACGCTCAAACTTTTACAATAGTTCTTTGGTCTACCACTGATTGGTGTTATCTGAAGCTTATGGAATTAACAAGGTTTTACTGGCATATTTTTGTGAAAATCGTAGCCATAAGGGACTGGTGAGTTTCTTCGGCCAGGGGGCCGATGGCTTCAAGGGGGGGGTGTCACCCTTATTTTGACTTTGGTGATGGGGTCACCATGTTTTTTAAAATGCCCAATAGGGGGATCAGTATGTTTTTGAATTTCGACACGGGCTCATACTTGCCTAAAATGCATCGTGCCAGCCACAAATTTCATAATTCAGTAACTTTAATAATAACAAGGTAGTATTGCTGAAGGCAATGAGTACTTGGGCCTTGATAGAGTAATTTTGAGGATAATATACAGTACTATTCAAATATGGTCTTGAATTTCCTCCTGTCAATTAGGCATTTGATTGACCGGTTATTAAACGAAGCAATGGCATGACAACGGCAAAATATGTCTAGCAACTTTTGTGGAGTTTGAGGCAGGGGTTCTTTATTTATAGTGGAAATTGCTTAAACTCCTTAAATATTCAAATTACAGCAAATTTCTTTTGTTCTCGATGGTAGATGTCTAATATTTAGATGGGCATATTTAGATTTCTACCCTATAGTTATCCCTTTACACAAAAAATCGGACATCCAGCTCTATTGGCTTGCTCAGAATTAGATATGCGCATAATTAATGAGGTACAATATGTGGTGTCATAAGGTGTCCCATCATACCAAATATGAAGGGTGTAGCACTTGTGGTTACTGAGTTGTGGACAAATATATATATTTGAGGTCAAAGGTCATTGAGGTCACGTGACATTTTGTCAAAATAATTGTATTGCTAAGTTATTCCTATATACCAAAAATCAGACCTCTAGCTCTATTGGCAAGCTCAAAATTAGATATGCGCATAATTAATGAGGTACAATATGTGGTGTCATAAGGTGTCTTATCATACCAAATATGAAGGATGTAGCACTTGTGGTTACTGAGTTGTGGACAAATATATATATTTGAGGTCAAAGGTCATTGAGGTCACGTCACATTTTGTCATAATAATTGTATTGCTAAGTTATTCCTATATACCAAAAATCAGACCTCTAGCTCTATTGACTCGCTCAAAATAAGATATGCGCATAATTAATGAGGTACAATATATGGTGTCATAAGGTGTCCTATCATACCAAATATGAAGGGTGGTAGCACTTGTGGTTACTGAGTTGTGGACAAATATGTATATTTGAGGTCAAAGGTCATTGAGGTCACGTGACGTTTTGTCAAACAAATTATATTGTTAACTTATCCCTATATACCAAAAATCAGACCTCTAGCTCTATTGGCTCGCTCAAAATTAGATATGCGCATAATTAATGGGGTACAATATGTGGCGTCATAAGGTGTCCCATCATACCAAATATGAAAGGTTTAGCACTTGTGGTTACTGAGTTATGGACAATAATGTATATTTGAGGTCAAAGGTCACCAAGGTCACATGATATTTTGTCAAAATGTCTGAGATATCTGCGTGAACTGATGGACTCACTGATGGACTCACGGACGGATATGACCCAATCTATAAGCCCCCTGGACTTTATCCGTGGGGACAAAAAACTGTGTCAATGCATCCTTTAGGCAATATGAATACGATGAGAAACTAAATTTTTATTTTTCTTGGCCTTATACATGGGAGTCTATGGAGAACTGCCTTATACATGGGAGTCTATGGAGGTGTAAACTAAAAAGTCCTCTAACACGGCCAAATTCGATCGCATTGTGAAACAAATCGACGTGCATCTGTATGGTGGTGGGTACTATTCTTGTGCAAAGTTTGAAAGAAATTGACCAGGGCATGTCTGAGATATCTGCGTGAACGGACGGACGGACGGACTGACATGACCAAACCTATAACTCCCCCAGGACTTCGTCCGTGGGCACTAAAAACAACGCAACAGTTTTAATATTACAGCTACACCGGCGGTAGGTTCATATCCAGAGCCCCGTACGGTCTGCCGCCGTCGCTTGAAAACCTTACCTAGATGAAATTTTGTCTATAGGCTGAAATTTCGCCGAAGTTTGACAAAATTGCATCGATTTTTCAGGTTCATATCCGACATTTTTGAGTTTTGAGTGCAGACAGAAATAAGTTTTGAGGCAACATGGCTGCGACCCCATGTTGACCCCTAGCCCTGCGTACGATGCTATGTGCTACAGCTAACACACAGCATCGTACGCAGGGCTAAAAGTAGCGAGAGTTGCCGACATCGACGGTTATTTACGAGAAGTGAATAAAAGACTGTCATTTTTGGAAGCGATCGAGTAGCTGAGGTAGGCTGGGATGCGACTTGGGCCCAAGAACGCTGAATTTCGGCAGTAATTTGGCTTTTTCGTCAAGTCCCAAAATGGATTTGAAGTCACCGAACCTACGTACGGGTCTTTGCAGGGCTGTGGTGAGCGGGGCGATTAGCTGTAGCGGAACACACAGCATCGTACGCAGGGCTAGTTGACCCCAAGTGAAAATGTGTTCGCGATCAAATCTTCCTATATTTTTTTCAGAATTTTCGACAAAATCATTGCTTCTTAAATCTTTTGTAAAATATAAAATACTAAAATAAAAATGCGATGTGCCATGTCTCCAGATTTCTAAAATATCGTTCGTTGACCGTTCGACGGAATACTCATTTCGCAAACTTGTGACGCAGTTGAAATTCAACACTGACCGCCAAATAATCTTAATGAGACGAGATCATTCTAGACATCCTCCAAATTATCCAACCATTCGCGTTAGAGTTCAGCTCGCTTAGAGTATCATAACATTCTTCGGCCTTCGTTTAGATCGACCCTAATCTCTGCCATTCAGGAAATAAATACACAAGCTACCTTGACAAAACTTCGTGCACCATCGAGGACCAAACGCACTACAAATCTGTCTTGATGTCATCATCTCCTTACATGGTAATCGGCATACCGTATTTTTTAGCAAAGGAGACACAGAATACGTCGGAGTATTCAGTTTCAAAACGTATTACATTGTGTGATGTTGTCAAAAAAAGGTAATGTTACTGCAGTGGTATAAATTACAAAACACAAAAATTCAAATCAGTTTATATTGACTGGCTTTACCCAACATTTCATATTGTTTCTTATGCCAGATTTGACCACGTGCTTACTGGCGACCCCTTTAAATGCAAAGTTTGTGTCAAATGGTGTGTTCTGCCGGAAAAACAAACGTACGATTTCTATATGAAGGAGGCGAAATTTGCCCTCAAAACTCGAAACCACCCCTTTAGGGGTGTACCTAGCTATTTTGAACGAGCTTCTCGAATCTGCAGCTCTATTTCGAAATGATGGTGTGGTTTTCTCAGCTCAAGGATAAGTGTTCTCCATCGCTGTGGGCATTACTATTCTCAACTGGGGGTACAGTTTCCAGTCGTAATGTTTTTCATTGTGTCCGGGATATAAAACCTTTCTTTTTCACACTTAATACTTTGATTAACACCAGTCCACATCTTGTCAGCGATTAAACATGTTTCAACTTTAAATGTTAAATTCTGGTCTCGAGCCCTCTTGTTCGACCAAACTGAAATTACCCCTCCCACTTTGGCTCGTCCAGTGGGTGTAGCAAGGGTCGTGCCATCGCCTAGGAAACGGAGGGTGCATTAATTGTTGCATTTCGATGCACATTTTGATTATATTCAGAAGATTTTGTGGCAAAAACTCAGATAGAGAAGCATTAATATTCACATCTCACTTATTCAAGACTGGCTGAGAGCAGCACTTCCATTCAGTTACATCATTACGCCATTTATTATGCCAAGAAAGATGAAGCCAAGACATTTTGCCTCCCTGGTCTCAGCCAGAAATGGTTATACCTTACAGAGTTTTTTCCCACGGAATGAAAACAAATGTACTTGGGCTGAGGCCCAAGTACAATAACATGTTTTCAGAGCCCCCTCCAAGTGCGAAACTATGTCATGTCAGCATGTTCTGTAGGGATTTCGATTCTTTAAGAACAATTTGACATATAAGTTAAGTTCTTCACTCCTTATGGTGGCATTCATTTTACGAGATAACTGATGCAATGACGTGTATACCCTTGTATTTGAACTACGTTTTGGCAAAGTTTCTTTTCGATATGTAACTATAATCCGCCCAGAAAGAACGTTATTTCTGTTTAGTTAAGTGCCATTCACGACTCGCACAAAGTAATATGGCAATATTTAGGAACTTTCTTCGCAGAAAGCGCCCGTCACTATACGCACGTGATTCACAGAGGCGGAGTCTCGTGACATTAGAGCACTTGTAGCTGTAGGACTTATGTTCGACACGATTGTTCCATACCATTGTTACTAATTAAAGTACCTAGTTCATAGTACATTGTAATATTTGTTTTAGTAGCTTTATGACAATAAATCTATGTTGTGTACCAATAGAAACTAACAGACTGACTAGACAACTGTGAATTCCATAGCAAATTCGTTTCGTTGAAAATACGAAGACACTTGTAAACGAAATACAAACAGACGAGCGTTTATTCAAGTGTAAGCTTTAAGCGTGTCATAGCGGTCGTCAAAAGAGTAGTTAACAACGGTAACAACATTCATTGAAAAGTACCTATGTACCATGCCCGATAATATTCTTATTTTTGCGCCGTTTTCGGTAGAATTCACAACAGGTTTTGCTGAAAATAGAACGCACTATATATACCATGTTACACCTGTCTGTTAGAACAATTACAGGTCATCATAACGCCCACCATTGGTCAATGTGCTAACAAAACTGCTTACTTCATGGACTTCAGCTTGGTTGACTCATCTTATTTGACTTTTAAACTATATAGATATCATATCAGGTAATATCTTATCCTAAAATAACCATTAGCCTCTGACAAGCACCGAGTCGTTACTAATGGTTACAAACTCAAATATTTTACAGTTTGTACTTCGCGCCGACTTAAAGCAGTTTCTGAAGTAGCTCTGCGTGGCAGAGTCTATGTTTTACACTGGTAGGAGTCCTAGCCGGTAACAAACAGCCCTGTCACATTAATGTAATTCAGAATGACGTATACTGAATTTGAACTGGAGGAGCCACTGACGCAGTGTCAAAACCTAACAATGCAGACTATAATACCCCCTCCAACAGTCAGAAGATATTGGAGCTTGCTATGGACGGAATTTTGATGTTGAAATATTTTAACCAAATATCGCGAAGGCAAGATTTTTGGTGAAAAGTATAGTAACTGTTCAATGTTCTTTAAAAAACAAAAACGGCGATATATTAAGGGTTTGTGTCGAACTAGAGTGGTACAGCCTAAAGAGGAGAGATAGACACATCTTTAAAGTAAATTCTTGGCAGCAGGCGCTTGATGATACCTTATACTATAAAATTCTTGGTTTCGTGATAAAATTCAAGATGACCATTTTTAAAGATTGTTTGCTGTGGAGGCTTATTTTGAAAAGTTTATTTTCCTGAAAATGTGAGACTATTTTTAATTACTGTGACGCGTGTAGTGTGTTTTTGTTGATTTAAATATCAGGAAATAAAGTGAAATAAACTTCCGGGAGCAGAAAGTATCGTTAATTGTTCAGAGTTTATTAATAGATATTGGGTAGTCTTTGTTAAGAGAACCGACCCATTTGTAGACTCTCTCACCCCCACAAATACTGATTGCACATAATGGCACGATGAACCATTGTTTGTCTTATCGCGGTATGATTACGGAGAAAGAAAACATTGTTTCCGGTTCTCTCAAATGTTCGTGTCTAAATTTTCTTAGAAATGGTGGCCAAAATTGGCCAATGAAAGGGCTTCATATTAATGATGCACACCATATATAAATGGGCGTTTAGAGATTAATCGCAACCTTATCCACCCTACTTCGATTTTGATAACCGACAAACAGATGTATAACCTGACACGATATGATATTATGCCTGTTGGTGAATCGAATAGGCCCTTATGCAGACTATTTTTAGGGCAGCTGGGTTTCGTTGCCACGCGCATCATCTATCTCTTGTAGTTATATGACGTCACGTGGTAAAGCTGTTTTTTGAAAGTGCCAATTTTATACGAAATCTTTCTGCGTTTGTTATTGAGGAGGAATGTGCCTCGGGTACAGATATTTTGGCTCTATAACTTTTGCTATAGTTCGTTGGTCTACCCCTGGTGCGGTTATTTGAAGTTTATTTAATTTAATTTTTACCAAAGAATTGACACAGGAAATGACGGCCATTTTAAATTTCAAGTGTCGTTATATATTGGTCGATTTGTTTCTCTACAGTCTGAATTTGCACGGTGGCCCCGATTTTTATTCTTTGTTTCGAAAGAGAGTGGAAATCACTCAACTTAGGGATGGACCATTAGACCTTGGGAGGGGGGTGGTCACAATGAAATTGTGAAAATTTTTTTTTACTATTGTAAATTTCTGAAATTTTTTTTCCAATTGAGATTAGCTGTGCAAATTTTTTTTTTCAGAGTAAATTTTCAGATTATAATTTTTTTTAGTTCGTCGCTGTCTGAAGATAAAGAGGGCAAAGATGTGGTGCCAAGCACCACAAGCGGCCACGCAAGCGGTCACGGGGGGGGAGGTCAGGAGAGGGTGTCCCCCTGCTGCTGTTGGAGCTTTTGAAAAATAGAGATTAAAATGGTGTTATTTGGTGGCACTTGGGGAGTATTTTTGCGGGGGGAGGTCAGGAGGGGGTGTCCCCCTCCTGCCGTTGGAGCTTTTGAAAAATAGAGATTAAAATGGTGTTATTGGTGGCACTTGGGAGCATTTTTTTCGGATTACACATCTTCCTCTGAAACATGGTCTTCTTGCTCCTCAGTAGCTTCCTATAGTTTTGAAAATTGACTATTTTGGTTTCCTGGCTTCCCTTTCTACTGCGTGGTGAAATGCCTACATTCACCCCACCAAACATCATGCATATCTCATGATTTACAATTGATTTTGACAAGCTGAGAAGCTAAAATAAGCTAAATAATATAGTTAAATTTGCATATTTGTGTTTTTAGAGCAATTTTTGCCCTTTTTTGATCAAAACATCTATTTCTCTGTAGCAGCATGTCCAAATTGATTGGATGTGTATAGATGTGTTGAAATTTCAATATTTGTCTTTTTAGGGCAATTTATGCCATTCATGGTCAAAAAATCTGTATTTTCTGAAAGGGCTTGTCCAATTTCTTTGAAATTTTCTACACAAAAACGATTATTCATGCAGATTTATTCAGTATTTGCTATCGAGAAACTTTCAAAGTTCAACCCTTTTGTGTGTTTTTGTGTTGGGATTTGTTGGATAGATGGCATTCTACGTAGTATATTGTTGAATGTTAAAACATGTGTTGCTGTTGTTTTTTAGGCTGTTTTTTGAGAAAAAAGAACTGAAAATGCCTTTTTAAAAGCAAAATAATACATAATGACTAGATATGTTGTTTTATCATTATTGACGTGTTTCTACTTGTTCACCCATTCTTGCATTCATCATTGCAATAAAATGCTGTGAAAAAAATGAAACTGATGTGGCCTGCATCTGTTTACCTTGATCTTAAAAGGCAAATACAACTTCTGTATTGACAACCATACCATAGTTTCAATGTTTTACGTAGTGTACCTGCTTGGTTTGTACGCAGGAAACAAGTAGAAAACAGGCTCTATAATTTCATAATTTCAAGTGATCAGAATACAAAAGTCCTGAAAAGATAAGATAATCACAACTTCCAGTATAAGGGATACAGTCACTCTAAATGTATAAATTAAAATAAAAAATGTGCCGGGAGGATGTACTAAAAAATACAGAAAGTTGCTTTCTGTCGGTAAAATCTAAAAAAAATTCAAAATTTTCAAGACTTTTGCAGATTTTTTTTTACGCCTTGTCTTCTTATTTATTTATTTTTTATTTTGCAAACTACTTTGAAGATTTTTTTTTCCTATTTATTTATTTTTTATTTTGCAAACTACTTTGAAGATTTTTTTTTTCCTAACTTTCTGCTCTGAAAATTTTTTTTCTGTTTTTGACCACCCCCCTCCCAAGATCTAATGGTCCGTCCCTTACCATAGTTTGTCTCATAAACGTGTACATCACAATTGATCGAAATATAGATTGTGGGTTTGAAACGGCGCCCGGTGCTTCGTATCGTGCAAGTTATAGCACAGAGCAACACTACCAACTTCATGATCTAATTAACAATCAAAGTAAATTATTTAGTAAGAAGGCAAGACAATTTGTATGAATTATAAATCATTTCTTAAAATACGCGATTTCCCGGCAGTGTACAATGCACATCACTTTACCTATCTTGACTATGATCAGCTAATGTGCGTACGGATCAGCTAATGTGCGTACGATACACATTGATGCCTACGTGCAGTGCAACGCACGTCTGCCTACTAAAATTCGAACTTTGATAAGGGACTGGTCAGTTTCTTCGGCCTGGGGGTGGATTATTTTTGCCGACGTCAAAAGTGGCTGACCCCCCCCCCCTATTCCAACTTTCGAAAATAGGGTGACCCCCTATTCCAACTTTCGAAAACAGGGTGACCCCCCTCCCTGCGCGCGACAAAGGTAAAACAAAAGGTGGAATATAAATTAAATAATTCAGTGTGTGTGTGTATATACATACATACATACACACACACACACACACACACACACACACACACACACACACACCACACACACACACACACACACACACACATATATATATATATATATATATATATAATATATATATATATATATATATATATATAATATATATTTATATATATATATGATTTTTGGGGTACATCTTAAACATTCAGTCATTCTGTGTTTTAATGAAATTGTTGTCATGTCAGTTATAAGATAGGAGCTTAAAAGTGTCAATTCTAAAGTTTGAATACGGTATTTTGAATGAGCTGTGAATGTACTCCACCCTTTTTATGCATAACCAGATGTCCAGAACTGTTGTAAGAAAAATTTGATGTAGCTGAAGGGCATGCTGAAAAAATATTGTTCGATATTTTAAAGAATTGCGCTCAAAGGGCGTGTCAAAAAATTCTAAACATACAGATATCTCAGATATATATATGTCTGATATATTAATGTTTTTCACTAGAACGGGGACTGAAAAATATGTCTTATTATTATAAAAGGTACGCGCACGAAGGGAGCGCCAAAAAATATTAAACATCCCGATATCTCTGATATATCTGATATATGAAAGTCATGCACTTGAAGGGCATGCTGAAAAAATATTGTTTGATATTTTAAAGAAATGCGCCCGAAGGGCGCGTCGAAAAATTCTAAACATACAGATATCTCAGATTTATATATGTCTGATATATTAAAGTTTTGCACTAGGACGGGGCTCTGAAAAATATGTCTTATTATTATTAAAGTTACGTGCCCGAAGGGCGCGCCGAAAAATGCAACTGAATGATGAAATTTGTGGCTGGCACAATGCATTTTACGCAAGTATGAGCCGTGTCGAAATTCAAAAACACACTGACCCCCTATTGGGCATTTCAAAAACATGGTGACCCCCTATTACCAAAGTCAAAAACAGGGTGATCCCCGTGAATCCACCGGCCACCAAAGCGGAAGAAACTGACCAGTCCCTAATTCGGGACGTTTTTTTCTGAGAAGAAATCAGGCCATTGCCTTTGAAAACAGTTTAAATCAACGTAACAGCCTTTCTGTTTTTCCTTTGTACGCTTCAAAAACCGAGATCGTACAGTAAAGCTTGACATTGCGACCGCTTCTACTTTTTTATCTTACATTTTTTATCGTCCATTTGAATGGAGCTTTAAGGGTGGGCAGAAGTAGTACGCACGCGTTTTTATTGGTGGATAGAAAGATTACCGCATAGGAAATAGCAATGGCTGTAGCCAATAGAATCGTCCATTGCAATTCATTACTCTTTAAAACTCAGGCTAGACATACTATAAGGTGATCGAAATCGATCGTCTACTAAACTTTGTTTCACATTAAGCCCGCCGAACAATTTGATAACACAGATTGTGATACATGTCCGAACCATTTCAGAAACGGAATTGGCTTAAAATAGAAAGCACTGTGGAAAACGGTACACCTGTTTGTTGGAATAAACACAAGTTATCGTAGCCTTAACGCCTACTATCTGTCAATGTGCTACCAAAATTGTTGACTACATGTATTTCGGTTTCGCTGACTTATCTATTAGACTTAAGCCTACCATCGGGCAATGTGCTACCGAAACTGTTGACTCCATATATGTCGGTTTGGTTGAATTATCTATCGGACTTTTAAAGTATAGGTAACAACCTGTAAGATTGTTATCCTAAAATACCCATTTAAACTGAATCGTTTGACTGAAGGTTGCAAACATACACAGTTATACTTTGCACCGGATAAAGATACTGCACTGAACGTGTTGTTCTTAATACAGAAATACAAAGCTAATGCAGCCGGGGGGGGGGGGGGGTTCGGAGGAATTTCATTGGAAACTCAGAAATTTCGACTACCCCCCCCCCCCAGTCAACCATGATTGATGAATTTGGAACCCCCTCCTCTCTAACTCAGAAATTTTAACTGACACCCCACCTAGTACAATACCAATACATGTATTTGTAAAATTACAAAACTACAGCAATGGTAAAGACCTTTCAAATCATCATGTACCCTGCTAAATCATCATCGGTTATCGCATGACGGTTGAAAAAGGTGAAACCTTTACCATATCAGATTATCATCAGTTGCCTCATGACGGTAGAAAAAGGTGAAACTAAAATTCAAAGTTACAATAAAATATAGATGTAAAAGCTCACGTTATAGCCAGTATCCAACAATGCGCGTTTGAAAAGTAAGTGCGCAACGGTTTGGAGATCTAGAAGAAGAGGAAGAAGAAGTGATCCTGAGCAAATACAATATGGGCCACGCCCCATACGGCTTTGGCCCCTAAATATAAAATTATGAGTATTGGTTGCGCGCTAGCACCCCCCCGGTGACCATACTACTTGTGCACCAATTTGAAAATAGGATAAAAGACTATATCCTAATTTCAATTTACGTCAGGCTGATGGAAATTGGACAGTGTGCTAGCTGCAATCTGCTATCCATGAGTACCATTATGTTTATTTCTAAATAATAATTACACACACAAACACATATACACAAACAAACATATATGTATATATATTTTTGTAGAGTATATATTTTTGAAGTATATATATATATATATATATATATATATATATATATATATATATATATATATATATATAATATCATTATATTGATGGCAAATACAGCAACTTGATTGGTCGAGACGCGAAAGGAAACGTAGTATATTGGCGATATACCATGGCAGGCATACGCGCGAGTTCTCAGCTTGAGCAAATATCCGTTTTTGACGTATGGTAATATACTGTTATGATATAATAGCAGTAAATCACACCCAGCGATGGTATACCACTCGATTTGACCAGGTCACTTCATATATCCACTCGCTATCGCTCGTGCATATATGTCGTGAACTGGTCAAAATCTCGTGGTATACCATCGTTGCGTGTGCTTTATTGCTTAATAAATCTATTACCAGATAATAATGATCTTATAACACCGTCTCTTGTAGAGTTCAATTGTACAACTGTGATATCTGAGTCTGGTTTGGTTAAAAATTTCAGATGAGCTGAACAACCTTGGGGAACTTTCAAATCTCAAACAACTCACCCTATCTTGCTATGAACTAACATCACTTCCCGACAGTATCAGCAATCTCCAAATCAAAGTAAAACTGCAAACAAGAAAGAACAAGAACGAAACGAGAACGAACTGACAGCCAAAACAAACCCTACTGAATTGAAGACCATCGATTTAGACGTCAATTCCCTCTAGACGTGGAAGTCTATGGCACGCAAAATAACCCTGGGCCATTAAAGGTCAAAGGCACAGTAAGTCAAGTTCCAGTCTCAAAAATTGTAAAACGCAGCCTGTTGAGCAAGAGTTTGCGGTAAACACTGCCATGCCTAAAACAGTTAGAAAACGTGTGAGGGAGTCAGAAAATGAGGGTTCAAGGCAAGCGAAACGAACCCGTGGACAGCCATTACAACCAAGAAACACACAACTGGACACAGCAACAAAAACATCAGGGGACAAGAGTAGATCATCAGCATCTGCTGCCGCTAAAAGTAAAAGAGAAAAAGGACAAACATTGCAGAAGAAACAGAAAACATCAGCGCACACAAACGGGAAACGAGTCTTGACTGAAAGACCCGGATCAACAACACGGTACCAAAAGGTGACAGAACAACAGCGCAAGCGCAAGCCCCTGCGGGGCATCAGTGTGTATCGCATGAAGAAGAAACAACGGGGAAAAGCGGTCATCATAAACAATTACAAGTTTAAAGGGAATGGTGCAAGAGAGGGTACGAAATTTGACAGAGGTAGGATATTAGCTTGCAAAAATGCGAATGACATAACTTTTGTATATTTCAATTTTTCGCAGAAATATCTTTAAAATTCTTCATCTAGCTACACTTTCTGGTGATAAGTACTTTGAACTGTGAAAAAAAGACATTGCTGTATCTGTCAAATCTGCAGTATTCAAAGCATTTTATCAAAACATAATCATACAGCAGACACAAAGGTGTACTTTTAAACATATGATTTTTTCATTATTTCATGATATGGCACGGCTTTTAGGGCGCCATTGAATGTCACATATCTGTATAATAACTACATTCGCGAAGTCCTCATACCAAAACGTTCAATCGAAACCCCCTCCCAAGACCATCAGTAATATATCGTACAGTATGATGGTTTTCCACTCACAAATACATTTTTGCTCTTTACATTTACTCGTCTCATCCGATGTCGAATCCTGAATCTTTCTTTTTACATTATGATCATTTCACGGGATTCACTATGTCGGTAGCTACATGATTGTGTAATTTGATGCCTACATTTATGAAACATAAACTAAAATGGTCGATTGCGAGTTTGAATAAAAATCATCATCGAACAATTCAAATCGGATTATACATGCATAAAAGTGCAAATTTGAATTCGCTTGACCAAAATTATCTATGGTTTCACTGGGCAGATCTTCACTGAATCCTTTTGTCTGTTACAGTTGCCTTGGAAAACCTTTTCAAAAAACTGCATTTAAAGGTTGATATCCACGAAGACTTGGGAGCAAGGCGCTTGAAGCAGGTTGTGAAAAGTTACAGCAACGTAAATCACAAAAAGTTCGGTTGTTTTATCTGTTGTGTTCTGTCTCACGGATCAGAGGGCAGAGTTTATGGCGTTGATGGCAAGAGTGTTGAGATAAGAGATCTTACCAATTTCTTCTCTGCCAAAAAATGCAAATCTTTGGCTGGTAAGCCCAAGCTATTCTTCATCCAGGCATGTCAAGGACGAAAGTTCATGAGAACAACGAATTCTACAGATGCTGTGTTTGAATACAAACTGATCCCCAACGAAGCAGACATGCTGATCGGCTACTCTACCGTACAGGGCTATGTTTCACATAGAAATAAAAAAAACGGTAGTCACTATATACAAAAATTAGTGAGCCAACTGAAACGATACGCCGATGATCTCGATTTAGTGTCCATACTGACAAACGTCACGCGTGAAGTCAGCAAAGTTAAACAAGGTGGCCGTGGACGTCCGCGCACACAAGTTCCGGCACTAGTTAGCACCTTGCGAAAGCATGTGTATCTGAATCGTTAAAACGGAGGCAACAAATAAATACAAGATTTTCTTACATACATGATATGCAATAAACCGGTAATTGCAAGCAATAAAAATCTCAGGAAAATTGAAGATTTTAAGTGTAATGTTTTCTTGGTTTTACTTGACCTTTCTGCTGTATAATGTCAAACACACAATTCTATTAGATCGCTTAAGAGACAAATTTAAACTTTCTGCTTGTGTACTTTATTTGTTCTAGACATATCCTTCAAATCGAATTCAGTGTGATCTTATACTTTAAGTTTACTTTATTGCTCAACAACACACTCAGGAAGTGTCGTAAGGCAAAAATTACAAAACTCAAAGATGCAGACTTCAACAAACACTGGATTAAGTTGTTGCAGGGGAGGAACTAAAGTACAAGAAATAAATTTTGGCAAGAGGTAGTTTATCTTTGTGAACTTTTCTCATGAACATGAACTTTTCTCAGTCATTCAAAGCAAGAAAGCCAAGATTATACAAAATTGTATATGAAAATAGACTATCTCGATAAGTTCTGTGTTTTGGACATTCTATTACAGAGTGAAATTCATCCTCAACTAAAGACTTACAGTGTCTGCGGAATCGTTCATTTTCAAGAACTTTTGGAGTTGACCTTATACATAATTCATTTTGACGGTTGTGATCCGAAATTCTTAAGTTTGTTACAACTACTTCCTATAGGTAAAAGATTTTATATCTTGCATGTAACTTTCAATTTCAAAATTTGTCGTAAATAGTCTGCAAGTTCGGAGCTTATTCTTCTCTATTCTACACTTCCTAGAATCATTATGAATATTTCTCTGGAATGTTTGTTCATAAATTTGACATAAACTATCATATACACCATTAACTGTGGAATTGATATTGCAAATAGAAGTACTTACATGTATATCACTCCCATTGTATGAGTTCAATATGCTTTTGTATATAATTAGAGCAATCTGAATTCAACCTAGAGGAAATTCATCCTCAACTAAAGACTTACAATGTTTGCAGAATCTTTCATTTTTAAGAACTTTTGGAGTTGACCTTATACCTAATTCATTTTGACGGTTGTGATCCGAAATTCTTAAGTTTGATATAACTACTTCCTGTAGTTAAATGATTTTATATCTAACAAGTAACTTTCAATTTCAAAATTTCAATAAATAGTGTTTTGCAGGCAGCGGGCAATATTTACCCGTATCAATGAGCGGCAGTATTTCCTCATTTGTGGGCAACTTGAAAATGGCCCACACGATAGGCGCACAGTGAATATATTAATATTTACGATAAGCAAAGGGAAACGCATAAGGTAAGGAGATGGCAATGGGAACTTCTAACTATAGTGGGGAGAGGACACATTGGAGTTTGGGTGAAGAGATGGTGAGGAAGTGCAAAGGAGACGACGGAGGGGATTTTATTTTAAATAGCAGAGGGAGGGCAGTAACCAACAGCTAAATGTTAATTATATATAAAAGCACCTATGGTTACAATGTCTGAAAATTGGTTCTTTGGCTCCCTTTGAAAGTTTAGCGTATATTACCGGTGCTCGTCATACTTATGGATGAGAAACCGATATAGTATTGTAGTATATTCAAAAAATGAGCATGTCACGATTTTCATGTTGAAAAACGTGGAGACACCAGAAAGTTGGTTTCCTTAATCGTTGGAAGTAAAATCAGAAAAATAATACTAAAAGATACAGCTATTGGGCCTTTAACGTTTTGCAAAAACTTTTCAGGGAGTGACTTAACTGGCTTTTTAGATCTAATAGGCGTATAATATATTCGACGCGTGTATACTTACAGTCAGCGTGAGCTACGCCCGTGTTATCGTACGCACATGCAAGCACCGACGTAGTTGGCAGCGCTTTTAATGATACACTAAAAGCGCTGCCAACTACGGCGGTGCCAGTGGACCTACGCGCTGTATACCATGACCTTTGAACAGGTCGAAAACACTAACCTTTCTGATTAGTGACCCACCACTTACACCGTACCGTTGATAAAATTTTCGATGATTCTGGCAACATACCTGGAACCAGTCTTCCTGCAGAAACTGTGCACCGTATGTTAGGTTATTCGGCACATCTTAGTCGCAAATGGTGAATCTTGCAAGGTGACATCAGATCACAGTCCCACCACAAATGGTAGGAGCGATTGATGAAAGGTGATTAGGTTCTAATGCTATTTTGGTCTCTGACTCATGCACGTGATTGTTATCATGAACGTTAACAAATGCTACCTTGATAACATTTCTGTGTTGTTCAGTTATCAACCTGTACCGTTAGGGTGGAGACACAGTGTGGACGGAAAATTGCGAAATACCTCATCATGAGTCACAATCTGACTACTTACTTTGATGAATGGTTGACATGCAGTTACTTTGGATAGCATTGGCAGTAAGTAGGGTTGGGGGGGGGGGGCTCAACTGGTCTCACTCGTCTAAAATACGCTGGGCTAAAACGACAATACAAATTTAATATAGTGCATATTTACATATCAGCCTGAACACGGAGGCACTCCTCGATGAAGCTGTACTTTTAATGATCACGGAAATTACAATAATGTTAGCTTGTTCTCTGAATCAGTGAGTTCCGTCTGTGTCGGAGAACAACAAAACACCCGATCAATATGTTAGAAAGACTCTGCCCTTGTGTTTTATGAAGAATATGTTAAATCGAAACGAAAAGCGGTTCAGCTTAACTAGACATTTCTACAACGCAAGACTTCTAAAAGTAGGGTGATCTTAAAATGAAGGGGAGGGGTTGGACCCGTGAACGAAGGGGTAGGGAAGGCGAAGGGGGAAGTGCGGGACCCTGAATCGAGGGGGGGCAGGCAAAAAGTTAAAGGTAGGAAGATGGGATCAATGAAAGTTATTTTCCATCTACGGTCTGTTGCTTGTATATTCTGCGTCGTACACTAAACCCCATCCCTTTCGGCAATAAAATAATTTTCTAATGTGTGAAAGCAATATTGTATTTTTCGTATTTTCTCCCAGAGTGTTCTCTGATAACAATGTGAATTATCATGTCGCTTTCACAGCGTCAATTATGTCCCCGCTCGGTCTAGCATATATATTATCACGGTCAGTAGGAAAAACTAAAATAATATACCAGTTTTGGTCAAAGGTCGACCCATGCCTGATATTTTGGAAAATTGTCATAAGTTACCATAGTGTTAATGTCAGTGTACCCTTGGTCCTTGTCCTCACCTTTTCTCCTCCGTTTTATTTTTTCCCGTTAAATCCCCGGTTTATTTGTTCACTTCCCAAAAACAGTATACCAAACAAAACGGAATACACCTGGCAACCAGCTTTGTAGAACAAATAATTTTCATGACATCTAGTTTTTCTCTTAGGTTATGTCCAAAACAAAGACCTATGCTGAGTTTACAGCCTTCGGTCAACGTTCATGCCGATATGGCTTTTGGAAATTGAACTGTTGGATAAGATTTCTACTCAACGGCGCGCATTTAACGATTTCAAGGAGAAGGGGTTGTCGGAACAGCGCGACCTTCTTATTACTCACAATATATATCATGTATCTGGGTGTATCACATCAACAAAGCTGCAACATTAAAATTGCATTACGACAAAAATGTTAATCGTCATCAATCGCCAACGTACCTTGGATACGGTGTTTACTTTGCTTAAAGGATCACTAAAGATTTGAACTCAGTTTCGAAGACAGCATTTCCCCTGAGAGCGGCGCTCTATACAAAGTCGTGTGTCCTGCGTTACGCCCACTGCATTTTTCGGAATCGAAACTCTCGAGATATGAAATTTCATAGTCCGGTCCGCACGACTTTGTAAGGTCGGCGTACACTCTCGAAACTAGAGTTATTATCGCACGTTCGCTCATAAGTATCTCTTGCACAAGCAGCTTAATATTCATGTGACCTCGAGGTCATTGGAACGTCAATGAACTACTTTTTAACCTGTCGCGCACTGTAGCCATGATCTTGCCACAGTAACGCGCGCGCGCGGCAGTTCGAATTCGTTCCAGCACGCGCACAGTTATCTACAAATTCAAATAAAAACGCCATTTTCTCTTTTCAGTGTTTATTTATTGTTCTTTTCTTTGAGTATACGGCGTTGGTAAATAACTTCGAGTGCAGGAGGGGTCACAATTCAAGAAAATACATCATCAGCAGACGATTTCAGAGGGGATTTGCCCAAAGGTCAGAACAGGTCAAAGCCTTGTTTCTTCCCGAATAATTACACTATTTAAAAGTAGTTCCAATGGTAATTATATTTTTCCAGTTCGTGTTTTGCTATAAACTTATAGTAATTAGTTTTCAAACCGATGAACATTTTTGCATGGAGGATGGACTTTGTATTTTCAGCGAGTTCGTCACAGTGTCGGTTTTCGAGCTGACTTCCGGTTTGCGGATCGGTATGTGGTGATTTACCACGTAAACAGGACACCTGTGGCAGCAGAGTCACACTTATCGCCGAATCAAACACACTGGGAATTGAGGGTAATGCGCGATAAGAACTCTGCCATCGAGATTGGTCGGCGTAGTATAGTCTCCCCAACTAAGTTTGTTTCGAGGAAGGGTCTTTTCCTGGAGAAACACCCTTGACAAGAGAAGTTGATGAAAGCGAGAAAGCAGAACATAGAAAGCTTTGAAGTCGAGGATGCAGCACGCTCGTTTATCAGTTAGTTTTCGTTGCAGCCCACGAAAGTTCTCGAGGGAAAAGGTTTGCAGGAAGGGGGTTCCTATCTTTGTTATTTTGAGCAACTTTGAGAACCAAACGGATGGGTGCAGTCGAGACTATTGTCTTTGGGCACGTTGTTTACAAAATACTTGATGCAAGTGTCAGGGAAAAAACGCACCACACGAGCAGTCCTGCGGTGAAGAAAATGTACCGCAAAGCATGAACAAATCACTGATAATACAGATTAAAAAGATAGGTTTTCAAACCGCGTTTAAAAGACTCAACATTTCTTGCAGTACGAATCTCTACAGGCAACATATTCCACAACGATGGCGCACACACTGAAAAGGCTCTCTGGCCGTATGCTTTACTGAATTTTCCGCGAGGTGGAATCAGACGTAACTTGTCTGCAGAACGGAGATCTCTGGTAGGAATATATTGCTCTATCAGCTCTGTCAAATACATAGGTGCAGAGCCTCTGATGGCGGTTTAAATTATGGAGCGGCGAATGAATCATGGGATGGAGAAATACATTTTGTGAAGGAGAAGGATAAAGAGTCGGTTGGCGTGAGTCCAAGATAAAGTTAGCAAAATTACTCATGTAGAGACTGTTTAGTACTCTGGGAAAACAAGTGAATCATAGTGAATGTTCGAATACAAACAAAAGTAAAAAATGTACTAAAATGTATGCGTGCTTCATCGATTTAAAAAAAGCATTTGACAGTGTTTGGCATGGTGGCCTCAACG
Source organism: Ptychodera flava (assembly GCF_041260155.1). NCBI lineage: Eukaryota > Metazoa > Hemichordata > Enteropneusta > Ptychoderidae > Ptychodera > Ptychodera flava. The sequence goes on from NC_091938.1 coordinate 5,544,356, forward strand.
TTAAACTCTTGAGAAACAATATAACAGGCAAAATGTATAATATTATAAAATCCATGTATAGCAATATGACGTACAAGATTAAAACTAATGGGGGTCTAAGCAAACAATTTCAATCTACCGTAGGGGTAAAACAAGGATGTAACCTAAGTCCAACACTCTTCAACCTGTTCATTAATGACCTTCACACATCTTTGATAATGAAAAGTGTGACCCACCAACCCTTGATAAGACTAGCATCAGCTGTCTTCTCTACGCTGACGACATCGTCATTCTGTCAAAGTCCAAAAAAGGACTACAAAATTGTTTGGACAAATTAGCCATGTACACTACAAAATGGCACTTAACGGTCAACACGGATAAATCAAATATTATGATATTAATAAGTCTAACAGATATTTGGATAATCACGTATTCTTTATTGGGGGCAAGGAGCTTAAAATAGTTAAACAATTTAACTACCTTGGTTTGGTCTTAAGTGCAAATGGAAAATTAAAACAGGGCAGGAAAATCTGAAGAAAAAGGGTATGAAAGCAGTGTACCTTTTAAAAGAAAAAATTGGTAGAAATCTATATGTCCCATTGGAATATTCATTATTTGATAAACTTATCAGACCCATTCTTGTGTATGGTTGTGAGGTATGGGGACACGAGTGTACCTCCAAATCAGCTATAGAAGACGTTCACCTCAGCTTTTGCCGATTCTTATTGGGAATTTCAAGAAACACATCAAAACTTGCAACATACAGTGAACTTGGTCGTTATCCCATCGAAATTTTTATTCAAAAACAGATGATCAAATACTTTAATAGACTTAATAATAGCGAACACTGTCTGTTAAAGGAAGCATTCCTTGTTAACAAAACTCTGAAAAGCAAGTGGTATGGTAAGATTGAGTCAATCTGTACTTATATCGGGGAAATGCAACTTGTTAATTCCGATCACATTATCACTAGGTCTGAATCGACCAAAATTTATGGCAAACTTAAAGGCACATACGATGAATTGTGGGAAAGAGAAATCCAAGATGATAAAAGAACGAATAAGATGCAAAAAATAAATTGAGAACATACAGAATATTTAAACAAAGTATCGAGCTTGAAAATTACATTACTACTATCAATAATATTGATCTCCGAGACAGTCTTGTCAAATTTAGATTAAGTAATCATTCATTAAAAATTGAAACAGGACGCCACAATAAAATTCCGGTACATGAAAGAATCTGCGAACTTTGCGATAGTAAATTTGTAGAAGATGAACAACATTTCATCATTTCTTGCAAATTTTACACCAGCCAAAGAAATCTCTTGTTTGCTGCAGCTGCAAAATATAATACCGCATTTTATGATATGCCTAACAAATTTGAATTCATAATGAAAAATACTAGCATATCAATTCCTCTAGCACAATACATATCTACATGTATGAAATTGAGAATGGAACGCCTATCAGAAATGTAACCATCATTTGATTTGGGTTTTTTTTTGGTTTGAATTTATTTCTTTTCGTATTATTACTTCGAAACACTTTGGTTTCGTTTGAGTAACTTCCTCTTTGTTTTTGTAACCCTTTTCTTCCCTTCAGAGGGAAGTTATGTGTTTAATAATAAACATATAAACATATGCAAAGTTAAATCTGTTTCAAAATACACGATGTTAGGTACGAAATAATGTGCAGGATGTGAGCTAAAATACAGAAAATACTGAACATCATGAATGTTCGTAAATCCAAAGGTAGCTTGACTTTAGAACTTTCATCTCTCGAACCAGTCTAGAATTTGTACACTGAATTAATTAGTCTTGACTGTCAGAACGCACAAAGGGAAGCCTCTTCTGGAATTAAGATCTGTTCAGAAGAAATTATGTATCTGATAATTTGTGGTAATGCATCAACCTGTAGAGACAGACGAGAACATCAGTATCAAATTTCCCTAATATCTAGTGTTTTAGTCTGATAAATCAATATTTTAGTTTTGGATAAGAATATGACAGATTGGTCACTTAATATGATGTACTCCTATTGATGCGAAATTTTTCAAATCAGTAAAAAATCGTGATGAATATAAATTATCTCTTATATGCTTGCATTTTTAATCAATTTGTAGTTCGTTTTTTTTTCAATGACCGAGGAATATGGCAAACGGTTTTTGAAATTCCTTGAGATTTAGCAGCGATCTTTCAGAAGTGCAACTGGTAGTGTAACTTGTCTTGTAACCATTATATCTCGAAGCGTCCCTCACATGGCCAAGGCGTGGAAGGGGGGTTCAAGATTGCATGAGAAGGAGATAGGAAATAGAGTCATATTTTTGAATAATTACTGGTAAAACTTGAATGCAACCAATCGAGAAAGGGATATTCAACGGTGTGATGTTGTTTAATCTTAACCCTTTGAGTGCCATAATTTTTCCTCAGCAAATTTTTAGTGCAAAATTTAAGCATTTTTTTATGAATTTTTATGTAATTCTCTTGATAATTTGGACCAAATGGACAGCAATTTTCATACGCTACTGATTTTGACCAAAATTTTGGGAAAAATCTGAGAAAAATGTGTGGACCTAGAAAAAATTGTCTGTGTTATATTTTATAAAGGTGACAAAATTGACTTTGGCACTGAAAGGGTTAAGAAACAATTGAAGACTGCCGGAAATTTCCGCGTGATGAACATTGTGAAATGATAATAATTTTGTAGTTATGTAAGTCTAGAAACGTATATAACCTTGCAGAGAATGTACACTGAAGACTTAGAACTCTAGACTAAAAACGTCACGTTACCATTTTGTAATAAAGATTTATAGTGGTGCTGCAATCAACATGTTGGTGTGTCAGCTTCAGTTACTGAAAGCATTACGATCCAGACTCACTGGTATATCAACTCCTATTCCCTTAACTACGAACGCAACAGTAACTATTTCTATTGGTCAGCAGGTGATTGCTAAACAAGGCAGTTGATGCCTATAGGACACGTTGCCTATCACTTCTTTGTGAAAAAAATCATTCCATGGAGGACAATTTGGTATCAGCGGTTACTTCCACGCAAACAAAAATGCAAAATTTGAATGACTGACGCTTTTTAATAGGAGACATCGATAAATTATTTTCTAAAGTGGTTCAACTTCGGCTGTTACAGGCAGGCCACCAGGTCAAAGGAACATTGCGTCGATTTATTAATTATGATAAATAAGTGTCAACATTAAATATTTTATAGGACAAGCTTGAGCTTTTGCAGTGTATGTCCATCCTTAACAACCTCTACAATGAAAACAGTAATTGTCCACCTTGAACCACTCAGTTAGGTATTAGGCCCACTGCCGATCACAATGGAGGATTATCACTCTAACTAAGCAGCTAATGATAAGATAGGTCCGTCTTTTATCTTATCAGCGGTTAACGAGTTGTTCAGCAAGCGTGATATTCAAGGAATAAAACACACCCAGAAACGGTATAGCACACCCAGCGACGGTACACTACGAGATTTTGACCGGTTCACACATGCACGAGCAATAGCGAGTGGATATATGAAGTGAACTGGTCAAAACAGATTTGTATACCGTCGCTGGCTGTGATTTATTGCTATTATATCATAACAGTATATTGAAATTCTGACATAGAATGTCAAAAAAGAATTTTTTGCTCTTGCCTAAAGCTTGCGCGTATGTCAACCGTTATATATCGTGGTTCTTTTCACGTCTCGACCAATCAGATCGCTGTATTTGCGTTGTCAATCATACTGGCAAGCTGGAATTAGACTTATCGTTCTAACTAAACAACTCACGGCAGCTAATAAGATAAAAAGCCCACCTTTTATGTCAGCGGCGGTTGACGAGTTGTTCAGCCAGGGCGATAAAGTCAAATAAAAAATTGTGCGATTCTGGTATTGTGCCTCCAGGGAAGGTCGGATGATTTTTTTTTACTTTTCTTTTTGTTATCTGAGACCCATAAATACGGTAAGCTTTAGAAAATTGGCTCGATTTTTTTTGAACATGCGAAAAAATATCTAGGATCGTAGTTATTTCTAGGGTAAGTCAGCTTGCCGAAAACATTTTTGCCTAATTTTGCTTCTTTTGTGATCAATAACAATAACACAAGGAAGTGATTAGAATGCACAATGAACAGATACGGACTACTTTTTTGAAATAATGCATAGTTGAGAGATATTTAGGGGGTTAGAAAGGTAATCGGATTTGACTTGCATTATCATATTTTAATGCATATATATTAAGTGATTGCTAGACCCTGTGCTCACACCAATGGGTTTGAACATCGGACGCAGTTTCAAGTCACCTACAGTGCCCTCTCGCTTGTTTACGAATACTCTCTTACAACACTGCTGTACTGTCAAAATGGGCAGTCTATCACTGTTTCGGGATCTAGGCGTGAATGATTTTACAGGGGCACTAATTATTCTCCGACAGAGGAGAAATAAATCTAAATAGATACGGAGGGGATAGAGATTTTCATTCGTTTGTTTGTAGATATACATATTAGATATAAACTTCACAGATGTTCTGTCATGGTGTTCGGAATTCGGTCAGTCGTAGCGTGTTTGAATTTTTCTTAAGAATTAATTAAAAAAAATATCTTCTCTATGTATGTATGTATGTATGTATGTATGTATGTATGTATGTATGTATGTATGTATGTATGTATGTATGTATGTATGTATGTATGTATGTATGTATGTATGCATGTATGCATGCATGCATGTATGTATGTATGTATGTATGTATGTATGTATGTATGTATGTATGTATGTATGTATGTAGTGTATGTAGTTTTGTAACTATGAACCTATCTTATATCTATTTATCAAGCTATTTATCTATCCATATATCTAATTATCAATCTATCTATATACATATCTATTTCTATCTATCTATCTATCTATCTATCTATCTATCTATCTATCTATCTATCTATCTATCTATCTATCTATCTATCTATCTATGTGTGTGTATGTGTATGTGTATGTGTGTCTACGTTATGTATGTGTCTGCGTATGTGAGTATACATCGGCAATAAAGAACAGTCAGTGTGGTATCATTTATAAATTTATATGTTTAGTTTGAAGTTGCATGATAGGTTGAAGACCTTTGGCTGTTAAAATGAACTTGCTAGTCTGAGAACATAGAACTGACTTTGCAAACCGTTGAAATTGAAAGAAAAAAAAGATTTCCCCTACTACAATAGTGGCGCCACAACATTCCAGAACTAAATCAAAATTTGTCGGAATTTGTTCACACAATTCAAAATTCACCCAGTAATAAATTGTTATCATTGAAGTAATCTTTCTGTTACCCAAACATTCTTATTATATCGCAACCACTTGTCATATTGGACTGTTAAAATTTCTTGTTTCATTTTATCGTTGATAGCGTGTGAAACAACAGGAGTTGTAGCATACCTTAAATGGACAAGTGTAAAGATATGCGGCTAAATCAGAGTCACGCTACCGCAACCTTTGCCACTTCCGTGTCCATAAATCTACCTATTATCTAAAAAAGCAGAACATATTTTTATTTACACTTTTACTGAGCGGCCGAGTTACTGAAATAGTAATTTTCATCGGGGCTCATACAATTTTCGAAAAAAGGAAAAGATACATCTGTCAATACAAAAAAACAAAAGTATATTAAAGGGGAACATTCTTTTAACATATTCTTTCAGTTTACATTTGAATGTGTACAGACTGGTCAAATTTTTCAATTCAATCGGTAATGAATTCAAAACTTTCGTGGCATGGAAATGAAAACTACGTTGCCCAGTGCCTAAAACACATCTTGGTACATGACAATTCTCACGTGCAGTAGAGCGTGTAAAATAATCATGAACATTACTTTGTGGAGTAAATAAATTAGATAAATATTGTGGAGCATAACCATTCATACATTTGAAACTTAAAAGTGCCATGAAATAAAAAATTCTTTGTCTAATCGACATAACATTGAATGTAGAAAATAAAGCATTTGAGGGAAAATCAATTGATAACTCAAAAAGTGTGCGTAACGCCCGTTTTTGAAGAGTATAAACTTTGTCAAGATTATTTGCCGTTGCATTACCCCAAACAACACAACAATAATCTAAAATACTCTGTATGAGACCATGATATAAGATAATGCGACGATCAAAAGGGATATATCGACGTAATCTGCGCAGTAAACCAATTCGTTGACTAAGTTTTTTGCATAAATTATCTATATGGACGTTCCATGATAACGTCTCATCAAGTGTTACCCCTAAAATTCCACCACATTGTACTTGAGGAATAAAAGTGTCAGTAACCTGTACAGATAATGAACTGTGAGTTTCATTCAAACGACTGCGCTTAGAATTGGTTGTAATCAGAAGGCATTTTGATTTTCTGACATTAATTCGCATATGATTTGTAGTACTCCAATTTGAAATAGGAGTGATATCTTTTCGTATCGCATCATTAACATCACTAATGCATTTACCCTTTGCTAACATTGTTTGGTCATCTGCATACATATGTAAGGTAGAAGAATCAACAAATAAAGACATGTCGTTCATAAAAATCATGAATAAAAGAGGGCCTAAAATTGAGCCTTGTGGAACGCCTACTGTAACATCATGTCTAACAGAAATACTACCCATGTAGTCAACAACTTGCTGGCGATTTGTCAGATACGAGTTAAACCAGTTAACAGTACATTCAGACAATCCGCACAAAGATAGCTTTTCGCTGTTCAACATTATTAATATGATCATTACCACTTATTATTGTTCTATTCCTAGAACAAAGTTGACTGAGATAGGAGTCAGGAATGTGCTGACTCATTCACGATGACTGATGCAACAAAGATATAATTTACCTCTTCACTACAGAGATGGCTTCACATTTTCGTCGTTGTTAGTACCACACAAAATCCAGTGTTGCAGTCACATATTTTTTGATATTTCACTTGGTGGAGAATCTGGTTGTCAAACCAAGTATCCAGGTATCGATGATCGGTTACCAAGATTCTTAAACCAGATTATTTATGTAAAATCATAAAAAAGTAAAGACGAGGGAGGGACCGCCTTGTTTTACGTGAGATACCACGGGAATTTAACCAGAGTCGGAGACTGAGTGAGACCTTAACACTCAGGGTAAGACACAAAGATTGTCCTAACTAATAAATCTAAGACTATGCTAAGAGAGGATCTTCCAGGAATTCAGGCCAGCATAGTCTCCTAAAAAGACGCTTTTTACATAAAATTTGTAATCCTTTAATTTTAGCCATTTCTTTTAGAGTATTTAAACGTGTTTGAAGCGTTCTTCATCATTGTAAAATTGCTTGGCGTCCTGCTGAACTTAAGGACAAGCAGTTGGAATCTTGCGGCACCAACTTAAATAGTGTCCACAACAATTTGTGTTGTATATGAACGTGAAAATATGCAGGTCTATTCACATTCTAGCGTAAATGAGTTGAAGGTACACAGGAAATTAGGTGGTTGCTTCCCATCAACAGCAGAAAGACAGAAATATGGCAGCACTACCTCCACTGTGTATTTTTGGTTAATTTAATTTCCTCCATTTTGGGTCTAACCTTTTCTGCCTGATAGCTTATTTTAACTTTGGTTTGTTAGGTACCTGCAAGTAGACATCAAATTAGGTCCAACGATCAGTATCATTCAAGGCAAATGAATAATTTACTATGTCCAAGCACGGTTACTCAACCGAAGTACGGTTATATTCTATCGTTGATCACGAACAAATAGAATATGTTATTAAAATGGGGTCATCTTGATCAACATAATAGTGGTGTATAGTAGGTGTCGGGAATCGGTAAGCGGACCCTGCTAGTATGCTACAACCGTCAAGATTGATCCAAGATAACAAATGTAATCTGGTAAAGCCACCAAATTACTGTTTTAAGTCTCAGCCAGGTGTGCTGGTAATGATCATTTGAGAAACAGATGTCATATTTGTTTTCATTCTCATTATTAAAAAACGGTGCATACATACCCAGATGTCATACATCATATCAGACACACTCTTTCTCGCAGCAAAATTTTCATTTACAAAGATGCCGTGGACTTTAAAGATTACTTAAAACATTTACACATCAATAATCAAGAGCAGGAATACACTCAACCTACAAACAGAGACATAGGCAATAAGGATACATTGAACATTTGTGGAAGAAAAGTGTTTCATACGATGACAATATTTGGTTATGTTTGTTTCTTGAGGTACTTTCTCTATACTGTCGGCAGTTTTACGTTTATTTATCTATTCGCGTAAAAGAATTTCCCGTTTACAGACTCACAAAGGGGAAAATTGCCAACCTATTATAACCATTAAAATGGTAACTGAAATAGTAAGTAAAGGATATTACAATAATCAGACGTTTACAGGGAAATATATAGTATTATAGATAAGACACATTGAGAAATGTACAGAATGGAGCAATATGAAAATCTCTGACAAAATCTTTAGTGACAGTCGGCAGTCTAGTTTTCCATGATGTTACATTTCGTGAACTCAGAGTATGAATTCCGTGCTTTAAAAAACGACGGAAATTTAATGAATTTTCACATTGATGGGAGATGTGAAACGACCTTACCTAACTAGTTTCGGAGAGATCTATTGATAAGTCTGCTTCGTCATTTTCACTGAAAATATTGACGACAAAACGTCCTCAAAATCTCCTCCCTCTTAAACCTGACATCTTTTGGTTAATATACCTTTGTCGGGCTCATCCTTTATCTGTAACATCCAAAGGATTGAGACGTGTGGTATGAGAAAGGTTCAATTTAGATTAAATTAACAGTATCTTTCCTGAAATAATGGCAGTTTGCAATTGGGTTAAAATTAAAACAAGCTTGGTCGATAAAGATACCGCGCTGAATACAGCGGTAGGAAAACAAGATCGAAATTTGATCCAATTTAAATGTAAATGGTCATGTGAATCCGTGAAATAATGAAATTTGCCCATATTTTGACCTCCAGTTTTTGATTTCAGGGTGAACAAATGGTTGGCCGAAAAATGTCACGGAACGATTCAAAAATGAGAGTTCGTAAGCTGAAAATGCGACTTCGAGTCCAAAATGGGAGTTCGGATTTTGGCCTTGATTACGCGCCATACTCGACTTTTGAAACTATGAAAACAGTTTAGGGTCGGAAGGTTTTAGATAGGGTAGGTATGGCGTTATAGACTGAATGATTCGTGGCTCGAGGACGTTCTCTACGCTAGTGAGTGCCTTGAGCGACGGATCTTTCAGCCTGCTCGGGTTGCCAATAACACAAATAAATATAATTTGAGTTGGCTTCACCACAGCATCTCAGCTATCTCGTAATTCGTGTCTTGCTGTCGGTAAATATCCATGTTTGGAATAAAAATTCCATGTCAATGCTACCATGGTATAATAGTAACACAATGGCCATGGAATCCTGAAATGCGAGACATGAAACACAGTTACCTGCAATGCTACGTTATTTGGAATGCAATACAGAGTTAACTGACGCAATGCAGGGTTAATAATTAACCGCCATAGTTGATTTTGCATGAAATACTTGTGGTTTACCACTCAAGGTTGTTACCGTACGGATAATGGTCGGTTTAAACACGAAGTATCAAGCCCACGAATTTCCCACGCAGTCACTGGCAGTTAGATAGGCTGACAGATAAGGACGTCGCAGTAAGTATTCTGGGAATCGCATCATAACTAGTCATCACGTGTTGACGTTCGTCAAATCGATTGTTTCGTTGATGTTGGACTTTGTTCTCATACATCATTTCAAGCGAGCTATGCAGAAATCTAAATGCGGCAGACGCCCACAAAAAAACAAACTGTGCATTTTTGTTGTATAGATGGTTAAAACATAACCACCGTGCTTCAGACTTTCATGAAATGAACAAAATACTGCCAAAAATTTAAACACGAGCATATTGTCGAAGTAGAAGGAAGGAATTTTATGTCTACAGCTTTACCTAAACCATTCGGTGAAAAGGTCAACATTCGTGAAATAGCAACGGTTTTAATACTTATTTTATACGACTGCTTCATTTCACCATAGGAAGTAGAACGATATGTTTAAATACATTTGAAATTAAGGGTTGTAATAGTATGGTTGTTAAGCATCCATATGATGTGATAAAGCGCCGTTTCGGGGAAAAGAACTTGTCTATCAACATATCAGTATGCTAACTGACAAATGATTTACTGGTCTGACCTAGATTACGATGGAGTACAAGCTAAAAAGGGGATTATGGCGAGGTCTGGTCAATCTTCAGGTGCAGCTAACGAAGCTGCTCATGCACATTTTTTCAGCGGGCGGGCAAATTTAAAATAACTGGTGGGGATAGTGGACGGGGTGAAATAGTCAATTTTACAGTGGGCAGAGAAGAAATTTCAGAAATGAGTAGGAAGAAAATTCCTGGCAATGGGCACTGGAAAATGGATAGAGTGAGAGGAAAGCTGGGATTGATAGAAACTGCAGAGAAGATTAAGCCCCTAACTCAGAGGGAGCAATGTTCCAAGGTTGGAATGGATGTACTATACTTACGTTCATGCGCTGGATGAACACACTTTGGTGATTGATAAATAGTTGCATCTATTAAATATGCATGTTGGAATATGTACATCTGGTGGGCAGTGGTGAAGAGAGGGCAGAGGGGAGATTGAACTGTTGCGGGGAATGGGGAGCTGGCAAACCATAATACTGAAAGGCAGGCATTATAATTCAGTGGGAGGGCATGTTTTAGCATATGGGCGGAAGGACAGTTTCGAACAGCTTCACTCTGCCCTTCAAATTATAAGGTCAGGGTGAAAAGTATGTAGAATCAGTATATCAGCTTAAGAAACATGTTTTGTGACGATTTTGTAAAATTGACAAATTTACGAGTTGGCTGCACTTGAATCTTTCTCCCTATTACACACATGCTGGAAAGTGTTGCTAAATTATAGAATGGGGAAATGCTCCACAGGCGTTCCATTTTGTCCTGCAAATTTTGGTTCTCAATAAAAAACAGGAAAAGACTTCTGAGATATGCTTTATTCATTCCAAACTCATACCGCTTGAAGGGTGTAGACACACACATGGCGCAATTATGGGTACTTGTTGAGACAGGTTTCCTCACTCAATTCTATGTGAAATTTAAAGGGTAACTTGTTCAAACAGGTTAAAAAACAAGGCGCTTTTTAAGTTTGTTTATAACATTTATTCAGTTCCGCGAGGTCCCTTGCTGTGAAGACATGGGACAAACGTATTGAAAACGATACACCGAGGACTTGTTTGGTAGAGTGAATCTCGATATATTTCCTCGATCTCCAATAGAGAAACAAGTGAACACAAAAAGTGCGATCGTTACCACCGTCAACAAGGAAAACTGCTACGACCTCAACAGTCGCAGGTAATACTCTTGGTTTAAAGCCCGTTTTGACTCAGTGGTTAGAACTCGATTGACTAAGACTTTTATCATTTAGAAATCGTACCATTCGTATTTGACACCCATTTCCAGCTTGAAAGATAGCCGTGAAATTAATTGATATGGAATGATATTCTCTTCATGAGATCCCTTTTGCGGTAAAGTATTACTTGTCGTCCTTTGTAGTCAGTCGGTAATCATCAAATTTCGGACCCATCTATAATAACCTGAGGTTAACCCCGAATTCGAATGGACCACGGTACAAAAAACACCACGTGCACAAGCGTGCATAGAGATATGTGCAATTCCATACACGTTTGTACATGTCAGTTTTGTTTGTATTGCCATCACGTGATCTCTTTGGCGTACTACATTACAATTACGAGTGTGCGTGCCGACATATGACCTCTTATACATTTGCTGAGTTTCAGCGCCGTCGCTGTAAATTCATGCATGCATGCATGTATACATGCATGCATGCATGCATGTATGTATGCATGTATGTATGCATTTATACATGCATGCCTGCATAAATTCATGTATGTATGTATGTATGTGTGTATGTATGTATGTATGTGTGTATGTATGTATGTATGTATGTATGTATGTATGTAACCCCGGTTACGAAGAACCTCACGTGATTTGACTTCCATCCCATTTGACAGTTGTGTAATTAGATGGAATTCGTAAGGAATTCGTAAGAAATTCGTAACCGTAGCAATCGTATCGACATGGACTCTGAACTCTGAACAATTCTGGACAGTGCCTATTGAGTGAACACGTGTAACTGATATGAACTTGGACGGGGCGTGTCTAGAGTTTCTGTTTTGTTTAAATAGTATTGCCGGCTAATATTGTAGACTTTTTTATCATCATTCGTGTGTAGTGAAATAAAACTTAGTATAAACTTCAACGGAAATTGTACGATATTCATTCCTTCCTTTGTTTATTGTTTGGATAATATGAACCAGGGTCCGGGTAGTGTCGGCTGGCTAATTAATTGACAGTCGAACTCCGAGGTTGTTAGTTTGTTTATTTATTTGTATGTATGTGTATGTATGTATGTATGTATGTATGTATGTATGTATGTATGTATGTATGTATGTATGTATGTATGTATGTATGTATGTATGTATGTATGTATGTATGTATGTATGTATGTATGTATGTATGTATGTATGTATGTATGTATGGATGGATGGATGGATGGATGGATGGATGGATGGATGGATGGATGGATGGATGGATGGATGGATGGATGATGGATGGATGGATGGATGGAAGGATGGATGGATGGATGGATGGATGGATGGATGGATGGATGGATGGATGGATGGTTGGCTGGCTGGGTGGGTGGGGGGTGGGTGGGTGGGTGGGTGGGTGGGTGGGTGGATGGATGGATGATGGATGTGTGGATGGATGGATGGATGGATAGATGTGTGGGTGGATGGATGGATGGATGGATGGATGAATAAAAATATAATAGAATAGAAATAGAAAATAGATACGTCTGGAATTACCCGTCAGATTGCCTGTGAGTTCTCGGATATTTCATAATAGAGTTGGTAGAGTTAGTATCGATTTTGTTCATTTTAAAGGAATATTTGAATTTTTTAATTTAAAGTAATGATGTTGTTCTTATTTCTGAGTAGCCAAGTTGTTTTGAAATTTTAATCATTGGTAAAATGTAAGTGTTTAGTGAAATCAAACAGTCTCTCACCCCTGTCACCTTTTAAAACTTTAGTTATTGCACCTCTGGGTGGAGAATTTCATCATTCTGAAGCAGATTTATCAGATATGAAAGGATATTGGTTCCTTTTTTGTGTAGATTCTTCTGTAAGTACAGAATAAAAATACTTTTGAAATAGTATGACCTATAATAAGTATTTTGATATCGAAGAATGATGCAATGCCTTGATGCTCCATTGCATACCCTTATTATTAACCACAGCAACAGGATGTTGATGTTTGTTGCAATAAGCAGTAAAGTATAATACCTATAGAACAGTTTCTGATATAATAAGATGAAGTACCTTTCACCCGTGTCGTATCAATTTCTCTCTCTCTCTCTCTCTCTCTCTCTCTCTCTCTCTCTCTCTCTCTCTCTCTCTCTCTCTCTCTCTCTCTCTCAAAATATTTGTCAGCAACTCAGCTGAGACCTTTCAACTAATTTTGTTGTATTGTTTCGTTCAAAAATAGATTTCAAGGGAATACTGATGTGGCTATTTTGACCAGACTTGAGGATTTTGCCAAGAAACTTAAACTCCAAAACTAGCATGACTATATTACATGTTAAAGTATCAATCCTACCAAATGACCTAAAGGCAGCGCTGCCCTCAGGGCAGCTCAGAGCGGAGTAAACGTGCACAACAATCAATGACGTCACAAGTTATTTGGTCCCAGTCCGCAGGCAAGTACCCTACGTTAGTCTAGTATGTCTGCCCTGAGGGCAGCTCTGATATACCCTATGCAATGCTGTAAAGATTACAGAGATTAGGAGTGTACGTCTGTCCTGAGGGCATGTCATATATATTGCTGCCCTCAGGGCAGATTAGTAGATAGGATAGGAAATGTATGTCTGCTCTTAGGGCAGCTTTGCGATTATATTTTGCTCTCAGGGCAGATTGGTAGATATACACTATGCAATCCTGTATGCATTGGAAATGTATGTCTACCCTGAGGGTAACTCTGATTGTATTGCTGCCCTCAGGGCAGATTAGTAGATAGGATAGGAAATGTATGTCTGCTCTGAGGGCAGCTCTGATTATATTGTTGCTCTCAGGGCAGATTGGTAGATATACACTATGCAATCCTGTAGGCATAGGAAATGTATGTCTGCCCTGAGGGCAACTCTGATTATATTGCTGCCCTCAGGGCAGATTGGTAGATAAGATAGGAAACGTATGTCTGCCCTGAGGGCAGCTCTGATATATTGCTGCCCTCAGGGCAGATTGGTAGATATACACTTGTGCAATGCTGTATTAAAGGATAGGAAATGTATGTCTGCCCTGAGGGCAGCTCTGATTATATTGCTGCTCTCAGGGCAGATTGGTTGATATACACTATGCAATGCTGTAAGGATAGGACATGTAGGTCTGCCCTGAGGGCAGCTCATTGCTGCCCTCAGGGCAGATTAGTAGATAGGATAGGAAATGTATGTCTGCTCTTTGGGCAGCTTTGATTATACTGTTGCTCTCAGGGCTGATGATAGCCATACACCATGCAATCCTGTATGCATTCGAAATGTATGTCTTCCCTGAGGGCAGTTCATATATATTGCTGCCCTCAGGGCAGATTGGTGCGCGGACTGGGACTATTTTCAAGTAATTTGTGACGTCATTGAATGTATGCACGTGTTTACTGATTCTGCTCTGAGCTGCCCTGAGGGCAGCGCTGCCCTCTGGTCATTAGCTCACGTGTTCATACAGCTGATACACCTGAGTAAAATATTTTAAGGGGTGACATGAAAGATACTTGCTAATTTGCATATTTAATGAACGTTCCATATTAGAAATATATATCTGAATTGACTGGATCTAAATTGACGAAATGTGGCATGTATATGGAAGATATTATGATTTAACACTATTGAAGGTCATTAAGTATTTTACTTCAGCCAATTCTTAATTTGCATATTTAATAAACTTTCCTAATTAGGCATATATATCTGAATTGACTGGAATAAAGTTGACGAAACTTGCTACATATATTGAAGGTACTGTGATACATCATTCTTCAAAGTCATAAAGCATTTTCACTTCAGCTTATTCCTAATTGCATATTTAATGAACTTCCTAATTAGGGAAATTTATCTGAATTGACTAGACCAAAGTTGACGAAACTTGTTATGTAAGTTAAAGATCCTATGATATATTCATTATTACAAGTCATTAAGCATTTTTACTTCAGCCAATTACCGATTTGCGTATTTTATGAACTTTCCTAATTAGGGATATATACTTGGATTTACTTGATCACAGTTCGCAAAATATGCTATGTACATTGATGATTATACCAGGTTATAACAATATTCAAAGTTATTTCGCATTTTCATGTCAGCTAATTTATAATTTGCTTATCTAATGAGCTTTCACAGTTTGGCATATATAGCTTGAAGGACTTTATCAAAGGCAATTACACTTGCTGTATAAAGTGGTGATAGAATGTCAGCAGTCATGAGGCAAAGGTTCAAATTTCACATAACTGCAAAATATAATGAAGCACGTGAGCATTTTCAGTTCATATCTGGTTTTTCAGTTGCAACTTCTGCCGCCTGCTATACCTCATTCGTGAGCAATCATTAGACTGCCCCCCAGTCGCTTGGCGTTTCTCGGCAGTATACCAGCCGACCAAGTAGGTCAACGTGTTCACCACACGATCTACGCAAGAGTGTACCACTAACGCGACAGCCTGGTTACACCTTTCATTTATCATATTTGATATTTATATGCCCACAGACATGAAGCACTTATAAAACACATGTTGACGCAAATAAATATTCTGAGTAACGACACGGTGACATGGAACTTGAAGAAAAGATCAGTAGGACTCTGTACATAAAATGCAATGTTTGAAGCTCAGTCAAGCTGTTATGCAATATAGCTTAAAGGTCAATTTTGGCCATATCTAAACTGGCAAGACAACATTGGGAAGGCAGATCGTCTATGTAGCCGACACGAACATGAACTGTCTGATACCGGCTATCAAATACTATGAAAAATAGTAAAGAATGGGCTACAAAATCACTATCAGTTTTAAGTTGCAGATAGAATAAGTCTGTGACTTTGTATGAAATGCTATAAAATAGTACAAAGTGACACTACGCATATCATTAGCATCTCATTGTCGGCTACATGGACTGTGTGCCATTGGGAAGTTGACAATTTACAACCTTGATTGTACTCAATGAAAAAATGAAATGGGAACGTATTTCTCTGACCTTCAGCAAACTCTTTTTCACAGAGTAACAATGGCAAGAAAACCATCTTGGGATGACAGGAAAAAGA
Source organism: Ptychodera flava (assembly GCF_041260155.1). NCBI lineage: Eukaryota > Metazoa > Hemichordata > Enteropneusta > Ptychoderidae > Ptychodera > Ptychodera flava. The sequence continues at coordinate 5,560,732 of NC_091938.1, forward strand.
AGTATGATGCACATGGTTGTACATTGACATCGGTACCTGATGAATTATGGACGAAACACAAAGATGCGAGAATTGTCGACTTGTCGCTGAATAAAATAACTAGCATACCGTCACAGATGAAGGAATTGACAGTGATTGAAGAACTCTCTCTGAAAGACAACAATTTGCAAATCTTTCCTGATGCTGTATGCCAACTGAAATCCTTGAAAATATTAAACTTGGAATCGAATTCCTTTACATCTGTCTCCTACAATGTCATACAACTCAATCAACTGCAGGAAGTTAATCTATTGAAGAGTGGTACACCTACATTTCCAAGAATGATATGTCGCATCCAAAGTTTGAAGAGATTACACTTTGGGTTCAAGGATTTGCCATTTCGTGTCACCAGTTTACCAGATGATGTTTTGATAACACTGCCTCTTGAAGAGCTCTATCTGTACAACTGTAATCTCAGCATGTTTCCCAAAGTGATCTTCAAAATCAAGACATTGAAGGTACTGAGTCTGGTTCGGTGCAAAATTTCAGATGAGCTGAACAACCTTGGGGAACTTTCAAATCTCAAACAACTCACCCTGTCTTGCAATGAGCTAACCTCACTTCCTGAAAGTATCGGCAATCTTTCCCAACTCGAAGTACTTCATGCAAACAAGAATAAACTAACATGTTTACCGGCCGCCATGAAAAGACTGTCAAAATTGAAGACCATCGATTTAGACGACAATCCATTTTGTAAGGGCAAGTCTATGGCATGTGAAAACAAATCATCGAAAGTTAAAAGTATAATAAGTCAAGCTACAGTCGCAACGGGCGGACAAAAACAACCTGTCGATCCAGAGCCAAAGCAAACCACGTCGACTACAGGTATGGAGCATATGAAACTTACGTCACGGCCAAGTTCGCTGAATTATCAGGGTCCAGCGCAGACGACATATAAACAGGCTGAGAAAAGTGGAACAAAACAAACTACGACACCAACGCACGGGGGCTCGTTTGTATCGATATTTCAAACAAAGCAAAGCAACGTACAGGCTGGAAAGAGTGAAACCAAGCGTTTGGAAACGCCACTTTCGAGCGTACCATCATCATATACAGCTGCGCGAACCGACGCAATGCCAATGACACCTGGGAAAAGAGTAATGTCAGCACCAATGTATTCGAGCTCTTTGATTTCCAAGCCACAAACGAAACAGACACAACCTTCAAGTTTATCATATCCTATTCAAGCGACAACGCCGACGGAACAGAGACAAAGCAGTTTCCTGACAAAGAAATCCGGTGAAACGTTGCCGCAACAACAGAAACAGAACTTGGAAGAACTGCAACGTCAGCGTCAACAGCAAATGAAACTACAACAGCTGCAGCGACAGCACAGCAAAGAAGTTGAAGTTCCCGGGAGGACGAAGACAGCAGCCGTAGCAAAACCAACGTCTGGTATCGGAAGATATCCCATGGAAAGAAAACCTCGTGGACAAGCAGTGATCATCAATAATTACTTGTTTCAAGCTGGAGGGTTTGATAAAAGAAAGGGCACGGAATACGATAAAGGTAAAATGTGTAGGCACCGTACGTACCGCTCTGGTCAGTGACCAACCCGTACAAAGGGACACCATTGCAACCAACACAATCATTACTGTCATCACTACATATTTATTAAAGCTACAAAATATCCTCAATAGGTATACCACTTGCAAGAGGAGACAATTCTTATATTACATAATTTTAGTGCTCTATTACATTTTCACAAATGCCGATGCTTCTCCACAACTTCGCAGCTCTATATATCTATTTGTTTCCAGATAATCTCCATGCCTTGCTTAAGAAACTTCATTTCGGTGTTCACATCTACAACGACCTGGGTGCAAGTGACATGGAAAGTGTTGTGAAGACCTTTAGTTTGGAAGACCATAGTAATTCCGACTGTTTTGTCTTTTGTGTTTTATCTCATGGGTCAAAGGGCAACGTTCTTGGCGTTGATGGTAAAAGTGTTGAGATAAGAGATCTAACCAAACACTTCTCCGCTGATCATTGCAAAACTTTGGCAGGTAAACCCAAACTATTCTTCATTCAGGCATGTCAAAGACAAACATCAACAGGAGGTGTGACGTCTACTGATGCTGTACTTGGAAACAATCTGATCCCAAACGAAGCAGATTTCGTGATCGGCTATTCGACAGTACCGGGGTATGTTTCATCCAGAAAAACCGTAAAAGGAAGTTGCTATATACAGTCTCTAGCTGATCAACTGCAGAAACATGCTGATGAACACGATTTGGTGTCAATACTTGCAAGCGTGAGAGAAGAAGTCAGCCAAACTGTAGTCTCTGTGGAAGGGGGAAGATACCGCACACAAGTCCCAACAGTAGTCAGCACCCTGGGAAAACAAGTGTATCTGAAACATTAAAGATTAAGTTTTGAATGTTCGAAGTTGAAGAAGTAAGCGTGCCATGTATGTACATACTGGAAGTGGGGTTTAAGAAGTGCATTTGTGTATACGAACATTGCTTTGTGAATTTCACCACAAACGTTGATTCATTCTATATACATGGCAGTCTATGAGAAAACTAGTAATATTATTTCAATACAAAACTAGCGATATCTGTGCATTTATATGTTTGACAATTGATATAAATATATATGAATAGAATAGTGTGATTGGAAGTGCATATGTGCGCAACATATATGATATTGGAATTCCACTCAAAAATATTAATTCACTTTATATTTTTCTCCTAGTGGTAAACTATTAACAATTTTTCCTCACAAAACTTGCTAGATTTTGCTAGCATTGTATTGTATTGTTAATTAAATATTGAATTTTAGGCTATGTAGTAATATTCCATGATAACTTAGTAGTACTTTGTGTACAACTACAAGCCAAACTATAAAAAAAGATAAAAATTACAGCTAATGAGTGCCCCTATTAATTTTGAATACCCTATTGTACTTCAACTAGTTGATAGAATTATTTATTATGAAATGTTAAATCTTTTTCGTCAAATTAATTGAAACCTTGCATAAAAGTGAATATTTGTAAAGGTTAAAAATTATTATTTGAAAGGTCAAAGGTCAAAAGAGAAGTCATATGTCAATTGAGATATCTGGATATGGACTGGGACACACACGGGAGGGCATTGGTTTTTTGTGCATGAAAATTCGGGGTCACTTTTTCGTGCAAACACTTTGGGAGAGTCATAATTATTCATGCAGCGTCATTTTGAATAAACCGCCCTCCGTACCGATGACTTATTCGAATGTACTTCATAACAGAGGAAAGCATCAATATAAAAAGAATCGACTTTGTACATTTATGTTTGTTCATGTCAATTATATGTACATTCTTTTAGACATAAAGTACCGATAAGATATACATGCATACACACACACACACACATATACATATATATATAACATATATATAACATATATATATATATATATATATATATATATATATATATATATATATATATATATATTATTTCATATATAATGCTACTTCGAAGTGGACGGGAAAATTTTTTCTATCCTTGCTTTTTAACTTCACCTGCAACACTGATTCTCAACATGATCCCTTTGTGTGTTTAGTGTATTGTGTGATGTGTATTTTGGTGTTAAGAACCACATGTAAATTTCTCTAGAGGAGATATAATGAAGTTTTCTGAATCTGAATCTTAGAAATAAATATGGATGGAGGAGGAATTTGGTTTCAATTGTGAAAACGTAGTGTGTTTTCACGCTGACATAGATCTTGACGTATTCTGGCCCAAATTCAGTGTTTTCTTGACTCATATTGATTTGATTTTTGTTATCCTTTTTTAAGAGCAGACAAGGTTTCTCTATGACATTATTGTTTGCTGATGATGTAATTTTGTTTCAAATACTATAATTGGTTTACAAAGCTCATCAACAAATTACAACAGCATTGTACAAATTGGAAATGAGTCAATATAAGGAAGACAAAACGATCATATAATGCAAGTCAAGGAGAAGTTAAACAAGATCTGAAAGATCGTGTGATTACAGGGAAAAGATTTTGTGCCTAAGCTTTCACAATTTTCTGACTAATTATTGTTCAAAAGTATTCGGCAAGCTCACAAAAATATGTCTATTTTTACGAAAATGTAAAAGCAAAGTAGAGAATTTACACCTTCGTATTTCAAATATTTTAGTGCTTTGGTTGACCCAATTCTTACCTTTTCAGCAGAAACTTTGATATTCAAACGATACATAAGCTTAAATATTGAAAGGGTCCAATTAAAACTTTGTGACTGTTATATTAACCGTACAGTGTGCACTATTCCGGGCGTGCAAAAGGTTCCCAACATATGTTAAGTTTAAACATATGTTAAAAATTAAATATTTGTTTTAACGTTATACATATGAAGAAGCAGAGACTCCCCAGCAGAACATGTAATATGCTGTACAAACTAGACGAAAATGGTAAACACATCCGCTATTAATATCCGTTAGTTTTTTACAAAATAGAAGTTTTAATGTAGCTTGGTTATCAAAAGAAATTAAGATCGGAAGAAATTGGTGACCCAGATTACTCTTTTCCCGACATTTATGATGAGAGTTGTAGAACAGTATACAAATATGAGAACGGTAATACTCGGTATAAAAGTGTACTAACAAAAACTCAAACCCAGAAAGGTGCATTTTGTAAGCAACAGTATACAGTATTCAGCAAAATTAATCTAGAAACAGTAAGAAGTCGTGAAAATTGAATAGAGACTGCCACCCTGACAGCTATACTTGTTATGTGATTCACTTTTTCGTAAGATCGACTGACTTACAACACCAGTTTTACACAAATTATTATTGGATGTAATTCTACCAAACAAATTCAGATTATGTCATTTTCTGTTTGCTGCACGTTCACTTTATCGCGTTTTGTTTATCAACGTGCGACCTCTTCTGTATATGGAAGAAAACTGCTGTTATATTTGCAAGAATGTTTTCTGTCGAACAGGACGGATTTGTAAGAAAAAGAAGTAGCAATTGACGCTAACATATGAACAGACACTACTGGCCCGAACCATGAGTGCTCCTTGATCCAAATATGGAGTTATTTGGAACATCCGTTTGCGATCATAAACAGTTCCTTTACGTAATCGCCAATTACGTAAAGAAACTGGGTAAATTAGTTCGATAAGATATTTTTTGTTGGGTGAGCAATATTTGACTACCTTTTCAAGGAAACAGGAAAGTACATGGAGTGTCTCAATAATTTCCTTCTCGCCGCCCCCAGGTGTATATACATATAGGTAAAGATACCACAACTTCAGTAATTCAAGAGAAGCAGGTCCGTCCTTTTTGTTTTTGATAAGCTGTACAGGCAGCCACATAGGAGTTTTATATTGGATAAATGACTTGTTCCTGATATTGCAAAGGTGTCTCACCATTGATCATGTGCCAAATTTGAAGAAACTTTCGTAAGAGATAAACCTATCTTTGTGAGTGTATTTGGCAATTTGTATACTTGAGTTCAGTGGCAGCCAACAAAGCTGTTGTTTAGCGATATTTTTGCAGAGGGCGGACAATGTTTACCCTTGTCAACGAGTGGGCAGCATTTCCTCATTTACGGTCGGGTGAATTTACATAATTGCATTGCTCAGCGAAAACGTTGAAAAAAGCCTGATGAGCAACAGAATAATGTATGAGGTAAGGAGATGCTAATGGGAACTTCTAACAACCGTGGGGAGAGGGCAAAGGGGAGTTTTAGGGTGAAGATATGATGAAAAAGTGGGGAGATGGCGGGACGGGATTTTAATTTAAATCGTTAAGGGAGGACAGTAAAAAACAGCTCCAAATTATATGTCCCCTCATAAAATATGTAAAAGCACCTATGGTTACAATGTAAAAAATCGGCTCCATGGCTGTCCTTGGAGCTGGGCGCATTATCGGTGCTCGGCGAACTCACGGGTGAGTGACCTAATAGTATATTCGGAAATGAACATGTCACGAAGTTCATGTAAAAAACATGAGACACCGGAAATTTTGGGATTTATACCGAAAAAAAAATTATGATGCACCTGTAAGTTGATTAATCGTCAGTTAGGAAATCGAGTATTTAATGTTCTTTACTGGGAAAACAGAATACATGATCAGTCAACCTGAGTCATCTGAGGACCGTAATTTCTCGATTACCATGCTGTACCACATTCCATTTTTTCATTTGTTCAGACACCTATTTGGCAAGGTCTGTCAAGTCGGAGTTGGTAGGTAATAGTTTATATTTGAAATTCCAGTTGGCTTGGCTTTTATTTGTCAATTTTCATGCTCTGCAAACGGTCTTCAGCAGGCGACTTAATTAGCTCCTCATAGATTCTTATAGGCGTACGATCTATATTCGACGTATAGTGCCAGTTATTGCGTGCTGCGCCCGTGTTGTCCTACGTAGTTTCCGAGTCAATTGACCTTTGGACTGGAGGAGAACAATATATAATCCTTGTGATTGGAGACCTGCCATTTGCACTACACTGTATATAAAATTTTCGATGATTCTCGCAACATACCTAAGATGAGTCTTCCTGCAAAAATTTCGCGCCACATGTAAGGCTATTCGGCACATGTTAGTTTCACAAATGCCTAATCTTGTATGATGACGTCAGAGAACGGTCCCACCACAAATGGTCAGAGCGATTTTTACTGAAGGGAACTGAGGTTGGAGTGATAGGTTCTAATGCTATTCTGGTCTCTGACTCATGCAAATGATTTTAATCAATAACATTTAAAAATGCCACCGGGGCAATATGTCTGTGTTGTGAACACATCTCCGGTTCCGTTTGGGTAAAGACACCGATATGATCTGAAATTACGAAATCCGTCATGATGAGTCACAGTCCTACAGTCACAGTCCGAATTTGATAAATGGTCGACATGCAGTTAAATTCGATAACATTGGCAGTAAGTGTATTTTACTCAACTGATCTCACTCGTCTGAATATACAGGGCTAAAACGACGATACAAGTAATGGGTCATATTTACAATGACAGTCCTCATAGTCACCTGTGGTCGGTCTATTCCGCTCAGCGTCTATGTCCTCATAGACGTGTGTACATATGCCTGAGAACTTCTCAGGCATATGTACACACGTCTATGGGGACATAGACGCTGAGCAGAATAGACCGACCACAGGTGACTGTGTAGTCCTCGATGTTCAATAGCTTGCTCTGTAAATATCAGTGAATTCTGTCTGCGGTTCAGCTTAACGAGAAATCTCTACAACGAAAAGACTTCAGTAAATTGGGTGACCATAAAATGAAAGGGAAGGATGAGACCTTAAATCGAAGGGGGCAGGGGAGGCAAAATATTACGGCCGGGATAGAACCTGAAAATAAGAGGGAGGAAGACTACCTCACCCGTCCCCTTCGCCTAACCCTTTCTCCTTCGTTTTAATTTTTCTCTTAATGGTAGAATGCGCCTCAGGCACAGATATTTGGTCTCTCTAACTTTACAATTCTTTTCTGAACTACCGCTTGTTGGGGGGGGGGGTCATTTTAAAGCCCTTTGAAAAAAAACCATAACCGTCTTAGTTATTTTGGAAATCATAAATTTCATATTTCTCCATAGAGTTAATACAGAACACAGGCATTGCAGCCATTTTGAATTTTGAATATCAGTAAATATCGGGTAATGTGTTTCTCTAGTACCAAACTTTGCACGCTGACCCCTGATTTTTATTCTTGATTATGAAAGTGAGTGGTTGAAAGATTCCTAAGGAAAATTTGAACAGTAGTTTAAGTACCTTAAATCCCCGGTTTATTTGTTCACTTCCAAAACATGCCAAATAAAACAGAATACACCTGGCAACCAGCTTTGTAGAACAAATAATTTCAATGGCAACGAGTGTGAACGAGTCTTTCTCTGAAGTTATAACCAAAACAAAGCCATATGCTGACTTAACAGCCTTCGGTTAACTTTCATACTGATCTGTTTTTTGGGAATTGTAACTGATGGATAAGATTAAATTGTTATGCAAATGCAGCATTTAACGAATTTTAAAGAGAAGGGGGTCGTCAGAACAGCGCCTGTGCGCGACTTTCTTGTTTAAGCACAATGTGTCTAGGTACATCACGTCAACAATGCTGCAATAAACACGATTGGAACTAATTTGGGATAATTGGATGGTGAAGTAATGTCGATTTGCTCGAAAAATGTAATCCTATCTGCCTTTCTTTTTATGTTACACACTTGTTTCTATGAGTAATTTGCGATATTGCAACATTCAGCTATGTGGCACCTAACACTTTTGAGAAATTTGAAAACTATAAAAATCCAATTATCCCAAATTAGTTCCAATTTAATTAATATTTAAATAATATTTAAATTATATGTAGTTAATATTTAAATTTTACAATGTGGATTATGATAAGCATGTGTTAACTGATATCAATCCCAAACGTACCTTTGTACGTACGTACTCTTTGTTTAAATGCGTCACACACTATCACGGAGTGCAGTTCAAAGTCCATGAATACAAGTTATATTTTTATAATCGCTTTGTCACGGTGGCTGCACTCACAGGGAAGGCTAGGTACCAATTTACGAGAGTAACTCTTTTTCGTGTGTTTATAGACTTAAATGACGAACAAAAAATTCACCCAGTTAGGTCGGCGTAGTTAGTCTCCCTAATCAACGTTGTTTCAAAGGAGGGTCTGTGCCCCTAGAAACACCCTTGACAAGAGAAGTTGATGAAAGTTAGAAATCAGAACATAGAAATCTTCGAAAAGTTGTATTAAAGTCGAGGATTCAGAACAGTCGTTTTCTGTTCGTTTTCGTTGCAGCCAACGAAATTTTTCGAAGGAAAAGATATTCACGAACGGTTCTTAAAACTTAGGGGTTGGCGAATGCGTGTTTCATGCAATAGGAGAATTGGAAGGGTGCTCCTAGGATGTCATCTCTGTCATTTTGAGAAACTTTGCTAGCTGAACGGATGGGATGCTATTGTTTGCGGACAAGTTTTGGAATTCTTCAGCGGGGATGTCGTCTACGGTTATGAAATCACAATTCAGTATATGGACTGTCATAATTTGATGTTAAACTCTTGGTACATGTACGAAGTATGCGTTATAAAGCTCGATGTTTAAAGTGAATAAGTTAGTGTTAAGAATAGCATACATGCATATATGGGGGTTTAATTATGGAGCTGGGAGACGATGGGATGGGAAAGCATTAGTGGTGCGAGAAGGAGATAGGACAGGTCAGCGTGAGCCTTAAACTATATAGTTTGCAAAATTTCTCATAAGAAGCAGTGGAACTTATACCCAGCTTTCTCTGTCCTTCCAAAAATTTCAATTTATTCAAAATGTCAGACGTGTACTTTCACAAGTAAAACATAGCCTATTTTTTCTTAAAACATCTCGAAATCGGCTGTTTGTACCGTCATTTATTCAAATAGTGAATGCGGTAGGAGTTCTTCAATGGACTGAAAGTTTCGTCATACTTTCCAAGATCTCTGCTTATAGAGATTATGAAGATCACCCTCGAAGAACAAATCTTCCAATTTATCGATATTCAGATTCCTTTTAAGGTAGTATGCGCTTCGAAAGTGAAAGACTTAAATTTTTGCTCAAAATTCCTCAAAGAATCTTTCAACCACTCTCTCTCTCTCTGTCTCTCTCAAATAAGAAAAAAATCTGGGATCTCCGCGCAAACTTTAGTACTAGAGAAACAAATTACCGAAGATTTACCAATATTTGAAATTCAAAATGGCCGTCAACTATGTGTTAACTCAATGAAGAAAAATAAAATTTTCAATTTTCGAAAAACTAAGACAGTGAAAAGTTTTCTTACACCAATAGCTTTAAAATGAACCCTCCACAAGAAGCAGATTAGAAAAGAATTGTAAAAGTTTGAGAGTCCGAATATCTGTTCACGAGGCGCATTCTTGCGTAAAGTAGCGGTGTGCATCGGACAGCAAACGGCTTGTGAGGAAATGAACGTCGTTGCTTTGTAGAAGAGGCAGTTGTCGGACTGAGGTTGATGTTTGGACGAAGGAGTTTTGTTGTGGCTTCTCTGTGGTTATAGCTGTATGTAGAAAACGAAATGTGGTTGAAAGTCTATCATTGCGTAAGACTATAATCAAGAACTATGCTAAACAAATTTAGCCGCATTGTTCGGTTTACCGTTCTCATGTGTAAGAGCGCAGTGTGTGTCCCTCGATTCGAATGTTGCACCTTTTCAATGAGATAAATTTCGGTAATTTAGATACTGGTCTATCACAAACGGCATCAATATACATTTTCCGAGATACGCAGCCATCGCCAGTCCCACACAACACTTCAGCCTATGAACGCCACGTAATTAATAAATCATCATTTTTTCTCACGTGTTAACACACGTGAGCATATGTCGCAGCGATGTCTGTGTCTGTCTGTCTGTCTGTCTGTCTGTGTCTCTGTCTGTCTGTTGGTCCGATATCTCAAAAACGGCTCATAAGATCAGAATCAAATCTGGTAAATAGATTTAGATAGCAAATGGCAAGATCTGATTACTTTTTGGTGGGTGTGGCTTGCATACTTTTTGCTCATTTGCATAATTAATGATTTTAGAAAAAAAACGGATATACAGTAAAAACGAGTTCACACAATTTGATGAGATTTGCTGCAAATGTTGATCACACCAAGATATATCAGCAGTGGGAAGCATTAAGGGGTGACATGAAAGATAGTTGCTAATTTGCATATTTAATGAACTTTCCTAATCAGGGATATATATCTGATTTGACTGGATCAAAATTGACCAAACTTGGTATGTATATTGAAGATACTATGATTTAACATTATTGAAAGTCATTAAGCATTTTAACTTCAGCCAATTCCTAATTTGCATATTTAATGAACTTTGCTAATTAGGGATATATATTTGAATTGACTGGACCATTGTTGATGAAACTTGCTACATGTATTGAAGCTACTATGATACTACATTCTTGAAAGTCATTAAGCATTTTTACTTCAGCCAATTCCGAATTTGCATATTTAATGAACTTTCCTAATTAGGGATATATATCTGAATTAACGTGGTTTTAGTTATTGAAACTTGCTATATACATCAAAGATACTGTGATATAACATTATTGAAAGTCAATAGACATTTTTACTTCAGCCAACTCCTAATTTGAATATTAAAGGAATTTTCATAATTAGGGATATATATTCTGAATTGACCAGAACAAAATTGATGAAACTTGCTATGTACATTAAAGACACTATAACACAATATTGTTGAAAGTCATTAAGCATTTTCTCTTCAGCCAATTCCTAATTTGCATATTTAATGAACTTTCCTAATTAGGGATATATATCTGAATTGACTGGACAAAAATTGATGAAATTTGCTATACACATTAAAGATACTATGACACAGCATTATTGAAAGTCATAAGCAAGTTTTCTTCAGCCGATTCCTAATTTGCATTTTCGATGATCTTTCCTATGCAATTCACTTGATCAAAGTTTGCAAAACATGCTATGTACATTGATGATTATACCAATATCGAAGGTCATTTCACATTTTCATGTCAGCTTATTTATAATTTGCATATCTAATGAGGTTTCACAGTTCAGCATATATGGCATGAAGGACTTGGCCAAAGGTAGTTACACTTGCTATATAAAGTGGTGATACAATGACAGCAGTCAAAGAAATTTAATATTTTTATTTCAGCTAATTACATATTTGTATACTTCATGGCCTTTTAGAATAAATGTGGTGAATATTGTTCATTATGTTGATCATAATACTTCCAATGAAGTTGCAAACATGTGGCAAAGGTTCAAATTTACACATAACTGCAATATATAATGTAACACGTGAGCATTTTCAGTTCATATCTGGTATTAATTATTACTTTGCTTCATGGTACAGTAGGCACTTGGTGTAAATATATTTTATGTACTTATTGTAATTACTCAAAGCAAAATAAAATCAGCATCTTCAAGCTAAAATTAAAATTAAAATAATTGTAAAAGTTACGATCATTCTACCACATTGGGTCACGGGAAATAAACAAAAAACTGGCGATCAAAGTTGTGAAGGGCATGGGTATAATGTACGAAAAAGTCCTTCCTTATGTAATGGTTGGTTCTCTTTCAGGATAACTATGGCCAGGAAACCATCTTGGGATGACAGGAAAAAGAAATATGATGCACGTGGTTGTATGTTGACATCAGTACCTGATGAACTGTGGACGAAATATAAAGATGCTAAAATTGTCGACTTGTCGATGAACAAAATAACTAGCATACCGTCACAGATCAAGGAATTGACAGTAATTGAAGAACTCTCTCTGAAAGACAACAATTTGCAAATCTTTCCTGATGCTGTATGCCAAATGAAATCCTTGAAAATATTAAACTTGGAATCGAATTCCTTTACGTCTGTCTCCTACAACGTTATACAACTCAATCAACTGCAGGAAGTTAATCTATTGAAGAGTGGTACACCTACATTTCCAAGAATGATCTGTCGTATCCCAAGTTTGAAGAGATTACACTTTGGGTTCAAGGATTTGCCATTTCGTGTCACCAGTTTACCAGATGATGTTTTGACAACACTGCCTCTTGAAGAGCTATATCTGTACAACTGTAATTTCAGCCTGTTTCCCAAAGTGATCTTCAAAATCAAGACATTGAAGGTACTGAGTCTGGTTTGGTGCAAAATTTCAGATGAGCTGAACAACCTTGGGGAACTTTCAAATCTCAAACAACTCACCCTGTCTTGCAATGAGCTAACCTCACTTCCTGAAAGTATCGGCAATCTTTCCAAACTCGAAGTACTTCATGCAAACAAGAACAAGTTGGCGAGTTTACCGGCCGTGATGAAGAAGCTGTCGAAATTAAAGACCATCGATTTAGACGACAATCCTTTCAGTAAAGGGAAGTCTATGGCATGTGAAAATAAATCATCGAAAGTCAAAAGCATAATAAGTCAAGCTCCAGTCGCAACGGGCGGAATGAAACCACCTGTTGAGTCACAGCCAAAACAAAGCGTTCCAAAACAAAGCGTTTTACATGTAACACAGGACACCGGTACAAAACGTCTCTCAACTCCGACATACCAAAGTCCTCTGAAATCTTCAGTTTCAACACAACAAAGTCGAAAACAACCTGGGAAAGAAGAGGCCAAACCGATTGCAACACCTACATATGGAAGTTCCCTAACATCATTGCTTCAATCAAAACAAAGTAACACGCAACCTGGAAAGGCTGAAACGAAGATAACGGGAATACCAACAGGGAAAAGTATTGCATCAATGTCAACTGGCTCTGGAACAACACCGGAAAAAAGGATATCATCAGCGCCCTCAAACACGAGATCGTTATTGTCCACACCACGAGAGACACTGTCACAACAGGTTTCAAGGGGCGTGGTTCCAACACAAAGTAAAATACCAACTTCTTCCGTACTTGAGAAGAAAGAAACCGGCCAATCGCTACAGAAGTTACTCAACGACAGGGAGAGAAAACAAGAAGAACTTCGACAAAAACAAAAGATCCAACAACAGCAGACACAGCAACAGCGCCAACAGAGCATAGAAAGTAAAGTTCCAGCCAGGGCGAAAACAGCAGCAGTTTCATTAGGACCATCGCCTGGTATCGGAAAATATTCCATGGAAAGAAAACCTCGAGGACAAGCAGTGATCATTAATAATTACAAGTTTGGACCATTTGAAAGAAGAGAGGGCACGCAATTTGATAAAGGTAAGCTTTCCGCGACTTTGCAAATGACGCAAATTGTAGCATCATATCACTTTCTAAAATATTCCGATGTAAAAAGATATTATGCAGAGCAAAACTTTTATATGACGAAACAGAATTGTAGCTGTCAAACTTTAAGCTCAGCAAAGCAAACTTGCTGGTTTACAGCTTCAAATTTCGTACATCTAAATTCCATGGTGACAAAATGTAAGAGTCCATTCGAAAAAAAATTGTGATGATCTACCACTCGTCTATTTCATATTCAACGCCAAATTTCTACGAAATGCTATCTACTTTATACCATTCGACCAACTTAAAGGGGAAGTTCACCAAGGATGATTTTTACATATGTGGTAGCTCGTTGACTACGAGCTGTGTCTTGAAGTTTGTTAATCGATTACATATACATTCATAAGGGTCACTGAAGTCCCTCTCCCTTAAAAAAGAAGGCTGTGGAATGGAAAACTAACTTACGCACCTAAGGTTCCAAGACAAGAAATTGACCTTTTTAATCTAACAATTCTCTGGTGGTTAATAAGCTCAGGACCCCCCCCCTAAATTATACATTTTACACTTATTCTGTTTCTGGCTCCAACTTCCGTTCATCTGTTACAGAGAACCTGCAATCCCTGCTGAAGAAACTTCATTTCTGTGTTCACATCTACAACGACCTTGGTGCAAGTGACATGGAGTGTGTTGTGAAGACGTTCAGTCTCGAAGACCACAGCGATTTCGACTGTTTTGTCTGTTTTGTGTTGTCTCATGGATCAGAAGGCAAAGTTTCTGGCGTTGATGGCAAGAGTGTTGAGATAAGAGATCTTACTAAACACTTCTCAGCTGAAAATTGCAAAACGTTGGCCAGTAAGCCCAAGTTATTCTTCATCCAGGCATGTCAAGGACAAATGTCCATGGGAGGCTGGATGCCTACAGATGCTGTATTTGGAAGCACTCTGATCCCAAACGAAGCAGACTTTGTGATCGGCTATTCTACCGTACCGGGCCACGTTTCGTACAGAAATACCGAACAAGGAAGTTACTACATAAAAACGTTAGTGAATCAACTGCAGCAGCTCTCCGATGAACATGACTTAGTGTCAATACTTGCAAACGTTAGGGAAGAAGTCAGCCGCACGGTAGGCGTTTCTGGTGGTGGAAACTGTACACAAGTTCCAACGGTAGTTAGCACCCTGGGGAAACAAGTGTATCTGAAAAGTTAAAACAGCGACTGAACAATTGTCTGTGAATTACAAAATCAAATGTAGGCGAATACATTTGGAAAGGGAGATCGAGAATAATTTTGAAAAAACCCACTGCGAGTACATGCTTAGGTACTTCAAAGTACTGTGGTACTGAAAGGGACTAGAGAAATAGAAGCTTAAAGTAAATCGGAAGTATCATGTTGGGCCAATACTGACGATGCGGATCACTTTCTGTTCATCTACACTGGATGATTGAGTCCCTCACTGACTTCAAGATATTAGCTGAGCATGTACTTCCCCACAAACCCGAGTCACCAAGACTGTGTTTTAGAAGGGTTGTACAGTTGCTTATTCAGATTATGTTGACATAAGCAAAATTAAGATGTTCTCATGTTTGGTGATATAATACCAACATGAAGTTTTAGTGTATTATAACATGGTGATTTAAAGAGCTTTGAATAGGTAAACTGAATTTGGTGTCAATCTTATGTAAAATATTCATCCAAAAACCGCTGTCGGTGATTTTTACAGGGTTTATTTCCAATAAAATATTTTCCATAATTTTATCGATGTTAAGCAGTATCAAAGCTGTGAAATACGTCATATAATGTTAATAATATTACCAGTTGTTGCTTGCTTGTAAATAAAGGATTTACTCCACATTTTGTATTATAAAAGTGTTACATAAAAAGAAGTTTAAATTTTTCTGACACAAGATGACATAAATATCTAGGCATTTCTAAGTCTATATAATGAAAAAATATAGTCTGTAAGTTAATTAATGACACCTCAATTTTGATATTAGAAAAATTAGCTGTTTTTGGAGTTTTTTATCAGGAATATAATATTGAGAAAGTTGTTTCTTTGAACTAAGAACTTCGGACAGACTCACGAAAAGGGAATTTCTTCTTAAATACTATTCGTGTTACAGCTTAATGTTTTCATTTACTATCAATTTTTTCCGAAAGACTTCATATTTACCCATTAAATTTGTTTTCATTAACCCTGTTATAACTTTTGTGTGTTTCAGTGATGGAGTTTAATTGAGGAGAAAGTTCATTTCATTTTCCTTCAGTTAAGCATTTAAAAGTTGAACCAGGATCCACTAGCAGTAATTGCTCCATGAAAACTTGTTTGACTAGATTATTGGCTGGGAGTTGTACAATGCATAACCAATATTTGGCGATGTTGAGTTTAATTTCAAACAAAAGTGTATATTGTCCTATTTACCCCCTCACAGTTGTATTGCAGACTTGTCTGTAGGATTGTAGATTATATTTACAAAAACTTAAGACAATTTTTTTCAATTGCTGCTCTATCCTACTTTTTGTTGTTGTTGTTCAATATTTTTCGATCAGCTAATTAGATTTACATATTTCACAAACTTTCCTAATCAGGGATATATAAATGTCTGAATTGACTCAAGCAACGATGATGAAAGTTGCAATGTAGATTGAAGATAATTGAAGTGACATTAATTAAAGTTGTTCAGCATTTTAAGATCAGGTAATTACTCATTTGCATATTCAGCAACTTTTCAATTAGGTATACATATATCTAAATTGACTTGATCAAAATCGATGAAACTTGCAATGTACTTTGAAGATACTATGATAGAAGATTAATAGTCGTTCAGCATTTTTACATCAGCTAGTTACGAATTTACATATTTTACCAATTTTCACAAGATAAGACTTTACCAAACTTTGTGAAACTTATCATGGATATTGATGAGACAATGATTTTGTATCAGTGAAAGACATTTTAATTTTTCATGTACATACTGTATTTAATTATTTTGGCTTTTGTAATGAACACTGCAAATTAGGCACATTAAACTGGAAGGACAGTGACCAAAGCTAATTGAAAGTTGTATCATTAGCTAATTGGTAATTTGTACATTTCACGAACTTTTCAAAATTAGTAATAACTGGTCGGACTTGACCAAAGTTGATGAAAGCGATATGTATATTGATGATAAAGTTTATCGAATGTAGTGAAAGACATTTTGCATTTTGGCATCAGATAATTCAAAATTTACATATGTTAATGAGCTTTCAGGGTTTGGCATTTAAACTTGAAGGACTCAACTAAAGGCGATTTCTCTTGCTATGGAAAGTGGGATACAATGACAGCAGTCTAAGAAATTTTGTATTTCCATTTTAGCTAATTATACTTAATTACCATACTTAAATGCAATAACTTTGTGGTGAATATTGCTCCTGATGTTGATCATAATAGTTTCAATGAAGTTGTGACAAAAGTTTCAATTTACAAACAACTGATAATAAATAAAGGAAAAATTCCATATCCCCTCAGTTGTTCGAAATATTAACACACAACTTTAGAATGCCAGATAATGGATGATGGGTATGATATCATTGTTAAATATTAGCAAATTCACAAACTTTTCAAAGACATTGTCAAACAGTGAAACAGGTAACTTTTGTGAAAAGCAACTAAGTTTTTGGGCAAGTTGGTATAAGCAGTCTGCTAGACAGTACTCTCTGATTGTTTTAACTGAACAGCATGATGAAAAGCCTATATTTTACCACAGTGAGTTATCAGTTTCAACAAACAAGTCATTGACAATGACATAGTCCCCACTTGTAATAGGAGTATTAGTCTTGATGGGGCAGGGAAATGTGGTCATTAAGAAGTATCACTGGAGTGTATATGTTCAGATCTATGGACACATAGGTCTATGTTATTGTTCCCAATTTGAAACAAGAGGCATGTCTAAGTTATGGTTCTAAATCGGGAAAAACGATCAGACCTCTAGCTGTATTGGCCAGCCAAGAAATACATATGCGCATAATAAATGAGGTACAAGATGTGACATCTTAAGGTCTATTATCCTATCAAAATTGAAGCGTAAAGAACTTGTGGTTACTGAGTTATGCATATATGCATAATCAAGGTCAAAGGTCATCAGGTCACGTGACATTTTGAAAAAAAAATGTATTGCTAATAGGCCAAACCCGGAATTCGAATCGACCACGTACAAACAAAGCCATGTGCGCAAACACGCACAGACGTACGTGTATTTCCATACGCGTTCAGTACACGTGTGGGTTTGTTTGTACCGGCATCACATGATTATTTGGGCGTACTGAATAGGTAGAACGGCGTACGCATCGCCGTCCTTTTATTCCGGAGTAGAACCATTAATCCATATATGCCAAATTCAGACCTCTAGCTCTATTGGCTTGCCCACAATTATATATGGGCATAATTAACGAGGTAAAGCGTGTGTTGTCATAAGGTCTCCCATCCTACTAAATATAAAGGACATTGCACTAGTGGTTACTTATTTATTGACATCATCGTGTATTTTAGGTAAAAGGTTATCGAGGTCACATAACATTTTGTCAAAAAATTTCTATCCTGTAGTCTATCCCTATATACCAAAAATCATACATCTAGCTCTATTGGCTCGCTCAAAATTAGATATGCACATAATTAATGAGGTACAATATGTGGCGTCATAAGGTGTCCCATCATACCATGTATATGAAAGGTTTAGCACTTGTGGTTCCTGAGTTATGGACAAATATGTATATTTGAGGTCAAAGGTCACCGAGGTCACCTGACATTTTGTAAAAAAAAGATTGTCTTGATAAGTTATCGCTATATACCAAAAATCATACATCTAGCTCTATTGGCTCGCTCAAAATTAGATATGCACATAATTAATGAGGTACAATATGTGGCGTCATAAGGTGTCCCATCATACCAAATATGAAGGGTGTAGCACTTGTGGTTCCTGAGTTATGGACAAATATGTATATTTGAGGTCAAAGGTCACCGAGGTCACGTGACATTTTGTAAAAAAAATTGTCTTGATAAGTTATCCCTATATACCAAAAATCAGACATCTAGCTCTATTGGCTCGCTCAAAATTAGATATGCGCATAATTAATGAGGTACAATATGTGGCGTCATATCCCATCATACGAAATATGAAGAGTGTAGCACTTGTGGTTACTGAGTTATGCACAAATATGTATATTTGAGGTCAAAGGTCATTGAGGTCACGTGACATTTTGTCAAAAAAATTGTATTGCTAAGTTATCCCTACATACCAAAAATCAGACCTCTGGCTCTATTGGCTCGCTTAAAATTAGATATGCACATACTTAATGAGGAACAATATGTGGCGCCATAAGGTGTCCAATCATACCAAATATGAAGGGTGTAACACTTTTGGTTACTGAGTTATGGACAAATACGTATATTTGAGGTCAAAGGTCACCAAGGTCAAGTGACATTTTGTCAAAAAAATTGTATTGCTAAGTTTTCCCTATATACCAAAAATCACACCTCTAGCTCTATTGGCTCGCTCAAAATTAGATATGTGCATAATTAATGAGGTACAATATGTGGCGTCATAGGGTGTCCCATCATACCATGTATATGAAAGGTTTAGCACTTGTGGTTACTGAGTTATGGACAAATATGTATATTCGAGGTCAAAGGTCACCAAGGTCACGTGACATTTTGTCAAAGTGTCTGAGATATCTGCGTGAACGGATGGACTCACAGATGGACTCACGGACGGACAAGACCCAATCAATAAGCCCCCTGGACTTTATCTGTGGGGACTAAAAACTGTGTCACTGCATCCTTTTTGCAATATGAATACGATGAGAAACTAAATTTTTATTTTCTTGGCCTTATACATGGGAGTCTATGGACTGCCTTATACATGGGAGTCTATGGACTGCCTTATACATGGGAGTCTATGGACTGCATTATACATGGGAGTCTATGGAGGTGAAAATAAAAAGCCCTCTAACACGGCCAAATTTAATCGCATTGAGAAACAAATCGACTTGCATCTGTATGAGGTAGGGTACTATCCTTGTACCAAGTTTGAACGAAATCGCTCCAGGCGTCTCTGAGATATCTGCGTGAACGTACATACGCACGGACGCACGACGTACATACGCACGGACATGACCAAACCTATAAGTCCCCCCGGACGGTGTCCGTGGGGACTAATAACGGCATAATAAAGGGACTAAGTCGCGCTCTTTTGACCATTTTGTAATAAAGAAATAGAATACATGTGTAAAGTCAATCAGTATACAAAATAACAGTATATAACTGCAAAAGAGTAAAAAATTACCCCTTTGCTGGAGCCTTAAAACTAAACTTGCTGTGGTGCTACACGTGACCAATATAGCTTTTTCAGAGGAATATTTCTCATCAAAGATGAAAACGAAACTACCTCATACTATATATTTTCAAATAGCAGAGAATCAAAAGTTTAGTAGCAATAATTTACTCGAAGGATGAAGGGGTATATTTGGTGTAGACAACCTCAATTTTGGCATTAATGATAATAAAATTAATTAAAGTCAAAACCTTGACACTGTTTTCTGAAATTTAACATTCCACTTGAAACAAGAGTACATTTTTTTATTTTGCATTATCTATCCCCATTTTTAAATGGTAAGGGTTGAAAGACTGACCCAAAAAAGTGATTAAAATCATAATCAGCAAAATCAATATGCCTCTTATTCAAAATATAAGAGCTTTATTACTAATCAAAGTCGTCATTTTCTTAAATAGTATTTTAAAGAACATAATGTGAAAATTTCAGAAGATTTAACCCAGCCAAAGTGGAGTTAATTCTTTGGAAATCTTGAAATTGGGAGAAAAAAGACGCCAGGAAATCAGGTGATTTGCTACATTTGCATAAATTTACATTTCTTTATCAGGCAACTTACTACTGCTTAACAAGCTACAACGTGAACCCAACCAATATTTTAATCTTGGCTTAACAAATTGAATGATATTTGCAAAAAAGTGATTTTGAGCAAATTACGCTGATTCGTGTAGCACCACCTTAAAAGCATATTGTAAGACCAGCATTTTCTGAGAGAACTATTATAAAAACACATAAGTATTTGACCAAGACCATTCATTTTAAAATCCTTTTATTTTTCTACAAAAGAGAAATCAATGTATGCTCCATGCATTACAACATTTGCTGCAATACATAAAATACAATGCCCTGCATCTCAAAGTGGAACATTCTTGAATCATACAGATATTTCAATCTTGGAATTATTATCTAGAAAGTTGCTGATTCAAGTAGAAATCACAGGCTGGACATAGAGCATGTCTAAAGAAACAAAGTAACCTTGTTTAGAAAATGTTATTTTAATAATTTTTTTCACTTAAAATAAGGGGGAAAAGTTTAATACATGGACAGTGCTTGGGCAATAGCATCCACAAATTAAGTATCACAACATGTATCATAGCACTTGTCACTCATTATAGACACATGTGAACCAATACAGACGTTTGTTGGTTTGTGGTCTTTTTGGTCAGCCTATCACCTCAAGAACACGAAGAAGGTCAGCTGGGCAACTTAGGAGAGTGTCTACGAGTGATTCTGAATGAAAAACTTCATGAGTAAAATTTTCATTACACACAGATCAGTTGTACCTGTGACAAACAAATCACACTTTATACTATGGATACACATCAACCCTGGTTGTGTTATATCCGGTCATTTTGTAATTTTTGTTTGTCTATGTTTTTCCAGCCACTTTGTGAAAGTTCAACATCCTTTTGCGTGCATCTTGCAGTGTCACTTCACAGGTATTGTACCGTAAGTTTGAAACTATGGCAATAGTTTGCATATTCATTAAAAACCATTTAACTTGACTGATACCACTTGATTTCAAAATTTGTACCCAAAAAACATACAAAAAACAATAACATTGTATATTTGATTTGGTTTCAACAAAAAAAATATTTCGTTTTGGGGGTTAAATTATCGTAAATTGTACATTAGATTATTTTCAAGGAAAGGTGTCAATAATCTTATGGCATATAAATAGTTAAAAAAAATTCAGACATTTTACACAAAGAAATATATGTAGGACATGAAACAGTAAGCCATGATATGGCTGCGATAACAATGGTGAAAAGATACTGATAGTACAAGTATGTTGCCAAACATGCAAAACCATATTTAAATGTGGCAACATTCTCTCACAAAGACATAATTGCTTTCATCCAATAATAATCTCTTGAAAGGTTTAATTCTAATAAGCACATTCATGACAGGGAGTCCACACATGAAAATTGTCTAATATTATCAACAAGAGGGAAACAATCTTCTGGGGATAATTCATTAGCAGATGTTAAAACTGTTATTTTCAATCCTTGCACTTTCTCAGCTCATGTTTTTTAAATTTCATCTGTGGTATATCCCGTGGCTAAAGTTTTTGTCTGATGTAAAACCCAAACAGGCAATTTCTTTGTGCAAACACAGCCCTGTCAGACAAACTATATCTGCCCATTCCCACAAGACTGAAATAGAGCTGTGTTCTCCTACATCCATTGTGAAAACAAATTACAAAGCCTTTGCTGAAGGAAACCCTACAAAACACAGGTCCTGATCTAACGTTTGGAAATTGGATTCTCGCCTCTGACAGCTTTGTGAAGCAACTTGATCCCCTAGGATAATGTTGCTTTGTAAAATTCCTAAGTGTGGCACAAGCATTCTTCAGTCTTACCAAGAAATGAAACCTACCTATGTAACACCATTGCTGATTGGTTGAAGACATGACAATAATTCTGATGCCAAAGCCGAGCCATCACATCAAAATTACAACTGCGTGTTTTGCATGACAGTATAAATAGCTGTAAAGCTGTGCTGGTTTTGGACAAAAACTACAATTATGGTTGTGCAAATAATAAAGTAGCAATATCTTGACCACTTTGCTGCCTAACTTGAAAAGAATTTGACACCTTCATTGCTGTCAAATGATATAAGTTCTGCTTTTCTTTTGGCTTCTAAAGTCTTCAATGCCCTCCTGAGGAGGTCCATATCTAGTTTGTGAAACTCTGAAAAGCAAATGATTTAGTTTCAGTGGAATGGATCAAACATTCTACCAAGGAAAACACTGGTCAAAAGATATTTTATAACTTGCAAGTTAATCACCAGACATTCAATTGGTTTGTTTTGAATTACTGAAAGTAAAGATCAATGAATGGATGTCTATAATCATTAACTGCTGCACCCCTAATCCCAGTAAAAAGGTCTACATTTACCATTGATAATAATGGGTTTAAGGGTCAAACCATGGTGGTAGTGGAGAGGTTAAGAACTCTTTCTGAAATGAGAACATGCTGTCACATATACCAACAGTATTCTCTGTCACTGGGAGGAATGCAAGACAAAAGGACAATGCATAAATATAAAACACAGGCCCAAAAGTACACAAAAAATCAATTATCCATATTGCTATATATTTTGGGGACACATTGTTTTCTGGGTACACTTTAATGATATCAGTTGCATGGGGTGATACATACCTTCTTTTATGGTGTCATCACCACTAACTAATTCGTATAATGTACACACAGTATTTACCATACCATTGATAGATGCCTGCAATCAAAAATATAGAGTTATCACATTTTGTCATCAAACTCTAGTTAACTTTGAGGTTTCAGAGTGCAAACAAAATTCTCCAGCAAGTTTGTCTTTTTACATGTTAAGTTTGCCAATTGAGCTAGAAGTATTTGTCTGACTTGCACACAGATTCTGCTGAGTGCAAGTCAAAATATTTGCGACCATCTGCCAACCCCCAACACACACATTCACCCCCTCTCTCTCACACACACACACACACACACACACACACACACACACACATATATATATATATATATATATATATATATATATATATATATATATATATATATATATATATATATATATATATCACAATCTCTCTCTCCCTCTCTCTCTCTCACACACACACACACACACACACACACTCATTCAAAACTTTCTCTCTCTTTTACGCAGATGCAGATAAACATTTTATTTTGTCTGATTTCACAGCAATTTTTCAGGGGACAGTGATCTTAGATACACCTGATGCTGTAATGGTAACAAGACGACAAGTTTTTCTCAAAATCATGAAATAATGACACTTGCTCATCAAACAAAATCTTTGCTTGCGCTAGTATTTGTTCATACCCATTGGTATATAAGAGATCCCCACTCTTCCGGCGTTCTCCACATGATTACACATCTCCTCCTACTTTTGTCTGACCATTCCAAGTTACCTTTAAAAAAAACAGACCATTGTTGTTTGTTATGAAATTTTCATGTTTCACACATCTAACCTTTGTACATTACTGGTCTATGAATCCAATGTAGACATGGGATGTAGGCTTGAACTACTGACAATCTTTAGCTAGGCACAAATCATATATATGCACACCACTTGGTGAGGAATCTGACTCTCTGAACATTAAAACCATGTTTATGTTGGGGTTAAGATACAATCAAGACACAATGTAAAACAAATTTCACATTCCATGAAAATCAGTATTCTTGTAAGAAACAGCCAAACTTACTGGTCCACTGTGAATGTTGCAAAATGTGTACATTTGGCGAGTCAGTGAGAGAGTACGTTATCAGAAAACATACTTTGCAATATACATTTATGAGTAAAGTTACTAGATACAACATTATCATACATGTGTCCTGATGTTTTTTCAGAACGTTTTCTTTATTGGGCAAATCTGATGATAGTGAAAACTACAACAGTATACACAACGAAGGACAAAAATTTGCTTTGAGTATGTGTAATATTGACGGTGAGTGCTGACGAAATGACCATTTCCGTTACATAAGAAAGGGGCTCAAGGTAGTATGCGACTTGAAATTGAGAGAATTCAAACTTCTGCTCAAGCTTTTTGTAATGGAACTTTTAACCATTCCCTTTTGAAATTAAAATACAAATAAGGAGTCATCACAAGAAATTTGGTACTTGGGACAAAAATTGCCAAATTTTTCCCCACACTTGAAATTCAAAATGGCTGCCATCCCTGTGTTAGCCCAATGGGGAAAAACTAAATTTTAGATTTTCTCCAAAATTAGCCAGTGAAAACTTTATTTACACCATCAGCTTCAAAACGAACCCTATACGAGTGGTAGACTGTAAAAGTATTGTAAAAGTTTGAGTCTGAATATCTGTCCCCGTGTGCATTCTACCTTAATGGCAAGTCTTACCTTTCTTTCTCAGTTCCTCCAGTACAATGTATACTGCATCAGTGGTCAGCTTTCCTGTTAAACTTTGTTAAGGAAATCACACTCTTGAACTCGATGATAATCTATATTCATATTGAGATAGCTCTCAACTAAACTGCACCACACAGGATCAAAGCTGAGGCAAAGGATAGCATATGTACATGTTGACATCTTACCATTTGGTGTGCAACAGTTCATTGGCATTAACCATCATGATGTAGGTAAAAAATGTCAAGTATTTTCAATATCTCATACACTCTGCTTATAAGGAGCACATGAATAAAGAACCCTTATGTTGTGCAATAATTTTCTGAGTCGTGTCAAAGCTCTCTCCTGCCAACATAAGGTCAGAAAATATATATCAGAACTAGACTCTCCCTACACTGTGGTACCTAAAAACACCCATGACAAGGCAAATGGAAAGGATACTGTCAATTTGACTGTTGGAAAACAGAGGACTTGACTGAGCTTCTGTGACATCTAGACTGAATACCCTGTTGTGTTTATGGTAGGAGAGAACAAGATTGCACCATGCTTCTAGTTGCTTCTGTCGTGTCTCAAGGTTTGGTTGAAGCCTAAAAAATAACGAACATAACCAGTCACTGGATTTGAACAGAAACACATTTCAATATAGAGAATAACTAACTCTTGTATAGCGAATAACTAACTCAGGACTGTATTCCCGAGTGGGAAATTCTGAGTTTTCAATGTTTCTCCTGAAGATGATTTTTTGTGCATTGTTGAGAAATTATTTCCTAACCTTACACAGATACTTGTACATCCTAAGTATGAAACTGTACAGCATTTTATTAGATGAACACATTGCCATCTCTTATGGCCCTGTCACACCTTGACAATTTAGACAGTGTATGCCAGAATATGAAAAATTTGGCAAATACGCTGGGCATACGTCCAATACATTATAGGTAAGATTTGGTTATGAGGTTACTTATTCTATTACTGATTGGCTAATCAATGACCAAAACGAATGTCACAGCAAGACGTCACTGGTGATGTATAGTTTAACCAATCAGCGGTAGAATAAATAACATCATATGGTAGAATCGTTCTGCAGGCCGTGTTCAGCTCTGCTTGGCCTCAAAACACTGCCGAGTTCTTCAAGACGATGCAAGTAACACATTCATGGGTGTGATTTTTGAGGAGATGGTTAAATTTATGATCCAGCAAGGTATATGGGAGTGTAGTTCTGAATGTTTTGTGTGAGCGCACGGCCAGTTGACAAATCAGATGGTGTGTTTTTTTGAGTGATTCTGTTGCACACCTTGTGACTGTGAGTATTTAGGTTGCAGTGGCGGGCGTATCGACTACGGCACAGTCACCTGTGATCTATTCAGCTCTGGGACTATGCGCCCCATAGACGTGTGTACATTCCTCTTAGGCATGTGCACACACGTCTATGGGGTGCATAGTCCCAGAGCTGAATAGATCACAGGTGACTCTGACTACGGGATCGATAGATCGAGCCGAAAATGGATATATTTAGCAGACTACCCAGCTAAGGAGCGCCTGTGTGTACTGCACAAGAAACCGAAACGTACGGTACAGTACCGTACGCTGCAATGCGGAAGTGCAAGCCTGCACTTTTCGTTTTTCCGGTACTTTTGCTCTGAAAGCAGTATGTATGTCACTTATGTTACAAGTCTGACAATATCTCAATCGAATGAATGGTAAAATACAAAAAAAATTCCCAGAGAATGGGCTCTTACGTGAAAAAAGGTGGAAAATTGTACTGCCAGGGCCACTCGAACGCCGCCATTTGCAATTATTGACTGCGCATGTCACGAAAGGTCATCACTAAACCGCAATGAAAATGCATAGTTCGATCATTTTATGACGATATGCAAAAAGTGTTAACTTTAACCGCTGTTTCCCTTTTTTGGCTTGGTAAAGATATGTAAAAATAGTTGTTAAATCTGGCCAAAATTGGACTGAAACTTTAAACCTATCATAACTCTTGTTACGATTTTGCAAAGCGGCCAATCATAACCTGTTTTAAGAAAGCCACTTGCAAATGCATATCATCCTCTTACGCAAGGTTCATGATAAATATGTTATCTAAATATATTCAGTGCCTCTCTTTTCCATTTTAAAAACATTTTTGTAGAATAAATATGTTAGTCATATATTTAATTTATCTAGTTTTGAATTTGCATTATCTATAAAGTAGCTTTGAGTTTCGTAAATAGAATATTCGCAACGAGGATGACCTAATGAACTTTATATCACTTCCGCCACTTCAATCTTACCTTTGAGTTTTTGCAGGACCGTGTGTTTATTGTTTTGTTTGTAAATTATGTCGTAAACTTTCGGTGAACTCGCTCTGAGCTCTTGTTATCACACTGTATTTTCGATATCCACTTTTACAATCCACGGGTTAGGTAAGTAAGTTGCTGAACGCATAACTTTTATTTGTACATGATGGATTATTATCCCATCGGCTGTGTCAAAGCACGAACGTGACGTTGATTGAACTTCTGAGGTGCAAGGTTGTGCATTTGTCGTACCTTTCATATTAAACACAGTCACTGCATACATCTCCCAATGACGCCATCCGATCACGCAGTTAGAAAGCAACTACCCAGCACGTTTCAGTTCATTGCATTATTGGACAAAATATTTGCTTTGATCTGAAGCCGTACAACTTAAGTTACAAGTACAATCACCACTCCCGAGCCCTGTTGTTCACCGTTGGTATTGTTCCAAAGCTGACCAAAAAAGCCTGAGTTTATGGCTGTTGCTATCTTCGTCTCCCCCATCTTTGTTGAGGGACGGTGTTCAAACAGCGAGGAAGTGGTATCCAACTTTTAATTAAGGATCCTACGATTCATTTCCCGTCTGTAATCAACAGACAAGACACATTAATTGATCAGATGTTATGAACAACAACAACTAAACATTGAAACCCTCACAACAGTCCAGCTACAACAATTCGATATCTGATGCAGCAAACAGGTAACACATTGATTTAAATTTGTGATTTAAGACTTCGATTTACTCTCCATTCTTCATTCTAACATGTTTACACACACCCTCACACCGACAACTACTATGTGTGCAATATTTTGAACTGAACACCTATGCTATGCTCATACTACAGAGTTTAGGTCACCTCTTAGTGAGCCCTGGTTTAAAGAACAAATATGAACATGGTCTACCCTGAGCTGGCCTAATGTAGGTTGGGCCTGAGGACTGGATTCAGAATCAACATAAACTTTTGACTTAGCCTAAATTGTGCGTGTGAATGGTTTAGATCAGCTCTTTGCCCAGTTGATATTCTAACAGTTGGCCCAGAGCTTGGTTGATAAGTGACCCAGAAGTGGGAGATTCACATACATTGTGATGTGGACCAACGTTTTTCTTATCATATTACAGTCTTTGGCCAGGCCAACAGACAGTGCAAGGCTTGAGTGTGAACCTAGCAACAGTTTAATACAGTGATTTTAACTTCGACTTTAATACATACATTAGGGAGGCCAACTGAAATTTTGAAATGTTCAATCTGCATTTTAATTAATGTAGTTTTTTAGATTTCAATGAGAGAAGCTAAACATTTTTTCAATTTTCGAAATTGCATGAACGGTTACAATTTTATAGCTTTTTAAAACATTCACTTTTACTCTTTCTGTGGAATCACAATACATATAATAACAATGGTTATACCACTCCAGGTCATGTGACCTATTGTTCTTGCCATCCATTTATCCCTGAAAACACGACTGACACCTATTGTTCTTATGCAAAATAAGTAATCAGTCATACTTTTATTCATATGTAAATAAGTAATCACCACACTTTAATGAAAGAAAATCATTATCATATCAATAAAAGTGCAGTGATTACTTATTTAAATATGAAAAAAAGTATGACTGATTACTAATTTGCAAGAGAATAGGTCAAGTCGAGATGTCTAAAGCATTCACACACATTCAATACAAAATGAAGACAATTTGTTCAACTGATATGTTATAGAATCACATTTTATAATTCAATTTTAACTTTCTTTGGACCATGCTCAATGTAAGCAACATAATTTGTTGATGAAGACTGTCCATCTTTAGATTCGGCGTCGTCTTAGGTTGGACCAATCTTGTCTATTTTGTTACATTGTTTTGTCGTAACTTTAGAAACTGGTTTACTTACAGATTCCTCTGATTTAACACTAGATGGGGTGGTAGTAATATATTCGACACATGCTTTTGTTGTGCAGTTGACATACATTTGAGGCGCGTAAACCGTCATCTGATCTGTGACCTGTTGTTCTTTGATAAGCTGCTCATCGAATCCCTGATGGTACAGAGATGTTGCCGCATTCACCTGAAATTATCAAACACAAAACATATGTCACAAATATCATGGAAATGAGTACAGCCTTTTTGTAACGTTTGTGGAATAGTCGAAAGAAATTCTGTGATACTGCCGCACACACAACAAATTGTCTTGGTCAATGAATTTTATTTTATAACTTTACAGAATTCATTTTGTGTATAAATATTTTAGTAAAAGAATAAAGTACCTTGCCAGAATATCCAGTGTGCTAGCAGTCTGGCCAAGCCATCTTGCACATTTGCTTTGTGTAAAGACGTATATTTTCTGGCAGGAGAACTTGATTATCCCTTGGCAAGGGTCATCGATAGTACAATCCCGTCCGGTGTTATCATCGCCAAGTACTTTTTTATAAGTTGAAGTACACATCGTGGATTTTATGCGCTCCGTAGTAGCGGCTGCTCTTATAGGGCAGTTTGCCCGTGTAAAATCCACTTTGGTTGTTTTTACATGGCCGTCCATGGACCTCTAGGAAGTCTCTTGGGTCATCAGATCAGACAAGTTGACAAGGTCCATCTTGACCAGTCGAAAACACGAAAATGGTATTGAAAGCCTGAAGCATCCACGAGGCAATCACATGCATCTACAGATTGAATTCATTCTCGCTAGCCAATAGCCAATACGACAGAGTAAGGCAAGCCATTTTATTTAACCAATCAGACTAAAACAGTTTCCCTCTGCACAGGTGCATTATACCACTCTGTAGCCCTTATTCAAATGCAGATTTGCAGTTGACCAGAGCCCTTGTCCTACTTGTCTGGGATAGGTCATTCTCCCAAACTCGCATGCCAGGTGCGTAATGACCTCTGTGAACCTTTCGACGTACGATGGGTCACTCCATTCCATTGTGGGTATTCAAATGAAAAGTAGACGATTTATTGACAGTCATTTTCAAATTTTAGAGAAGATTGGCCTGTTTTTCGTGGTATAAGTTGTTAATCGCACCTCGTAGGTGAGCTGTTACAGTTGTAATCACCACACTTATGGTCAGGAACTTGTAAACATCACTCGGCCTTCGGCCTCGTGATGTTTACGAGTTCCTGACCATAAGTGTGGTGATTACAACTGTAACAGCACACCTACTCGTGCAATTAACTATACGAACAATGGGACAAAAAATGAAGAGTTTTAGCTGAAATTTACAGTAAATTTGCTGTAACTTTGTTAATAAAACATCTTTTTGTACCAAATTTGGCATGGAGATAGATTTCAATAACACACACAAATGTATCCTAAAATTACGCGATTACGATAGTGGCCATATTGGATTTATCCATGGCAACGGATGAACGACACTTAACGAGAAATGACAAAATGAAAATATTAAGCTCAAATGGCATAAGTGATATATCAAATTGAAGGTCTTTTTGAGCTGATGACACTTTTGAATAGCTCTACTGCATTAAAACTACCTACAAAAAGTATTTTATCCAAATAAAGGCTTTCAAAACATCACCACTGGGGCCATGTGGAGTTTTGACATTATTTGGTAAAGGCTTCTTCAATTTTATCAGTTTCTGAACAATTTGAAACTTAGAATTTAATTTAAGGATTATTGGTTAAAACTATGTTCCAAAATTATTGATCATCTTTAAAATTCAGGAGTAAATTGAATGAGGAAGTCGATGTTTGGAGGTGCTAAAATTGCATACTTGTCATGGTAAAGTTATCAGCAACTAAGATGGTCTCATCATACCACCTGTCAGACATGTAAATTTCCTTTGTTACAAACATTTAAAAAATCAATACCCTTTCTTTTGCCAACACAGATGCAACTTATTCCCTTAGTTTCCTTGAAAATATTGTGTATGGCTGTCAAAAATCTATGTCGACAAAATCACAAAATTGCTATCTCCTCTGCGCAAAAGGGATTGATCTTCTCATTATTCACCGTGAGAAATTAGAGAATTATGATTATCAAAACTATGGTCCCAGAATTTTGATATATGGACCGAGCTGTTCTGTGTACAGAAGAAATTGCTCCAGTTCAATGAGTGATCTCCGTGTGTACGGATCATTGAGAATGTGGGTAGCCTCACTTACTGTGAAGCGTGGTCAATATCTCCGTCAATAAATACGTGAGCTGTTCAAAATTTCTCATTTTTCTAGCAAAAATTCAAAAGAAATAATGATAAACTGCGTACTAGAGGACGTTTCACTGAGAGTTGGTCGGGTTAGGTCTCGGAAAAATCGCTCTCAATTTTTTGTCTCGGATTTGGTCATATACACTGCCCTATGTTGGTGAAGAACTTTATATCGCGAGAAAGAGCGAGATCTGGGCTTTCAATGAGTATTCGATGTAAGGGATGTTTTGATTGGCTCACCTTCAAAAATGCGTTTCAAAAACAGCGATGTAAATATTAGGTGCTGCCATGTTTGAGATCGCCGTTCCCGGTACCGTTTCTAGCTCAATTTTGCAGTTTATTCAAAAAGTAAGTAGTTCATATAAAGAAATAAAAAACATATGAGAGAATAGCTGCATTTTTAATTTTTAGCCTCATGTATTTTTTTCCACAATTTTCTTTCCCGTTATCGATTTTTTTCAATTTTGAACATGACTAAGTCACTGGTGATTGAGTGTCAATTCAGCACGTCTGGGCGACCTGCTGGCCTCCCTACATACATGTACAAATGTATGTGGTGACTGGATTTTAAGGAGTTTGAGTCAAACAGAATTACCCGATCACAGTTATTTTGAGACAAAGTCGCAAGACTGCTCATCCTAAATCCAATTTCGCCAATCCACCTTTTAATGTGACCATTTAATGTGACCAACTTTACTCAAAACATGCAAACCAATGTTGGCCTATTTCAAGCTCCGCCCCAAACTAAACTACGCCACAACTAACTGGGTCCAAAAACCAACTATCCCATACTTCAGTTAGCCCAAATGAACCTGACCAAAAGCCAAGTAAGGCCAAAACCAACATGGTTTGCAGTTCTACAAAATATGATAATAATTTTTAATTTAATAATAATACTTAATTCGCCAATTCGAAGAAAAATTTAAAAGGAATGTGCCTTGGCAATGCATAAAAACCTACACACACAAAAAAATGACAGTATAAAAACATCCAATAAAAAAAACCAGACAGATAAAACTGAACAGAACATAAATTAGATTTTGACATGACAGTTTTGAACTGCTCTAGGATAAAAACTATTTTTAAAATAATTTGTTTTACACTTTAAAAATCTGTAATGGTTCCCAGAAGGAAGAAGCTGGAAAAGGTAATGGGCTGGATGGAAAGCATCAGCGATGATTTTGTGTAATTTGCACATAATTTTATATTTACTTACTTTTCATGATCGCTGACTCTGTAGGTTTTGTACAGGATATGGGGTAGCACTACCAAGAGTTTTGTTCACAATTGTTGGGACAGAGTGATCATATGTTAGTACAGTTCTTAGCATTTCCATCAACTAAGTGCAATCCATGCTACTCTCTTCATGCCATTCATCCAACACAAAATTAGCAACATGACAGCTACTCTGTGTCCAATATCCCTTTTCCTGCCAAGTCCATATTTCACCATCAGATGAAGTTGGTTAAAACTAGTGAAGCACAACATGTCCCATATAGTGCATTTTAAGACAGAGATACTGTAAACATGATTCTTACAGACTAAAGCTACTATAACATACCAAGCCAAGTGGATGAAAATACATATGGTTTGGGCTCAATACTGCTTTTTACTGACTTGGCAGATGGGGAAGTGATACCATCTGTCAGGTAAAGGGATACATGTAAATGATTCTGAATTAATGTCTGAAAACTGTTTCGTCATATGGCAGTGTAACAATATCTAAGTGACACATTCAAGCATATTACCATTATGCTTTTGGTGTAAACGAATTTCCCGAGTCAAACATATGATGTTCTATTTTCCATTGACTTGTGCATCTTGTCTCTTCATAGAACCTAAATATGATAACACTATCCAAGAAATTAAAGCAAGACGCTGAAAAAAGACAAGCAAGAAATCCTGTTGATGACAGCAAAAGGGTTTCGGTGAGAGATAGGTTATTGATCAAAGAAGTGCAAGAACTAGAAGCCAATCTACCTGGTAAGTTTCATGGTATTAAAGGGACAAAGTCACTCTTTTTCAACCTTTCTGTGATATCAAGAAAACTTGGAATACTTGCGTAAAGACACTAAAAGGTTCACAATGATGAAGGTACACAATTGCAAAAGTGTCATAAATTACCCCTTTGCTGAATGTAAACAGATGAAACAAAATTTGAATGTCTACATTAAACTATAGTCAATGTCCATTGATGCTGAATAACACCTACTGAGACCTGTATGCCACTATTGTATTACTACCATCTATGGAGGTTACACGCTCATACTATCATAGGGCATTTTGGAATTTGGCGTCCTTAACCTTGAAATTCCATAAGCTGTATTTTTTGCCTTGCGAAAAATACCATCCAATATTTGGGGAGATGTTTTGGATCCCCGTTGTTAAGCCATACTGTCTTTTGAAATGTCGCTATTTCAATCTTTGGTGAACAGGTGATGGATTTGTTTGATTGAATGCATGTGCTTGTGTGTATTTAAATAGGCTTGTGGCCATATTTGAGTTGCAACTTATCAGTTGCTGAAACATACATTGTGAGTTCGTTGCCAATTTATGAAATATGTTCTGTGGTCACACTTTGATAAGCTTTATCACATAAATTGCATTTGATTTCAAAACCATCTTATTAAAGAAAATGCAAAAAAAAAGAAGCTCATGGGGCTTTAAATGATGTTGATCTAAGACACACTTTGCAAAATCTGACACTGATATTTGATAGTCCTGAATCGTAACTGTCTTTCCTTTTTGCAGGCACTTGTAAAGTTCATTTTGATGATGTGAATAAGTTACATCAGTTTAAACTGACCATTATACCAGATGAGGGTCACTGGAGGGGAGGTAAATTCCATTTCAAGGTAGATGTGCCAGAAGATTACAATATGGTGGTAAGTACAAGGCAACAGAAGAACGATTTTACCAAGCAGTACTGTTTTGAACAATTGGCATACCATGTGTTTCTGATACTCACAATGTACAGCTGATGCTTAATGCATTGTTTCCATAAGAAGCCAGCAGCTGGTGAAATTGGACAGCTATAACAGCATTTTCGCCATGTATTATAATTATTGAACAGCACTGCTTCACAAATTATCACAAGACGGCAAGTGATCCGATGTTTTAAATTCTAAAAATGGCCACCATCCCTTGCGTTTTCTCTAGGGGGAAAATAAAATTCCCAGATTTTCAAAAAACTTAGCCAATGAAAATTTTTTTTACTCAATATGTTTCACAATGATCCCCAATAAATGGTAGGCCAAAAGAATTTTGTAAAAGTTTGAGAGTCCAAATATTTGTCCTTATGGTTCATTTTTCCTTAAAATATGTCTAGTATATTCTTTTTGACAAATACAGTGAAAATGTTCTGTCAACTTGAAAACTTAATTTTTTGTGATTTATATTTGAGTTTGATTAATATCAGTGTAGTTTCAGCATACATATTTTCTTGCATGTGTGGACTCAGTGTTAATTCAAGATTGGACACGCCATTGCGCAATTCATGCAAGGGAATCTCGAATGGCTCTCATTTCACAGTTTTCTGAATGGTTTGGTCATGCAGAATTCATGTAGTTCATACATTTGCGCAATGAAGTTGGGCTCACCGAAGGTCATCACCTAAGTCATAGTGTGACATGTAAAACAATTCAGTTACCCCTCGACCTAAGTAGGTTCAATAACCAACACAGCATATATGATGGTGCATAGGAAGCTGGGTAGAAAGGATTGATGTAGGGACAACAGTGCATTGGAGCCATGTGCATGTGGCATGGCCGATGAATGTAAACAACAGCAGTAGCCGCTGCGTAATGGCAAGAGGCTGGTTGCCGCTCAGATTTTTAACACCAGTAGTTGATGAACCCCTGTTTTAGACAAAGATGATGGGGCAGGCCCTTAAATTGATGCGACTGTGACGTCTACCATCCACACAAACATTGAGCACTGCAAAGAAAGCATCCATGCAGGGCCAGATGATTGTTTTGAACAGCAACATTATAAGTCGGACATACTTGTTTTCCTGAGTAGCCGGCTCTATGCATAGAACAACACTGCTGTGTAAAACCCTTTGGTCAGAACCATTGGTCATAAATTTCTTAATACATATAATAGTTATGTTTAAAAGTTGATGTATCAATCACTTAATTTAGGTTGCACGGGTTACTCTCTTGTGCTGTATCAGTGTATGAATAATTTTTGATGCATACAAATTGGGGCCTCTGTAGGAGAAATCCTACCAGTACGCTATGCTTTGATCATCTCCACAGCCAAAATCACAGTCCCTAGCAATTTGTACAGTTGTTCAAGTCCAACATATATATCAATAATTCATCACATAAGTTACGTAAACAATGGAATCAAACCAAAAGGTTATTTTGCTGTTGCCATTGTTAGGCCTGTTGCATACGTACGGGGGACAACTTTGCAGTGGGGTTGTTGGTTGCCGGTGGGAGGGGGGGGGGGTGTGCAATCTCTTGTTTCTTTACTTTATAAATTATAGTATGTTCCACAGAAAATTCAAGTGTTTTACATGTGTGTTGATGATGGCCTCCGATTTTCTAAAATGGCCCCCTTGGGCCAGGACTAGGGGCCGACAGTGGCCCCCTGTTTTGACACCCTAGATTGAACACTGTGGACTTGTACAGTATCCAAGATCTGTATCAAGATGTGTGTACATGGAGGCATCACACTGACATCATTGATTTTCCCATTTCGCAAAAGAGCTAATGTTTTGAGGAGGGTAGAAGGGGACAACTGAAATGAAGGAATGACCTTGGCCGTGCATTAGCATTTATCATCGACGGCCCATTAGTAACCCTGCATGTATTTTCATGATGACATGGGCACTGCTTCCTAACTTAATATGAGACTGTCTTTGTTTTCTTCTCTTCAACAGCCACCAAAAGTTATTTGTGAAACAAAAATATGGCATCCAAACATCGCAGAAAATGGGGATATCTGTTTAAGGCAAGTACCCAGTAGCATGCATGTTTTTCCTACGCTGTACCTGATATGACTGCAATAGATATGTTGGCTGTTTCATTGTTTTTTATTTTGCGTAGATACTATAGCTATTAAACTTTAACCAACATTAACAATTGCAGACTTTGACATACACTGGTACCTGAATGCTTTGGTACAATGTGGCCAGTGTTTCCTCAGTCCACAAGTCTTATCTGTATGTTCAGAAATAGGGAGGGGCTACAGAAACAGGAATGGGCCATTGAACACTCAAATGTCTACCTTATTTAAATCTCTACTCCATTTTGCCCATGGAATGTAGGAACATTTCAAATTTCATCAATATTTTCCTTCAGAGGGCAGAATCATGTTGTAGATACTACTCTTTTACTTTCATTTTTAGCTCCCATATATGCATATGTATATATGCAAATGGAAGGTATTCGTATAAGGTGGGAAAATGTCGTCTGTATGTATGTATGTATGTACGTATGTATGTATGCATGTATGTCCGTCCACGTCAAAAACTCCTAAACCGTAGCACCTACTGTCTTAGTATTTGGTGTACAGGTGCACCTAGGGGTGGAGATGTGAATTTATGAATTTATTCAAATGGACATGTCAGTGCCAAAAATATGCAAATGAGGGGGAAAAAAAGGAAAAATCCTGCAAATGGCTAAAACTCAGTAAGCATTGGTCAGATTTGGTGAAACTTGGTATGCAGATTTCTTTAGATATTCTAAAGTATGTGTGCAAAATAGGGATGAAATTTATATGTTTGTATTTTTAGGGTATTTTTTCCGTTTTTAGTCAAAAAATCTTGTTCTCTGAAATCACTCATCTGATTGCTATGAAACTTGATATTCATGTTCCTCAGGATGAACTCAGTCATGCTTGTACAAATTGTATCGATATTTTCATATTTGTAATTTTGGGGCAATTTTCCCAATTTTTGATAAAAAATTTTTTATCCAAAACTACTGATTTGATAGCTTTGATATTTGGTATACAGGTATCTACGATTAATCTCAATATAATGTATTGAAGGTATGTTGAAACTGGCAATTTTTTTTTATTTTTGGGGCAATTTTTGCCTTTTTTGGTCAAAAATTTTTTCCCTAAAACTTCTGATCTGGTAGCTTTGATATCTAGTGTACAGGTTCCTAGGGTTTATGTTAATTAGATATATTTAAAATTAGGATGAAATCTGCAATTTTGTATTTTGGGGGCAATTTTTCTCATTTTTGGTCAAAAAATTTGTTTCTCAAAATTTACCAGTCTGATTGCTTTGATATTTAGTAAACCGGTTCTTAGGGTTTTTGTTAATAAGATATATTGAAAATAATTGAAATTAAGTTGAAATCCGGAATTTTGAATTTTTTGGGCAACTTTGTGAAACTCTCAGTTTTACTGGGATATCTTTCATTTTGTATTTTTAAGATTTTTTTTTGGTAATTTTATACCTACTGGAACTAAGAGAATATAATGTGGTGATTTAGTAAGCATTTGATATGGTAAACTGTATTTGGTGTTGAAATGCGGTAAAAAAATACTGGCAGATTTTGAAAAAATTCCAAACAAATGCCAATAAAAATTCAGCCAGAGAACGTTTGACAAAAAGAAAAGGTAGGAAAGTGGGGAAAAAAGAATGTACAATGGATCGGATGAAAAAGATAATGTACCTCATCAATCTTCCAGACACCATCCCTTATCAAATGGTCCACCCCGATGTATTTTTGCACGCAATTAACCATGCAGTGTATTTTAGTTTAAGATGTCAAGTTAGGTAAGGATTTGAAAGGAATAGTCAAGTTCACCACAGTTTAACTTTATCTCTTGTGTCATCATCCTTGTGTAATTGGTTAAGTTTGTAAGTTGTTCCAGATGTGGATGCACCAGCTGTTCTGGAAGAAAACAATGTTTACTTTTCCATGTAGGGTTTCTGAGTTGATGATTGTATGTTGCAGGGTTTACATCACTTTTTACTTTTGAGAGTCCCTGGGACCCCTGGTGTTAGAAAATGGGAGTCCTACATCAAAATATAGGGGTCCCAATTTATTTCAAAGAATATTTTATTGTTTATCCATGCCATGGTCTTCACTGTGTTCAATTAGTGTTATAACACACGGCAATGGTTGCGCATTTCTTAAAATTATTCTTACATGAAAATTCTAGTTCATACTGAGGTCCCTCATTGATCAATTCAAAGAACACTATTCATAATTTACATGATCTCATAACTTTAATGACAAGTTCACAAAGTTGTGAAATTTGAACAAGTATTCAAATTTGTCAAATTGACAAGAAGGTGATTTCATACTCTGAAATGGTATTCACCTAGGAAGTCCAGTAGGTTGAGTTCACACTCTGCCAGCAGCTCCTTCAGCAAATAACCTAGCATTGTTTATGAAGTCAAAATCATCTGTGATGGGGCCACCAGTTTGATGAACATTAGTCTATTAAGCCTTTGAGGATTGAGTCTATTTCGTGCCCTCTGTTTGATGGCATTTTGTACTGAAAAGCCCCTTTCACATGGGGCAGAGGACACTGGTATGACAAGAGCAATTTTAGCAAGAATGGCAAGATCAGGATACTCCTCTGTAAAATCAGTTAGCAACAGCTTGATATACATATCAAAATTCAGTGCGTCCGTAAGATCTCATTCTGCAGTAGTTTGTTGATATAATTTTCTCGTACACTACAGAAGCTCTGTCTGAGTGGCTGATTGTAAGTGATTTGAATGTTTTTGTATGTGTTTTTCTGACCATTGCCAGGAACATCACCCAAAGCATTAAAGACTTCTCTGACAGTGTGTGAATCATTAGTCATTGTATTCAATGTGTCCCTAGTAGACTGAACACTTTTTTGATATGGGATAGGTTGACAGAATCTTTCTCAAATGTAAGGCTCAAAATTCCAATCACAGTAAGGACATCAATCAATAAGGCAGTGAATAGCAGAAACAATGAATTGGAGACAAATTTCAACAGCCCATCAGCCTTTCCCCCTTTTTTGTCACTTGCAAGTGCCAAGGCAATTGGCTCAAAACTGATGAAAATCATCTTGACAGCTGATTCAACCGACAACCAGCGAACAGATGTAGGCTCAGTTATTTGTTTTGCCTTCCCATTCAACAGAGTTTGAATTTCTCTAAGTTTGTCATATCTCACACTAGAGTCATTAAAGTATTTATACAATGAATGGATTATATTATGATATTCTTTGCAATATTCAATATCTCATTCTCTGCCTGCTTGAGAAGCAGCAAGATTCAATCGATGTGCAACACAATGCACTTGAACAAGGTTGGGATTTCTGGCTTTTAATTTTGCACCCAACCCGTTCAAACGACCGGTCATTACGGCCGCCCCGTCTGTTCCCAGTCCATATATTTTGTCTACGGCCGCGTCACAGATTTCTTTCCTAGTCAAAAATTCAATCAAGGCGTTTTCGATCCCTGCAGCAGTGGCAATTTGCTGGTTACCGAGGAAAGAAACATTCGCCTCGCCATTCTGAATATATCGAACATATATGGCAAGTTTCTTATGAACGGTTATGTCACAAGTCTCATCCAACATTATACCGATGAAATCACTTGCAAGTTGCATGTATGCTATCAATCAGGGACTTCTCCATCACACGTTGAATACACTCTTCAAACTCCATAACTATCTGAGGACATTTGTAATATTCAATGTCTAAGCCGTTCAGATTCTGTAGATGCATGATGTCAGTGAATACATCGCACGGAAGGTCACGTTTAGCAATCAGGTAAACAGTACGTAATTGTGCAGCGTACGCCTCGAGTTCGTTACTCATACCCTGCACCTAGGTATCTGCCGGTCCTCTGCAGATTTGCGAGCAGTAGTAAATTGTGACCTCAAGCTTAGGATTTTAGCACTTGTGAGATGACTTTTCGAGTCCTGATGACGAGTTGAATGTTGAAAATTAGAACAACCTTCCGTGAACGGGCATGTAACATTCGATTTCAAACATACATCGCATTCCATGACGTTTCGCTCTTTAGAATATCGAAGCCATTAAAATCTATCGAGCCAACTTCTGTTGAATGTTCGTAATTTTGCTGACTTGGCCGGGGGATCTGATGTATCAGTATCGCATGGCGTAGCTGCTGTTTCGGCCTGGACCGAACCTACATCATGCTGGTTGCTGCGGCCGTCGAAAAACTTTCGCAGATCGGCTTGTTTTGGGTATTTGACACGACCCGCCATAATGCATAATGTATTGATCGCCGCAAACAAGAAATCGACCAATTAAGAATCAGTTTACATTTTTTACGGTAGTAAAATTTGTTTCCGCGGGTACCATTGGTCATCAAACAGTGGAGGCCAATGCACTACGGAGCATTCTATTAAAGTATGGGGTTGGTAAGGTTTACTGGGATGTGTTTTACGTGTTCAGCAGCTTCGCGAGATATACACCAGCAACAGATATCTGTGCGTCCGAAGGGACGCGTAGTTTAGTTTTTGAGGGGTCCTGGGTCCGGTTTTATGCGTAAAGGACGCAGAAATGCGCGTCATGTAAAACCCTGTATGTTGAGATTTCTCCATGTATCTGGTGTATGGCAAAGTGTAAACATTGGTTGCATGTTATGTATTTCAGTCTATGTCAAATATTGTTCATGGAAAATCATGAACAGTTTGCTGTGTGCTTGTAAAGATAACATATTTGTCAATACATAAACTGCCTTGCAGATTGATTGTCTTAAAGATTATCACAGAAGTAGAAAATGAAAAGAAACTAATCAAATTGCTGTAACATATTCACCCGCAGTGTCTGTAGGCCTATACTTAACTATTTTATCATTACATTCAGCTGTTTGTTGTATCTTTATCACTCTCCATGGGCCAAGGCACACTTGGGGTTAATGTCATCACTCTGTGCCAGTCTGTGTATGTCAGTCTGTCTGTATGTATGTCCATGTTTCATACAATTGTTGACTTGTTTTGATAACTATATGGGAGCGAACAGTGATGTTGTGACTATTTTCCTTATATAGGTTGAACCACTCTGTTGAAAACAATCGTTATAGCACATACAGTAGTCTGGTTGGGAGTAGGCTCCCCGTTCACCCCAAATCGCTATGAACCGATCTACATTCACCGTTGACCATGATGGGTTCAGGCCAAAGGGTGGTGGTGAAGTGTGAAGTTTGCATGAATTTGTCTTTGTATGATGCTAGTTGGTTCCACTGCTGGGCTGACTTAAAATATTTTTGAGGTCTTAGTTTTTTAGCGCTGACCAATGACTGATCATATGTACGCAATTACAATGGTGTTTTAACTGTTTTCACTTTGAGTTCATCAAGTCCAACTTTGCCATAGAAAACAATAGGGCATACCAAAGTATGTTATACCCCCATTTTTGCTCACGTGCTTACACACTTGAGCATATGTCGCAGCGATGTCTGTCTGTCTGTGTGTCTGTCTGTGTGTGTGTGTGTCTGTCTGTCTGTCTGTCTGTCTGTCTGTCTGTCTGTCTGTTTGCTCAATATCTCAAAAACGGCTCATCAGATCAGAATCAAATCTGGTACATAGATTCAGTTTGCAAATGGCAAGAACTGATTAGTTTTTGGTGGGTGTGGCTTGCTTACTTTTTGCTCATTTGCATAATTAATGATTTTAGAAAAAGCGGATATACATTGAGAACGACTGCACACAATTTGATGAGATTTGCTACAAATGTTGATCACATCAAGATATATCAGCTGTGAAAGTTATTAAAGGGGTGACGTGAAAGATAATTACTAATTTGCATATTTAATGACATTTCCTAATTAGGCGTATATATCTGAATTTACTTGATCAAAATTGACGAAACTTGGTATGCATATTGAGGATACTATGATTTAACATTATTGAAAGTCATTAAGCATTTTTACTTCATCCAAATCCTAATTTGCATATTTAATGACCTTTTGAATTAAGGATATATATTTGAATTTATATGACCAAAATTAATGAAACTTGCTATGTACATTAAAGATACTATGATAGAACATTATTAAATGTCATTAAGCATTTTTACTTCAGCCAATTCCTAATTTGCATATTT
Organism: Ptychodera flava; assembly: GCF_041260155.1. Lineage (NCBI taxonomy): Eukaryota > Metazoa > Hemichordata > Enteropneusta > Ptychoderidae > Ptychodera > Ptychodera flava. The sequence continues at coordinate 5,603,172 of NC_091938.1, forward strand.
TATGAACTTTCCTAATTAGGGGTATTTATCTGTATTGACTAGACCAAAGTTGACGAAACTTGCTATGTACATTAAAGATACTATGATACGACGTTACTTAAGTAAGCATTTTTACTTCATCCAGCACCTAATTTGCATATTTAATGAATTTTTGAAATTAGGGATATATATTTGAATTTACATGACCAACATTGATGAAACTTGCTCTGTACATTAAAGATACTATAATGTAGGCTAACATTATTGCAAGGCATTAAGCATTTTTCCTTCAGCTAATTCCTAATTTGTGTATTTAATGAACTTTCCTAATTAGGGATGTATACTTGGATTTATTTGATCAAAGTTGGCATAACATGCTATGTACATTGATGATTATACCAGGTTATACCAATATTGGAAGTCATTTCGCACTTAAGTTTTCATGTCAGCTAATTTATTGTTTGCATATCTAATGAGCTTTCAAAGTTTGGAATATATAGTTTGAAGGACTTGACCAAAGGCAATTACACTTGCTATATAAAGTGGTGATACAATGACAGTAGTCAAAGAAATTAATTATTTCTATTTCAGCTAATTGCGTATTTGAATACTTAATGACCTATAGAGTTTAATCTGTGGTGAATATTGTTCATTATGTTGATCATAATACTTTCAATGAAGTTGCAAACATGTGGCAAAGGTTCAAATTTACACATAACTGCAATATATAATGAGACACGTGAGCATTTACAGTTCATATCTGGTTTATATAGAGGTCCAACTTTGCCCTTGGAAACAATAGGATTGGACCAAACCATGATAGTGAAAGGGTTCAACTGATATGATGTAGCATCAACTAAGCAGTATTTTTTGCAGGAAACTGATTTAAATCAATATATAGTATTAGACAGGTAGATGAAGTTCTCTGTTTTTGTTTGTCTTTTCACAGTTTGTTGCGTGATTACTCAGTAGATGGTACTGGTTGGGCACCAACAAGAAAACTAAAAGATGTAGTTTGGGGTCTCTGCTCGCTATTTTCAGTAAGTCACCATCTTTACAAGTTATTGATTGGTCTCACAGAATTTTGTTGATTGTCACAGCACTTTGTTTGTTTGACAATACTTCTGAGTAGAGTGAAAAAAACACTCCCATTGAATGTAAATTGCTAACTCAATTCTGATCCACTTGATACCAATTCTTGATAAATATCTAAATTTTGCCCATTCTAGTAAGTTGTTTGTTAATATTCTGCTCTTTTCAATCAGTGTATCACTTACCTGTAGAGACTGGATTCTTTCATGTATACATTATTCCTTTGTCAATTTATTATCATCAGTGTGGGTTGAATAGTGTTCTCGTAGCTTTATCATTGTTGCTATGTAACAAAATTTGTCATTCTGTGAGTTAACAGTTCACATACCGATGCATGTTCATGCATAGCTGCTAAAGCCCACTCAATGCCGGTTCAGACCCTTTCAATATTACTTCATGTCCACTTGATATATCGATACCATGTGGTTCATTGATCTTTTGACATCAGTAATGAGACAGTTGTACCTGAGGGGACAAAGTAGCCATATTTGACTCGTTTTGCGTGGATATTCTTGTTTTTCTTGTACTGTAAGTATGGCGAGAGATTAGCTGTAAAACAGCTACAATACAATAGCTATCGTAGGAGCTGAGCTGTGTGTTCTCCGTGATTACATAATGTATCATGATAATACTCTACATATTTCTTGTATGGTACTCTTTTTTTCTGTTTTGCATACAGGATTTACTTAACTTTGATGACCCGCTAAACATAGATGCTGCAGAACATTTTTACAGAGACCGAGAAGGATTCAAATCAAAAGTTCACGAGTACGTCAGGAGATACGCACAGAGATGATATGTCGGATAGTATTGCCAGACAGTCCTATTTAATTAAGCCCCTTGACCCTCAGCTCACCATGTGTAATACATTTTGATCTATAGCAGAGCTGTGTGCGGCTCATCTAGACCGTCAAATATGAGAAATCCACCATGTCTTCCCTCTGTAGCATCACTTCTTCGGTGGATGTGATCATCAGCACTGATGCCAGACAAAACAAAGATGATGCATGTATTGAGCCAAATGTTACATCTATTTCAGTTCAAGGGATTGGCAAGGGTTTAAAATACACTTTTCCTGGTGGCTTTTCCCTTGTGTTGTATCATTGCAGAATATTGTGACTACCATCAAGTTGTAGCTGCGATGACTGATTCACTACCCCCGAGCCATTTTTTTCATAGTTTGTGTCCATGTGAAACATCTGTGAAATATGAGATTGAATTATAACAGAGCAAAATTCTGATCCTTTTTTAACTAATGTAGGTCACTGTATCAGTTTACAAAGAAAGATGAAAACATGTAACAGTCACAGAAATATTTATATTATGGATTTGCTAATGGACCTAAACATAAGACAGGGTAGGGAAACACCTCAGGCATTTTTTTTTCTCGGAAAAGTATCAAGATATTATTTGTTTTGTATGTGATATTTTTCTGCCAGCAATATTGCAATGTTCTAGTAATTGCCAGATAGTGTTGTCAACCTTCCCTTCCAGGTGGACATAATACACGACATGTTTATTCAGCAAGGATGATGAAATGGGGTAAATGGTTTTAGGAACCCCTGTTAATATATTATTGTACCCCAGTATCACTGATGATACATGGCACCGATAAGGACCTATGTAAAATGACCTAAGAACCCTCAGTATCAAGATTGAATGCCACTGTAAGCACAAACGCTTGTTACACAGATCAAGATTTCCTCTGTCTTGTGTAGATTTCAGAAATTTACCAAAGAAAAGCGTAGATTAACTAACAGCTTGTAACTATCATGTAGTAAAGATAGATTTGATTTCTGCCAATACACTTGTGTGTGTATCCTTGCCTCACTGAGGCTATTTTATTAAAATGACTTTTGGGAACGTGTTGACATGATTGTGACCTTTCATTTTCAAGATGACAGAAATATCACCTGTGTTTTCTCACTATGACTTCACATACATCATTTTCACCAATTCTGAGTTCTTTAATTTTCATTCTCCTGCAGCCACAGGGTCCAGCAGGCAGTGCATTGATTTATTATTTTTGATGTACCAGATATTGAACATTTTTGTAATCTTGAACTGTATCAGTGTTTGCCTGTAGCTATCCCTGGCTATCTCTGTACAGTATTTCAAGGAAATCAGTCCATTTCTGTTGATTGTCCTAACCTAATCCCGGCCCCTCCATTGGTTTACTTCTACAAATCACCAGTGCTGCTAACTATCATCCTGACTAAATTAACCGTTCATAAAGTGAAATGAATATGTAATAGTTTGCTTATCCCAATAATTGGTTGCTGGACCCTATGCTGCAGCAAAGACAAATTCGACTTTTTTGTGTTATATTCAAGATGGATTGTTCAACCAAAAATTCCTGGATACAAGAGATTATCCACTGGTCACCCAAGTATGCAAATTACATGTCTGAAGGCATAAATCGTAAACTTAGAATTTTCACTTGTATTTGCTAATTGTCATAAAAAATCTTGTTCAATTGGAGCAATCTTTTCAGATATTGTACATACACTGTCTACAATGTGATCAAAGAAAGGAAATCACTTCCGTGGAAAGATAAAATAGAACATCATGTGCTGGGATCAGTTAGATTCATGTTTCATGAATGTCATAGGATAACATGAAATCAGTTTTGCTACGAAAGATGCATGTTTGGAGAGAGATCTATGGAGGAGGAAGGGAGTTGGCATTGAAACACAGGAAAAGCGTGTATTGACTGTGGAGGGCGCCCTCTGGAGCTGTATATTTTACACATTCTTTTTGGCAATATAACCCTACCAGGAAACTAAACCAGAGTGCAGATGAATATTTGCTGATAAGATTCTTATTTTATGAGTCTCCTTTATATATTCATCTTAAGGTTCTGTTTGCTGTGATGACGAGAATGACTTCTCGATAGTAATTATAGTCAATAATGTCACTGAAATAATAAATGATCACATATGAGTGTTCCATAATATATGTTTTTCAGGTCATACAGGGCTCGAAATTAACTTCTTTCTCTGGTAGTCCCCTTGGGCTACCATTTTCTGAAGTTGGTAGCCAAGTGACAATGGCTGGTAGCCCATGCATATTGTATTTAAGGGATATTTAGGGATATTTTTTTGGCCTAAGATAAAAGTTACAGTCAATCATATCTGATTCAGGCAAAGATTGAGAGAAACTGACCATAACTTCTGCAACTGCACACATGAGGGCGCACTTTCTACTCCACTACCACTTTTAGGTATCGCTCTTACACAAACAAATCCATACTGTACCCCTTTTCTATAAAAAACAGGAAAATTTATATAATGAATAGTAGGGCAACACTCCCGAACCTAATAACATCTACACTATCAAACCAAGGGAGCAATTTCTCCAACATTCTGTAATTAATTAGCATATTAATCTTACAGACATCTTTTTGCACCATGTGACAACATTTAAGAATGAAACTCATCAGCCACTAATTACCATATCCTGTAATTAATCACAAAAATTAATGAAACTTGCTACTTATGCTTATGTCACATACGTACCACTCTATGATAAAGACTTAGTTGAATTCACTGAGCCCACTGACTCACTATTACACATGTGAGTATGTTCAGTTCATATCTGGTTACTTCTGCTGCAGAAAGTAAACTAAAATGCAACTTGCAAAGCTTGAAAATACCAATGTGAGCTAACAAAAAACAATATTGAACCACAGGGGGCTCTTTCTTCTTGTTTATTTATTTGTGTCTGTGTTTGTTTGTGTATATGTGTTTGTGTTTGTTTATTTGTTATTTTTAATAAAATAACAGCGAAAAGCTGTTTTGTTAATATTTGTCAATAAAGAGCAGTTTATTTATTTATTTGTTTGTTTGTTGATATGTATTTCCGATGGTTAGGGTTAGGCTTAAGTTAGGGTTAGGGTTAGGGTTAGGGTTAGGGTTAGACTTATTCACTCCCTCTATATATTCAGTCTGAATATACAGAGGGAGTGATTGAACTTGGTCACACCCACTGTATAAAGATCCAGTACCCTATTCAATATTGGAAATGACTATGAACACACCAAAGTTTAAACACCTCAACAACTCAGAATTTACCGGTAGGTTTGTTTAATGGTTGAATCACAATGGCATGAATTTTTTAATTAAATTTTCGTTTTGCAATTGATTTCTATCGATAACAAAGGAAAGTTGTCACATTCTCATGCAATGTAACTTCTGTCCATTTCTTCTGTAAAATATATCTAATCCACATTACAAATATAATCTTGTGTAAATATCAGGTCATGAAGTTTCACAATTGGCCTACACATCACCTTTCTTCTCAGGGATTTCATGATGTAATACTTCACACTCCAAAGTAAGCAGAAATTCATTCCTTGGTATATCAATCTTTATAGTGAGTATAAATCTGATGCGTTAACCATTTCAAAACCACAAATTGCCAGACCAATTGTTATCAATAATGTTTTTAGACCAGTTTACAGGTAATTGAGGGTGAATATTGTCTCGGCCCAGCTGTCATTGATAACTAGAAATTTCAAGTAAACTTTTGGCAATGCTAAGTAAACTAAAATAGCAAACGTTTGCAATGTCTGTCACATGTAACCAATTTTACACTCTCCCACAGTGTCTAATGACTTCCTATTTTGGATTTTTTTTCATTATATGATGGCAATTAACTCTCAACATACATGAAGGAAGCCACCTATGTTAACTTTGAGTTATTGGCTATGTTATCCAGCACACATAAGAGGCATGAAAGCTTTGGCGAACAAGCGGCAATGTCAAGGTTTATTTGACCCTTTTAGAAAATGTGGACATTGCATTTCATGTAAACCCTGACAACAAAGATAGTTTACAATCAGAGCCCTTTTCAAGTAATAAGAAATATATTTATGGATGCAATATGTTATAGAAATAACTGATGACGCGCTGACCATTAACGTTTTTTTATGGGCAAGGGCGAGAGGAAAGCCAAAAATTAACCCGAGCCCATTAATTTTGGCTTTCCTCGAGCCTGCGCCCATAAATAAACGTTAATGGTCAGCACGGAGTCTGTTATTTCCATTATATTATCAACGAACCCCCAAAAACCATCAAAATTTACGAAAATTTCCCATGTGAACGACAACGGGGCCCCAGAACTTGTCAGTGAGTAGTGCGTGCGCTGTAAAAATTTTGCAAATCTGGAGATTTTTTGAAAAAAGTGTCTAAACTTGGCCCACAAATGCTCCATTTTATTTTGTGATTGATTATGATCTTTGTACAAATTACAATTTACGTTTTAGCTGTAAAGTTACGATGTTTACGATATTATTCATACTCACAGGCACATAAACAGACCATTACTGTGTATTTGTGGTCAGTCACATGGTTCAGCTCAACCAATTAAAAAGCGACGGACATGGCATGGTAATATAATTATACATATTGAGCTGTAACTGTAATGTTGTGAAGGTATTAGCAGCTAATCTTAGATATCATTGATCAAATCTTCTATCCCATTATCGATTTAAATTGTGCCATAATCCATATACAACTAAATAGGTGCATTCTTGCAGACAAACATGATTTAATTTTCCGTAACACAAATGCAAGAAGAAAGGAGAAAAGTGAATTGTGAAAAATTTGCATCATCTGATTTGTATTTTGGTTTTCAGTCAACCAAATTACTGATGTATAGATCTTGATAAAAGGATTAGATCACCTTGATTTTAAAGTCATCAAGAAAGCAGGGAATGCATGGATTATAGAGACCAGATGTTAATGGAAGATAAATTTTCAAATTCCCTACATCTCTGTTTATAAGGCTATCTTACTTTCTTATTGGATGTTTCTCATGTTTATTAGATTAAATTTGCCTTTTCAGGGTTGCAATAAATCAAAGGTCAGAGAGACTATGGTATGAGTACAGAGTAGCTTCACTGACAGTAATGCCTTGAAATCAAAGTTATTAATTACACCATACCTTGAATATAGATAGCAGCATTTACATCCAAATTGTTAGTCTGTATGTACCTTAATTGGATCTTTGAAGTACAAGATTAAATCAAGTGCAGTCTAGATGATTCCATTTCACATCTCCACAATGTCTGCAGAGTTGAACTATGTGCAGTTTGCCAAATGGGCATGAATTTGCTTAAAATTCTGTTTTGCATTCTTACCGTAAAATTGGTTTGGTTGCAGTAATATTGCAGATGTGTGAGGGCATTTGAAAACGGGCGTAAATTGTCATTATAATGGCGTAAAAACTGCGGAAACACTGCAACAACAGCACATGTGTACCTTTGATAACTGCTCACATGATTCAACTCTTAATACACTGCTTCATGAAGAGTAGAATTCTGAACAGTGAGTTCTGCCATCTTCTTAAACACTCAAATGCATTGTGGTCACATGACCTAACTTTGTGAGCACATTTTGATTTCTTACAAGGGCTAGTACCTGTAACTTTTGATGATTTTTACACTATTCTTGCCTTTAAAATCTACTAGGTTCACTCTACTGTCCCCTAAACCATGTTCAGACACACAGCTTGTAAATTCAGTCTGTATATGTTTAGGCAGCATTGATATTGTTCATGGGTGAATTCTGGTCCAAACTAGAATTCAAATGTCAAACAATAACAGTTTGGAGTAAAGACGCTGTGTTGACAAGCTAAAAAGTACATATTTCAACATACTTTGGGGAGTAGAATAAAAATTTACACTTGACATACAAGAACAGCACAAAATCATCTAAAGTCAAAGCTACTGCCATGCTTGAACCTATCATGTCAGTGTTACTTGAACAAAGAAAGCAGTAGAACAAGAACATTAACCCTTTTCCTGCCAGACACTTTCCCATCTGCCATGTCAGTAAAAAGTGGCATTGAGCCAAAACCGTATATATTTTCACCCACTTGGCTTGGTCTTTTAGTTCGTAAAAACCATGTTTACAGCAAGTACCTTGTTTTAAGGGGGCCTTCAAATGTTCAACATCATGTTCAAATGCACCATATGGGACATATTGTGCTTCACTAGTTTTAACCTACTTGACCCGATGGTGAAATATGAACTTGGCAGGAAAAGGGTTCAAACTGATGATTGAGACAGCTGTCACATTCAACTATTTTCTCACATACAGCATTCGCAAAATAATGACACAGACTCAGTGTTACTTGATAGAAGTGATAAAAATTTATTTACAAATCCAACAAAGTGGAAATTGGTAGTGAAAAGAAGCTAAAAGGCAAAAACAAAGGGAACTTATCAAAGCGAAAAATATGCAGTCCAGATTGGCAAGCTACAAGCCGAACAATCTTTTTTTTCCTTTGGAAATAAAAAAGAATGAAAACAATCGGTTTGATAATAAAATATACCTACACCTAACTGAGTTTTTTTCTTGAAAATCTATCTGGAACTGAAGAGGCAGGGGGGAAATAAGAAAATGCGTCCAAGCAAAGAAAGGAAAAATTCAACCCCCACTGCATGCAAGGATTCTCTGGCAATTCCTAATCTGAAACTGAATCCTAGTCTGTTTTTCGACTTGATTTTTTCCAATTCTCTGACCTTTTCGGATCAGAATCAATCACTTCCCTACTGCCAAGAACTTTTTGGTTTTTAAAAGCCACTTTTTCTCTGTCGGCAATGCATAATTTGAACGGAGCACCATAAATAATAAATATGCTTTTGAAAAAAATTGATCACTCCCATTTGCATTTAGTGAGGGGCACCATCAAAAAAAATTCTTTCCTTCCTTTACCCTATGCCCGGTTGATCTCTCTTGAACTGAACCTACACAACAACTGCATGCTGGGAGCTGCTATTCTTACGAGGAATGAGGTAAGAAGAAAGAAGTTAAATTTTCGTTGAAAATTTTTTTATATGTACATAATTTTGTTTACTTACAGAAAAAAAATCATAATACAGACAGGTAGATATACAAAAAAAACCTGCCAACTAAGATGGTTTGGCATATCAACACATTTCATACCCTTGAAACATGTCATTTTTATCTTCTCTGAAAGTGTTTTGCTTAACGCAATTCTGACACATACAAAGTTTACTAGCCTAGGATTTTGAGAAAAGCAACATTCCCTTACATGTAATAATTCTACTCATTGTAATATTTGCAGAGTTACGTCTTTTTTTTTAATCATTTTTCTGAATTTTTTTTCTCCCTCAATTCTAAAGATTGTCAAATTTTATTTTTTTACCCTACATTATTAAATTACAAGCTATACAAGTTTAAATATGGTCTCTTGAAATGCTTGGATTTGTAACAATCCAGTGGGTACAGTGAGAGCGTATGAAGCCTTTTGCAAAAAACAAAAAGTAAAATCAAACGAAGTAAATAAATAAATGTTCTAATATATAATTGGACACCTGGCTTACTCTGTGGTGGAAGTTCTACCCTGATAAAAAAAGAGACAAATTTTTTCTCTGATGGAAATTCAGGAAGAGAGAAAATTTATTGAGCTTGTATAGTATATACTTATTCTAATAACATTTTCCTCGATGTCCAAATCTAAACCCCTGTGGCTTTGTCTATTTTTCCTTTGTTTCCGAGACAAAATATTTTTGGAAAAACTATGTTCTACATCCAAGCTTATAACATATAGTGTCCTACAGAATGGTGAAATTGACAGTGGACTTACAAAACATTATTGAAATTTGCCTTCCGTAAATTGCCTTGCCTTGCCATATATTCAGTCTTATCAATACCAAACCGATATAAACATCACATGGACAAGTGTAATTACATCACTCAACTACTGGAGTCTTCTGATGGAGTACTTCACTCCGTCTCTTTATCTACTTCATAATTTTCACCCTACGCTGTCTGGACATGACCTTTGAACTATATGCAAATGAACTCCAGTGACATCTGTAAATGTAGTGCAGGCAAATTACCCTTCTAGCAAATCTCAGATGGCTTGACAACGTCACAAACTCCACTCTCATTTCAATCTAGACCAGACAATTCTTTCACAGACTTTCAAAGCTGAACGTAAATATGTATGCAGGCTACCACACTATAAAACAACACACCTGTAGTCTTTGAAAGCTGAGACTGTCTCTCATCAAGCACAGGTGAACTGAACCAATCTGCATATAGGTAAGCTTTTCTAATTGGCTTTGCTGTATGGTGAAATACCAAAGCATCTGTGAAAATTGGAATTAATTTTCTGGCTGTCGCTCGCCTTGTTAAAGACCATACTTTACAACTCGATTTCAGGTTCCACTCAAGGAACTGACCAATTTCAACAGCCAACAGCAACAGGTGCAGTTGTTTACAACACAACCTGTGATGTAAACACTTAAATCTTTACATGCACAATTCCACTCAACAAGACATTTAGCACAGTAATACTACGGCAGCAGTTGCCTACAAAATCACTTCTGGGTTCTGTACATCCACACACTATTACATGCAAATAATAAGTTAACAATGATAAACTGACAAGCAAGATTGCAAAATATTTGACCCATCACTACCAGTAATTACTTGAAATGTTAAAATATTGTGATTGCTAAAAAATGGTTGACTTTCATCATGAAACTACTTTATCAATCCTGACTATTCCTAATCAATAATCCAATAAATCTATAGAATGGGGAAATGTTATCTCTGAGGTAAAAATTTGCCGATTTGAATGATTGTAAATTGCTGATATCATATGCAAAAGAAATTGGTAAATGCATCGTAAACTAGTTGATAAGATGACAAAAACGATAATCCAAAGGCAACCTACAGCCTGTCATAAAATCCTTCAAAAAGCTAAAAAATTTGAATGTTCCTCTGTAAACATGTCTAGTTGTACACTCTAAATGTTACTACAAAGTGACTTTCAAGCAGACTGTCTTCTGTTTTCAAGCCTCCAATATCTCTGAAAGGTGATGGCAGTTTTTTCACAAGTCTTTCTCCATTGTAAAATGATTTGTTTGGCAGTCTATGTCCGTTACTTAACCTGTCCACAATCCTATGCTTGCAACACTCTGGATCTGTCAATATTGATTAAATTATTCCCTTTTCCCCCAAAATGGCAGTGATAACTATTAATTCTAATCACTTCTTCAGGTTTGAGAAAGCATTCCATGTTATTTGCAAATTCTTAGGTCTCACATCTCGAAATGAAACCTTATTTGTGTGGAGGAACTTGTAAGCATACTACTATAATAACCAATGTTTTTTATGTGTGCTTACCTGACAGCTGACGTGTGATGATAGATAGATCTGATCTGAGCAACCTTGCAAAAGTTTGGGATTCAATTTTGACAAGTGACACACTGTGTAAAATTTACACACTACCATAGTGCAAGTGACCCCCTCTCTCTCTTCTCTTTATGCTGCAGAATTAGCAGTGAACCAACCACAGCCCACTTTTTCAGTTTATTGACGGCGGAAAATGAAACCACTTTGGAACGACAGTCATAACGGCACTTCCATTACAGCTTCCACATAACATTCTTTTGTATTGCTAATACAAGGTCCGCAAGACAAAAGCCCCATGTTGAAAGGTCAAAGGTCAATAGATGATGCCAGCCAATGAACATACAGATGGTATACCACATTACATGGATCGAAGCTTTAACAGGAAAGCTACATGACTTGAGAGATACTTTTCCAAAAAAGCTAAATGAGATACAATAGGATAAGAGTTGGCAGAGGACCCTATGACACAACAGAAAGTCCTACCCTAGCAACAATTGACCCCAGGCAGTTGTGGCACTTTAGTTTAGTAATACTGTTTGGATAGACACACTGAAGAGATCCTGCATAAAAAAAATGTCTCTGACACAAATGTTTGGAGCAAGTGGAAAAGCAGCCGAGCCACACGTGTTCTTATTCTTTGACATGGACCAGATTTATGTGAAGGACCTGAAGCAGTTTACAACAGCCACGGTAAAAAGTAAATGAAGTGAAAACACATACAATTGGCACATTGCGACTGCTTTGTTTTAGCAAAGAACAAGTAAAAATTTGACTGAACCAATGAGGGCGCCCTTACAACCACTGATCTATAGAGGGTGCCCTTCTTGTACACTTAACTAAACATCTATAACTATAATATGGGATTTTTTGCTTCATATTTCCTTAAAATCAAAAAAGTTCTTGAATGAACCTGTCCCACCACAGAGTAAAGTCTGTCATTGATAAATTATATATAAAACCGTGAAAAAAACCTACACTAGATAAACTGGCTACTTAATAAGCCATTCTTCAAATGTTAATTTTGTTGCTGAAACTTATGGTTCTCAACATATCAACTCTTAACTGTCTTGCAAGTGGAATTATTATTTCCTTGAAAAAGGAATTGTTGTCTAAAACTGAGAACTCCAGTATGAAGAAGCTACTGGACTGACTATTCCTTAATGCCACAATACTGACACACTACCTATACTAATGATACAATCAAGTTGATTCGTAACCTATCAATCCTAGATATATACATGTGTAGGGGCCATCAGGCCCAAAAATCTGAATAATATATGTTAAATGCTCAGTAACTGTAAGTTGAGCAATGGGAATCGACTAACCAGCTATCATGATATCATTACAATATTGCTCAAAAAACACTAAAACTTACCACTTATCTGAATCTGACAACTTCACAACATCAAAAAATTTTGTGTCACCAACTTTTTTTTTTTCTGCGAGAAGTTTCCAGAGGAAAAATTTTTGTGCACGACACATGCTGACGGTACCTGACATGCTAAGAGGTTACATTTGCCATGGCAATGCCACAGATACTACGAGAGACTGGAGTATTTTTTTTCCCTTAACCCACTTTGAAGATTGTTTGTCTCTACAGAAAACTACTGGAATTCTATGGATAAACTGGAGTTTTATACAAATTTTGAAAGAGGTCACCTTCGTTACTTTCTGAACAATGTAGCTTGTATACTAACACAGAAAAAACATGACAATACCCAATGTTTTAATTCTTAACAACAAAAAACACAGGGCATTTTCTTGTGTAATACTTTATGTAAAATATACAATCACAATGGCTAAGAGAACCTGTCACTTTTGTATTTCCTTGGTAACCTCTGTGTACTTCATCCAAGGGCAAAAAGTATCTTATACCTGGCTCACTTGATCTTTCCTAATGGCAGCTCACAAACACATAATCAGTACTTTCAGCCGGTAATGTGTATCCACGATTACTTTTCGTGAAAAGTAATAAAGAGACAAAAATTTTTCATTATTGGCCAGAAATTCCGTGGAATACTGTCTGTTCAGTTCCCTTAGCTTTGAAAGAGGACAAAACATGGGGTCCACATTCTATGGTACAACACTGCCTCGTTCTTCTACATGGGAAAATACATTGCATTTAAAGAGTGTTACGATCTTATTTTGTGCCAGTAAGAGTACTCTGTCCCCAAAGTGGTCATAGGTGAAAGGTCAAAGGCATGTGACAGTCATACTGATATATCTGCATAGTTGAAATAATGAATAATCAAATTATAAATTGGCCAATCAGTGTCTTTGTACACCTGACAGAAAAATAAAATAATTACATATACATCTGTATCGAACGATCATTGATTACATATTGAAAAACTTGATTATCTTTTACCATGTGGAAAAATTACCACAGAAACTGTTTCGTAGCAACAGTAGCTATGGAAACCAACCAACATGTCATAAATAAATATTTATCAGAAATATTAAAATGAGGTATAACTTAATTTGCATGAGAAATAGAAAATAAAAACAAACAAAAAGGCAGCCTAAACCAGGTAAAGTTGATGATTAGAAAAAAAATCAAAATAAAATCAATCTTTTTCTTATGATTTTGCCCAGCAAAATGTGTGAAAGGAGTTAGCAAGTCTGCAGGGCTATCTATGTCTTACAGAACACTGATCTAGGCTGGTATCAAAACACCTACATAAGTCTACCTAGGATAACATGAAGAAATATGCTCAATATAAAATATAACCAAAAACTTACTTGGATATTTTATGTGGATTGTGCACAGCAAATCCACCGAAAGTCAAGCTTAACTGTACAGTAAATTTTAATGTGCCCCTGTGAGGGCGCTGTGGAGTCCATGACAAAGAGTTTACTTGTCAAATTGAAAAATTTTTTTGGTTCATGTTTTTTTCTTTTCTTGAATAGTCTTGTTGAGGCATTTCCAGAAAACCTTTTGGGGTACAGGAAATGAACAAGCAACACAACTGAATTCCGATGTAAATAAACTCCAACTGGAAAAAAGAGGGGTTTTCAATTGGTGATTGTTTGTCCATACAATGCAACAACAGCCATGATTTCTCTGCTGTAAATGACTCCACTTCTCGACACTGAGGGCGCTCCACATGAGAACATCATCCAAATACTTAAAACTTGACAGCAGATCGCAGGTATACCATACACGGTTTTCCCTTTCTATTCCAGAAATGTGAACTCAGTCACGACTCTTACCTTCCATCAGAGTCTAATATAAATCGACCTAGAAGTTCAAAAGAACCACAAAATGCCAGCGACAGACATCATCGTTTGTTGCAGTAATGGACAGTCCCAAATGATGAAGAAAATGCCCTTCTGTGCATGATCTGTGGACGTTATTACGTACGCAGCACTTGGCTCCAGCAATATCAGTGCGAGAAAATTTCTGTGCATCTTTGGTGAAATAACAGACAGACAACAGCGTTTAACTTGAGAAGAAAGTTCAATAAATGTGGAAACACATCAATATTTAACGTCTACTAAGTTTTAATATGTGATGCCCGCATGGCAGCTGGTGACTGATCACGTATCAATCGTTCACGTGGCGGACCTTGATCAGGGTATCTAGATTGTGAAGACGGTCTTTGCGAGCTTGAATACCCAGGACTAGAATGCATATATCCCATTCTATCTCTGTCATCACGGTACTCAGAACGTTCACGACTTCGTGCCCTTTCGGGTCGCTCCCGATCCATGGGGTGCCGGTTTTCGTAATCCCGGTCTCTATCATAAGGATCATGTTCACGATCGTAATATACATCCCGTTCTATAGTGTGCCTGTCTCCTCTATGATCTCGTTCAACATAATCGTAATTCCTATCTCGCAACCGGTCACGTTCAATTGTGTTTCGGTCAGCTCTTGATTGCCTGTCATGATCCATTCGTGGGTCACGCATGTCTCTGGGGTCATGATCGTATCGAGGATCACGAGAATCATAACCCCGATCCCGTGACCGTTCTTGCATCTGATATCTCTCATCAGCATATCTATTGTCATAGCGATCTTCGTATCGATCTAGTTCATCGCGTCTTGGAAAATCTCTTGGCCTGTCGCGTTCGTCCCGACGAAACTCATCGAATTGATCTTGTTCAGAAATCCTGTCTCGGTGATCACCACCCCTGTCCCGCCTCTCAAGTTCTATTTCACGTTTCCTGTCGTGGTCTCTGTCATGATCTCGCTCACGTTCCCTCTGATGATGCTTGTCACTGTCGCGGTGTCCATGAGACGAGTTCACTCGCGACAATAAGTTAGTTAGTGGTGACATTGTTCGTGCAACTGCATTATGAACTGGGGGTGGTTTCGGTGGACCTGTTTGAATCTGTGGACGAGTTGCATTCCAATACGCTTCTAAATAATCTGCTAAATGCTCACAAGCATCCTCTAGTTGGTTTTCATCTAAAATTACGTCAAACATATCCTGCATGGTAGAAAAGAAGAGAAAAGAACAAAAAATCATTTATATAGGTATGTTATACACATAAACCTGGGTTTGTAACAATGTTCCTTTGCAGTTAAGCTGACAAATCATGATAGTAAAAAGCTTTTGCCATGTGTTCAGAGGACCTGCCAATGTATCTCTGTCAACTAATATTCGATTTGATAATTTTTGATGGTTCCCCCCACTCATTTTGTTCTGAGTATTAAAACATATTACTTGACGTAGTCCCTGACATCACAAAATACTATACTTGTACTAACTTTGAACAAAATCTATACAGCTATGTCTGAGAAATAGCTCCAGACCGGCAAACACTGACCAATGAATGCATGCAAACATGGATGCACAGACTGACAGACTGGACCTAAACCTTTAGTCCCCTTCCAGAATCGGTTAAGAGAGGGCAAAAAAGCTCAAAAAAGAGCAACTTCGTCCCTTCAATGTTCTCAGAGTAGCAGATTCTGGCCTCTTTGTTAGTCTTGATATGGGGAATCAAATGACCATGAAGAAAGCAGTATGGGCCACAGAAAGCAGTTGAATCCTAGAGGTGAAAGTCTGTGGTGTACCTGCAGAACATCCGGCCAGATCCTGATGAAAACATTCAGGTTTTCTTAAGGGCCCTTAAACAGATCTGGATCCCCAAGGGTTATATTGATTTATAAAATAGTGTTGGCTGTGCGTTCTCCAGTATTGTCAAAGTAGCATTGTAGCTATGTGATGGATCATTTTCCACACACCATAGGATCTTGGTGAAAATATATATTCAACACACCAGCCAGTTGCCAGTGGTGTCAAAAAAGTAAAGCTGGGTATAATGTGGGATTATTTGTGGCACTGAAAGACACCTCAGTCACTCAAGATCCTGTAGTGTCTTTTGCAACATGGAAAATGTTCTATTGGGAACTCACCGGCGAACACTGTGCTAGTTTGTCTGATGCTACCAGCTGTACATTCAGATTTCTACTCTGCGATTTCCCCCTGGATTTGATGAGTCTTGTTAAAACCTGAAAGAAATATCAAGACATCTTTTTAAGTTCAACTTGGAAGGTATATCTCAAGACAGAGCCTGCATCACTTTGAAAACTGGCAGTCAAAATTGTTTTATCATGGAACTCTGATTCATTGTAAATTTGATGATGGAAAAAATGTTGATATCAACTTCAAAGACTGGGGAGGATTCTCTCTGCATCAAAAACTGCTGTAATTCAAAAGATGGTAATCTAAATTTTCTCCACCAACGAGCTCTTCTGGTGTTATGATATTGAATGAGAAAACAACTTCGGTTAAATTTTTCCTTGACTGTGAATACTTTTCAAAATACAGACGGCAAGTGTGTTCAATTTCTATAAATATGAGGGGAGCTGAACATAACATTAATACAACAGGGATAGAAGGATGGAGACAAAGACAGAAAAGATGGATAGATTAAAATGAGAGCGTGAAGGAGTTAAAAGATCAGGGGACATTAAGAGGAGCGACATGGAAAAGACAACACAAAAAGAATGAGACGGGTGGGACAGTGTTAGAATAGCATCGATGCAATATTGAAAATCTTAAGACTTACTTTTGGATTAGCTATTTTGAGATATACTATAAATGGTGCGAGTGAAGTCTTGGCTAGTTGGGCAGGGTGGTTGATGGTATCACAGTCTAACACTATCAGCTGCATTGATCTGGCTAATTCAAAGATCCTCTCTATTTCTGCTTGCACTTCAGCTGTGGAAAGGAAAACACACAGGATGCATTAAAACATTTCAATGAAATTCAAAAGAAGGAAGACTTGCATTAAATCACACATGCTGCCCTTGCATTACGTTTTTTGCATGGACACAACTACTATCAGCTTGAGTTGTGTGGATCAGAACAAGCCACTTTCTAACTCAGTGCTGGAGTTGTACAAAACTAAGTTCAGGTATGACAGATGCTTATTTTCAAGTCAACCAGTCGTTTCAGGATAGATTGTAACTGAGTCCCAGACCAGACAACATGAAACCAATGTCATCTTGTGCACACCATGTTTTTCAGGTAATACCCTATTGCAAGGAAGTATGTCATGCAACAAGCTGACACATATTGTTTGGGTCAATAACATGGGTCAATAATGTGGTTCTGTCAAACACTGGCCATTCTCTGGAATATGGTTACTCACACTCTTTAAATCATTTGGTTTGATGAAGCTATCACAACTTAATAAACACAATTTCCCCCACCTCAGATGACTGCCTAGGAAGATATACAAAGAGAACCATTCCCGTCCAAATATATCCTTGACAAGTCAATATAGATATAACCTCATGCTGACATGTCTTACTGGCAAGTCAATACACAGAATTATCCACTTGCCAGGAGATTTCCTGCCAGATGAGTCAATAAGTGCTTATACTCACCTATACTAGAAGACCTACTGTTTGACCTCTCCATTATTACACGTTTATTTGGATTGTTCAGTACTGAACGCTTGGCTAATGCTATGTCTGCTGTCACTCTTGTTATTGCTATCCTATTGGTCAGTAGAGGAAGGATAAGAAACAACATCAATACATATTGACCCAAGGAAATAATATTCATATCGACCTCCATGACACACAATCATTTTCATACTCCTATTTTGACTGAGCAAATTTAGAAATATAAATTTAAACTTGCAGCTTTTGAAAAAACATCCAACTTACAGCTTTTTGAAAAAATAAAGTACACAAAAATTTACCTTACTATGAACATTAAAACATGTGAACATTATCCACACGTGTTGAACAGTTTGATTGGTGAATGCATTAAAATTTTAGCCAATCAGTATATTTGTAGCCAATGAAAATTCACCTTTTGGAGTGACTAGTACTGCATCAGCTGAATCAAACAATTTTCACCAAATTTGACCTCAAAATTGTTTGACTCTTGTACACTTCCATGGACTGTTTTTTTAATTGAGATTGATGTTGCTGTTCTTACACAGAGTGATAAAAAAACTATAATTCACATGAAATGAAGATGCTGAAGAGTATCCCAGGTCACTTTTAGTCACCCCTGGAAACTCAAATTTTCACATCTATTTCCGCATTCATAAAACTCACACAGGCTTATTTTACTGGTGAGAGTTTGTTTGAAATCGATGCACTTACCTTCCTTCAAATCTATGTTTGAGATAGTCAAATAATGCCTTCTGCATCATGTCTGTTACCTCATAGCCTTTCAATGATGGACCCACTAACACCACTGGCCGCATTGAAGGCACAACATCATATGGAGGTACATTTTCTTGCTGCAATGGGTAGAAGTAGGATAACATTTTCACAAAATTGATTGAGAAACCTGGTCTGCATATTATTTAATGATAAATTACGATAAAGGTAATTTTGAAAACACAAAATTAACTATTCAAAACAAATATACAAAATATATGTAGGATGGCTGTCTGCTTATGATAAAAAATTGCAATTTTGGTTTTCATGTACATTGAAAAATTAAGAAAGTGATAGATCACAGAAAACTCACTCTCCGATGATGAAATGAGAAGAGTAATATGCTTGTGTGATGATATCAAAGACCTATCTGGGCAACAGACTATCATAATAAATCACTCTGTTTGAACGTAAAGCTTGTGAGATGTGCAAATTTATGTAAATTCAATTTGAATATTGCATTGCAGTCCCTGTTTCCATGTTTCCTCTGACACATATATCTATGGCTCAATGACCTGGAACGCTCTCTTCACAAAAGCATAGAATATATTAAACACTTTGACATCAGTTTTACGATCAGTTATTTTCTAATCCAAAGCAAATGTCACCATCATGATGACAAACTCTGGAGAACTTACTGCTGATGATTCTCTCACATACCTTTTTGAAGAATGGTTTCCTTTTCTCCTTTGGCTGAGGTGACATGGTGCTTCCTTTTGACTTGCCTAGGGAGTCCGTGTCTTCGTCCACCCCATTCTGTTCAGTGTCAACACCTGTGTTATAGACAAATGAACAAAAATATCTGTAGTTTCTATGGCAACCAAAAAGTACCTGGAGGCAGGAATTTCCAGTCAGGGTTTAGTGGGGGTGTTGGGATGACGCTTCAGATGGAATAATTAAGGAAAAATGTGAAATGTTCAGTATGATGATGATGAAGAATTGTGCGGCGAACACTACACGCATACTATAATATCTTAGACTATTCAAATTTGAGAATGTAGAGGATTGAGTCTGAAAATATTCCATTTGACTTTGGGGGAAGAAGTTATTGAAAGTAGTTTGCGCTAGATTTTCATCATATTTTCATTGATTTGGTCATCTCAATATGCAACACTAAAACCCTTAAATTTCAAGTGAAAGAGAAAGAAAATGTTCTTGTTTGAATGTGAAAGTTTTTCATATCCTTATTTTTTTGAGGTGGGGAGGGTCAAAAATGACATGGTAACCATTTGTGGAGAAGTTCATAAATGTTCATGCTGTTACTATAGAAATACAGTGGTTTGTGGTTTCAGGTTTGTTGCACTTGAGTGACAATGGACACTGCCGCTGAAAATGCAGACTAATTTCATCAGTGTCACATGCATGGCTGTTGTTACAGCTTGTAGTCTGAGCTGTCAATATATCTGTTCTAAAGTTCATTGTAACATTGGCAGCACCCATTACGTTGCATTTTCATTGCTCTTCCAAAAAAGTAATCAAACTTTGCCGACATATACTTTTGCACATTAAATGAGAACAACGATGTCATTTGAAAACAGGCCTATTTAACATAGGATACAGAAAATCGGCAAAAAATGCCAGATTGAAAGCAAGCCAAAACATCTGCTATAGCCCCATCAGTGCAATTTTCACTCAGTCATCATGATTTCCTTGTGTACAGGATCCAAACTCTACCTTTGAAAAAATACGGAACTTGACCATGAGTTTGCCATGAAATGGATACGATAACTAAATTTATGAAAATTTGTCAAGTTTTAAAATCGTCAAAATGCATAACAATGTGAAAATTTTGAACAAAAATATAACATTTCACTCCGAGTTGGTAATCTTTAGCGAAGTCACTTTGATTCCATGAATTTCAACAGAAATTCACACGACATATACTTTCACATTTTCCTTTGCATGACAGGCCCCCTTATCATGTCTTGTACGCTTCATTGACAACACAGCTGTCATAAATCAAACACAACTACCGACCGTGAATCAACACTTTCAGATAACCCGCACAGAATGAGTCAGGCACATCGTAATTTTTTCTTTGTTTTAGAAATAGCATAACTGCTAGCAGCAACGGATGTGAAATGTCAAAATGATTGACATTTTGCCCACTTATCATACAGGTATGTAGTGGAAACCTTGGAGGGTTGTCCATGTCAAAGACTGGGTTTCACACAAAACCGAGTCAGTTTCTTAAACCCCCCTTTCACCACCATGGTTTGGCCCAAACCCACTGTTATCAATGGTGAATGTGAACCTGTCTACAGGAAATCAAGGGTGAACAGGCTGACCATCTTACAACAATGTGACGGCATGCTCGTCAATTTTTGACTTTCTCCATGCATGCTCTGTTAAAAACTGTCACACAAATGACAAGTTAAGGCAACTTACAAGGAACTGAACAGAATGAAGGATTTTTTTTAGTGATGAAAAAATAAAAGTGATTACAAACCTGGTGTTGGTGGAGTTGATCCTCTTGAGTTAGATGATTTGGAATTTGCTATGGCAACGACATCTCCCAGGTTAGAACCACTGCTAGATTTGCTATGGTGAGGGAAAGAGGCATGACTAGCTTTACTACTGAGGGGTAGGGTTGCAGCTTTATTCGAGAGTAACGATGACGTCGACTTTCTCGTCGGGGACATCGGTAACTTACTGCTACTGATGATCGTGATGGTGCGGTGGCGGGCGCCATCACGTGTGATATAAGATAATGACAGTGATTTGTGGATGCAGAGTTATCGAGTGTGAAGAGCAGCGCCATGATGTGTGAGACAATGAGCCAGCAAGCAGTGCATGATGGGAAT
This sequence comes from Ptychodera flava, assembly GCF_041260155.1. NCBI lineage: Eukaryota > Metazoa > Hemichordata > Enteropneusta > Ptychoderidae > Ptychodera > Ptychodera flava. The sequence continues at coordinate 5,624,858 of NC_091938.1, forward strand.
GGGGTGAGAGGGAACGGAGATGGAGATGAATGGAACAGCACAAAAGATGAAACAGAATTGTGAATTTTTTTTAAGACGACAGATGAAGGAAAAAGAAAAAGAAAGCGAAGTGAATTAGCTTGGCAATTAACGTAAACCCAATGGCAAAAGAAATCCCATTTCACATTAAATATTATGCGCATATTGGGAGGCAATTTGTGGATGAACCAATGATATTGTATACTTTCTATGAAATTTTACAGCTTGAGGTGACAGTAATGAACACATACAGCTCGGCTTAATGAACTTGGGCGGGAGGGAGTCATGACACCAGATTGAACAGCGGTTAGATGCACCTCCACCAGACAATGTGTCAGTTTGCCAAATAAAGAACCCAAAGATGAGATGAAATATGTACCTATATAAATGTACAGTAGCTAAACAATGGACAGTGAGTAACAGCTGGTCTCTGACAAAACTTTCGACATGGGAAAATGGGAAAATCAGAGGAAAATCTTGGATTGGAGGACAGCTGGCAAGTTCATGGACAACATTAATGTGTTTGTGTTTTTTCAATATCTGTCAATAGTTTCAATGTATTGCGTTCATTGTGATTTTGTCAACAGGTGTTGGATGGACTAAACTTTTTAAATTTGACCTTTGACACAAAATGTTCCCAAAATGCAATTTCTCTACAGATAGCGTCACCAGCCATCAGGGTTCTGGTCTGAAATAGCCACTGATCCGTGTACCAGTTGGCAGATCCTTCACCCACAGTGTAAATGTTCGTGCAAATAATTTTGTCTCTTCATCTTTACTTAACTTCAGTAACATTTCTTTGAAAAGGTATGATTCTTTTTATAATGCTGCGTTTTGAAAAGAGTTTTATTATGCATTGCCCCATTTTCTCTTCAAAGCAAGATTTACATTCTGAAAAGGAAGGATCATATTTGCTCAGAGTGGTGACTCTACAGAACCAATGAATATTAAAAACTTGACTCTGCAGTTATAAGTAACAAAGCCCCAAACATCCCTTAGGTGGTAAATGACATTTCAGAATATTAGTCAGTAAAAAGTCAAAGAACAGGAACAGTTTAAAGAACAGTAGCTGCATATCTTTACACTTCCAACATGGTGCAATTACGGATAGAGAAAGACTGGACAGAGCATTTGAAAACCCTGATGTCTGATAGACAAAAACAATGAATTTCGAATGAAATTACAGAGTACTTCGGGAATTAAATGTAATTTGAAAATGAAATACACTCTCACGGATAATAGAAGTCACTGAGGGTTTGAAATAATGACTTTAACTATGTAATATTTTTTTAAATATTGCCACATATGGAGATTTTTTCATATAATATTCACAAATATGAGCAAAAACTGTCGGTACAGTTGTGACGTAAATCCTTGTCAGCCGAAACCAAACTATCGCTCCTTCTTATTGGAATGCTATGGGCAGACCTGACAGCTGACTTAGTACGGTAATTTCATGACATTTGCAAAAACTGATTATATCTGTTATTCTTTTTACAAAGATTATGAATTTTGCCAGGTTTTTTTTTCTGTGCATACATTGCTTTAGATCTGCACTGATGGATGGAAAGTTTTGAGGGACAAGGCCGCCAACTGACAAGTTCACACACTGTAATTCCAGAAAACATTGGAGGCTTTTAGAGTGCAGTCACTTACTTGGTGCCTAATTTTCCTGTTCTACTTTGCGTTGATTGTTGCAACTTCATGTTTTCAATCTTGACAGGGCTGGGTATGAAGCCAACATCACTGCCTTCCTTCACTAGCCTGCCTATCCACCAGTCATTGTTGTATTTCTAGAATACACCAAAGGACATAGACAGAGAGAAGAAAATTCACATTTAATCAGTTCAGTATTCTCTTTCAAAAACTGTGAATTACCCAACAGAAACTTTGTTACATCAATGTCTATTTTACATGATGAAATTATGAATAATATTGGTAAAAACATAGTCATTGCCACGGTGAAATGATAGTGGCTGACAGTAAATGTGATTTTAAATTTTTTCATGTCACAAACAAGAGAGCATAATATGTGACAATGAATTCAATCAACATAGTGACAATCACAACTCAATAAACCAAACATGAAATGAGAAGAAAGAAGATAAGCTACAAAAGGAAAACATAGCTGTACAGAAAAAGTATCTTCATACTGCCCCCATGTCTAACACAACTAATACAATGGTAACTGACAAAATAGGACAACATCCAAAAGTTTCAAAAACAAGGCCAGTCAAAATTCATATGAATGATCTGTATCAACCCCCTAAATAACACTTCACAGGACAGTGCAATCATGAGGTATCACTCAAAATATATCATATAGCAGTTCAGAAGGTGACCTGTGTTCTGTTCTGTACTATTTTCACTGCAGCAGTGTGGTTCAATCCTATAATTTGCCATAGCAAAGTCAGACTACTGCACTATGAAATAGGGGTAAAAGCACTTGCACTTGACATCCCATAGGAGACTGTATGGGATGTCAAGTGCAAGTACAAGAACTTCTGCAGTCATCATTATGCTGCGTAAGCTTGGCAATTATCCAACATTTTAATTACATTACTTTGAAAGTAATGACAACATCTCACTTCAATTTTTTGCCCTGGAACGAGGCTGCCATGACCTGTGACTAGACTGTCAATTTAGTAGAGGCTCCGCCCCTTCACAACACATGATAGCAGAAAAACATCTGCCAAAGACATGTATTTTAAACACTCACTCATTAAAATAATGGACGTCAAGTGCCAGTGTCCTTGGAATCAATCATGTAAACATTTTCAACCTAGATATTAATTTTCCCCCTTTTTTCACTCATTAAAGAGCTATTGGCTGTATATTATGACCTGTTTTCAAATGGTTTTGCTCTGTTTATTAAACAAAATTTCTTGTATTTCTCCTAAAATCACTTTGCAATGCCCTGCACTCCACATATTATCACAGCCTGTCTGTTTGTGACCAGTGATGTTATTGTTGACAATTCAATCCAGACTAGAATTCACCTATCAATAAAACTGGCAAATTGTGCTGGCACGGCAAATAATCTATACTTCAACAAACTTTAAGGGTGAAGTATGGGAGAATCGTACTCGTTTGACAAAACATAAACGCAAATATTGCAAAAGTTGTAGCTTTTATCCTTTTAAGGTAACACAAAGTTTTGCTCAAACTCCCTCCAGGAAAACTCCAAACTATTCTGTTTGAAGATGAACCATAAATATCACAGGTCACTGTGCAAATTCTTTTTATGAGACAAACAAACTACCTAAAATTCATCAATATTTGAAATACAAAATGGCGGCAATCCATCTATAAGGAGAAGATAAACAACTACATTTTCACTGAAACAAAACAGTGACAACTTTATTTACTCCAAAAGGTTCAAAAAAGGTCCAAACAAGCAGCATATTAGCAAAGTATTTAAAACATTTGAGATTAAATATCTGTCCCCAAGGCATATGATGCATTGAAAAACAGATAATCTGGGAATACTCACCTCTTTTATGTGTAAAAAATCTTTGACCTCAAAGGAGATAGCAGCACCTTGGACTGGGGAGTCATCGTCTAATGAACCGTCAAAACTAACATTAGTTCTAACAGCAAATGCTACAGGTTTTAACTGCAACGGAGATGAAAACAGAAAAAGGAAGAATTAACTTTATGAAGTTCCACTGGTGCTCTAAAATATTCTACAACACTAATTTTCTAATAAAATTGTTCAAAACACAAGGTAGAAAGTTAGAGCAAACACGTTTTGCAGTTGTTTTTATTTTCTTGTGGCATGAAAGATGTCATGACAATATCACAATGACTGGAACGAAGCCAATGATTGGCCAATGCTCTGCATTGCAGTTGTAATGTGTACACGTACATTGATGACATCATTCTAGATGCGTACCAAAAACCACGTTCCCAAATCAGGGCATTTCATTCATATTTACAAAATGACGTGCATGCAAGATTTGATGACCAAAGACTTCATATCCGTCAGCTTATAGATCGTCAGTGGACTGTACTCTTGTAAGATTAAAAAGATGGTAATCCTTAGCAACAGATATCCACAGTGTAACCACATACCCACTGCAATTTCTTGAAAGCAGTGTTTGAAAATTCTGTTTTACATTCTCGTATAGCGTGTATAAAAACAAGACATTTCAATACAAATTATGCTACATATTCCTTCAGTACCTGTCTGAAGTACATTTACAGAAAGTATTAACAATTCAAATGTACAGCGCCTGCACTTTCAGAACCGGAAAATTAACATTTCTTAAAAATATTTTAAATAAGTCACATCTTTTCTTCAGGACTTGAGATGATAACAATGGGAGAAATTTGACTGATTTTGTAATGTTTATTACACCATTGAAGACACAACAAAACTAAAAACTTGCAATCACGAATTTCATATTGGTTTTAACCAGTATACCCCAGCAGACTAGACTTCATGCAAAAGCTGTGGGTTTAGGTAGCACTGAATCAATTTACCAATGTATTACCAGCAATTTCATCCAATGTAGGGTGAAATTTCCCCTAAGGGTACGTATTCCGACTCATTCCGCATTTAAAGATATCAAATGACAGGCTATGACGTCAGTTAGCGTAGCCACAAACGTGAATGGTGCCTCCCTCTCTCATTATACAATGAAAATAAATACATTCGGTAGAAGCTTGTTCATATTTAAATGTTGCCCTCTGACCCCGGTTGGTTAATACTGCCTATCGGCACTTAATCTTTGTCATCGACTTCTGTCGTATATCAAAAATTAGTGCCGTGTTATATTCCCTGGTGTTTTCATGAATTGCAAAAAAAAGTGTGCCTAATCAAAGATGACTCTGTTTTTACATTAATCTATTTAAATATTTTCAGATGGGAAATTCAAGAAATCAGGTAATTTTCCAGCCTCTTTCCATGGTGAATAATTAGAAATGAGGATCTTGAGAAGAATTCTGGCAAAAGTGGAGATATTTACCTGGCAAAATTGTGGCATTGAAACGTGTGATTTATGAGTTCTCATAATTTGATGAAAATGTGACTATTTGAAATGTGGCCAAGAACGGTGTTGATTAATACATGAATCAAATTGTGACCTACAGACCATTTGTTCAAAAACAACATAAATAATCAGAATACATTAAACGGAGACTGTAAATAAATTTTGAAACCGTTTTCTTTTTATGCATTGATCGATTACAATCGGATCACACATTTAGAGTTGGAAGCTAATATTTCTTTGTACCTTTGAATGACAATTGGTTCAACATGAATAATCATTTTATGCTTCAATGAACTGTTTTCCTAATTTTTCACTAAAAGCAGTTCTGTTGTTTTGAATAACAACTTATAACTGATCATTTCAATAACCCTACAACAACTTAATCCTGGTAGTTTTAATGCCGTTTTGCATTCAGAGTTAAACATTTTGGTTTAAAATAAGTTTAAGCACCTCAATTCAGTGAAGAATTCACAGAAGCAACAACACAAGGGCGTAGGGTCATTTTGGCGCAATGAAAACAGCCAATGGTCATGTTCAGTGCTCTAAGCTATTAATATTAATAAATATATATGCCCCTTGCTTTTGCAAAATGGTACCGTCAAGGAAGGGGCTTTCTCTACTGTTGATAGAAGCATGTTGTAGTGATCAACAAAAAATTTCTTTTTCATTCCTGATGAAAACCAAGTGCATATGATGAAACCTTTACACGTTCCGAACAAGAGACAGAGAGACACATCTCTTAACCTTTACTTGCAAGACAGCGAACAAAACATGGACCCAATCAGCACACCTAAGGTATAGCCTAGTGCAAATTCAGGCTTACATCTAAAACCCCTGCCTGATCTTTTCTGCTGTCCATGCCTGCAAATGCTTTCAATCTTGCAGCACACACACACACACAACACATGCACATTACATGTATGCTGTCTTGCCCGCAAATGCTGAAATGCACATACACGCAAAACATACACAGGCAAACAGCACATATGCAAGTACAAGCTTCAGCAATGATATGTGGCAGAGCTGTTAATAGCTGCTCTTAAATTTCTACTTGTAACATTCCAGTTGTCCCTCATCAAAATATTTTTATGAAAATCATAAAATAGACAATAAAATTTGCCAAAAAGTGTGTGGTAATCATCTGCTTGCTGAAAAATATTATGACAGTCTAAGTCATGTAGAAGACTGCTTGAGAATTCTGTGTCTTCAAAGAATTCATTTCTAAAAAATCATTTCTAAAAAATCCTGACAGGCATCACACAGCAGATCTCATTCGTTCCTTCATCACAAAGGCCATTTCACCATCCTAAAATGTCTGTTAAAACAGCACTGAAATTGCCACCGACTCAGCGATGAAGACATAAAACATATCCACTGCGGCATTCTGGGATAGACAGCAGGTAATGGTACATAAGGGAAAACTTTACTTCAACTCGGTTTTAAAAAAAAAACCCACACACCTTGAGATGAATGAGCTGTCACAGGCATTGACGCAATGCAATATGCAAAACAGACTGCAGGGGCAGGGCTTAGGGCCATCTTTTCATTTCAACTGATTATCGAAGCTTATCACTAACACTGTAAATATTTTGTCTTCATCAAGCGTGTCCACAGCTGAAGAAACCGAGAGTACAATGGCTTCCCACTTTCAGTTTCAAATGATATTTTTGGACTCTGCAAATGTACTTGCCATAATTCTTTAAAAATCCCAATTCTTACATTCTTACTTATAACCACAAGCAAAGTGAAAATGAACAAGATGCCACTGTATTCAGGTGAATGTTTTGTTGTGTATTTCATCAAACATGAGCAATACAAGCTCGTTTTGGGGCTTTAAAGGAAAAAAATTCCGACATTTTCAGTTTAAACCTAACCAAGCAGAAGATTCATCAGACTCTTCTTCATAATTATCATAATTTAATAATTTATCAGTGTTTTGATGCCTGTGGGAAGAAAACAATGTCATTAAACCATTGAATGTAAAGAATCAAACACTGTCTATCATATTCAGAGTGATGTAATCCAAGTATCGCACAGAACAGACAAAAAACATCTTTTCAAAATCTCATTTCACAGATATTAATACTACAAGACCAAAAAAATTATACTTCCAGTAAGTATTTCTTGTCCATTTTTTGTAATAACATCATCCTGTCAGCATTTTTTTAAGGTTGTTCTCCTGGTAAACCTATAAATGTGACCTCTGTCTTGAAAATAAGCCCATAAAACAACAAATACATCAACAGAAAATGTCTGTTTGCTGTTTCAAAATCGTGGGAAGTCACTCTTTCATTATTTGATGAAGTGATGCAGCATTTTGTAGCAATGATTAATATGTCAGCTTGCTTTAGGGGGCAGATCTTCTGACCTTCAAAACTCATCAGTATTCATGAACATGCATATTCACAAATTCGCCAAGTGCTCAAGCGTCATTAATATTCTCAAGCCACGGAAGACGCAACGATAATAAATATTGTAGATTGTCCCTTCCCTTCTGCGTAACTGTGTCACAGTTCAATCCTGATTTTTTTGTCAGCTGTCAAAAACTGCGGTAAGTTTTCTGAACAAGCTGTCATGACATCAGAACAAGACTTCATACTGATAATTAACTTCAAGTATATTGAAAGTTGAGACTCTGATTTACCAAATATTTTTTTCTATTATACATATTTTGCTCCATAATATTCATTTTAACAAGCACTACCTCTTTTATTTCATAAATATAAGGACACAGTCTAAGTTGATTGGGGTGTGTGTGTGTGTGTGTCTGTGTGTGTGTTGTGTTTGTAAACTCCTCAAAATCCCTAACCCTGCCAATGTTTGTGATGTCAGTGGCCCATTGCTGTACTAAGGGTTGCATTCCCATCACCAGCAAAATGTTCTAAATCTCCAAAAGTGCCTTATCCAAGGTGATCTGAACTCTTCAGCTTAATTTGCTCAGACATACTATCAAACCTTTTCATGAAGCCCCACTCTTTACAAGGACATGAAGCAAATATAAATTTCCCTGGAGAACAGCTGCTTTCAGTGTTGAAAGCAATGGCAGTACACAGGCACAGGGTAGCTATGGAGTGAGATTGTATCTTCTGGTAGCATGTAATTCAAAATCCACGCATACTTCGTCTCATACTTTTTACTGTCACCCTTATGTTTGTACATCACCTTTCTGAATCAGTGAGTAATCGAGCTTTAAACAAACTTCTGAAAAGAGTTAAGAAGATCCAGGTGTAATACAGCTGATATTGACAAATCAGGATTTGTTAATGTCTTTTAGTATGCAAATAGGCCTTACCTTGGCTTTTTCTAGTTGCACCCTTGCTTGCCTCTCGGTTTCCCTTTTGATCGCTTCCCTTTCTTCATCTAGTGAGAGGTCTGAATCTGATGGGCGGCCATAGTTAGAGTCTTCTGATCCCTGTAACGCAAGCAGAAAACAGAGAAATCTTAATTTATTATAATCACCAAAACCAAAGCGTTTATGAAATCATCCTTGCAGTTTTCAAGTTAAAAGCATCAACGACTGCCATGGCACTTGAAAGCAATGATGGATGATAAAAGTGTGTGTGAGATGAAAAGGTATGGGAAGACAATATCTTACAGACCCACAGGTCAAGTCGCATAAATCAGGATACCTATTGCATAAGACGTGCTTTGTCACAACTAAACAGACATTTCTGCATGGCTGTTCAGTTACACCAATAATCAGCAGAGAAATCAGGTAGGTCACAGAAACTTATGTACAACATGAAAAAGCTCTGCTCCCATGATGCATTGGGGTAGGCTTCTGAAAGATATCTATACGTCCCTGTCATCGACACTTTATTAAACAGTTACATAAATATCATTGATATCGTTGAATGATATTCAAACACAATGAAACCTTTACAACTGTCTCCTGTTTCATTAAAAGCTGGTTCACAAATGGTTGATGCTGTGAAAGCACACTATGTTCAATGCTCCATCTGTATCTAAAGCCTCACTGATGCATATTCTCAGTTTTAACATCTTTTACTTGAATGTTGGAACACAGAACAAGATGCATCATTTTCAGTTTACTGACCAAAAACTAAGAATGCAGCCACACTGTATGGTAGTTGGTGTCCTGTCTGTAAGTTTTGCCATCTTTGGATTACATGCATTCCCGGATACTATTGATTGAGATTCCAACTCATGGACTGATGAATTCTACAACACACCATAGCAAAATGACAAACTGCCACCATCTTTTGCATGATTATGAAAGAAAGCTAGTTGCATTCCTGCAATAACAAAGCGGTCTGAAAAAGTCCCTGTTTGATTACCGCAGTGCTTTTATCATTTCTCCTTGCTGTTCAAAGAAATCTTGATGTTGGAGGCGTGGCATCAGAAATGCTAAAAGTGACAACACTGAACACATTTGTACTAAGTTGACCAAAACACAACTGTTACACCATGTATTTATTGCTTAGAAAGTAAATGTACAATAACAAGTACGGTTGTGAGTACAGGAAAATTATTGGACAAAAAATATCATGCTCGGGTGCCATTTTCACAACCATAGCATGCCAATATGTAGAAATTTTATGCAAAGATATTCATTAAACGCACGGCAGTCTTTCACAGGAATAAATCAAGACAAGCCGCTGCCACAGTTTCAATCTACTAAACACCATACATCAACTCATCCTTTGCTTTGCATGCTGTCACTCTAACATAGAAATGTACACCCAACAGTCTGACAGAAATCATATATCACCTGAGATTAATCGTCTGTGAACAGTAAAGATCAAAATTACATTTTTTGCATTTAATCAGCTAGGCTGCATCTGATTTACAGGAATCCATCTTACTTTCGAACATAATAACTAATTTGATATCAAAATTGTGACATTCATCAACACTGTCTCCTCTGCTAGTGTTTTTTTTAGCTTTCAAGTTTCCTTTCTCAGTTGTGCTAATTTAAATTTTAATTATTCTCTCTAACATTACCCATCAATCTATAGAAAAAAGTAATTTTGATTTCTAATTTTCAAAGCGGTGCTCTTCCGAGACTTTGAGCTTTTAGTCAGATGCAAAATGCCTTCCAGCATGTGTAAAATAACTGTTGGGGAAGGAATTACGTAAAAACATCAGGAATGTTTCCCGAAGGCAGAAAAAAATCATTGCCAATTTAAACAGAACGTACTTTTTTTATATTGAAGTGACCGGATCCTGAAATGATGTCACTCATATTAATTGAGACAACTCCATGGGGTACAGGTGACACCATTGTGAGGAAAAGGAACTGCCAGTGGTGGTGACGTAAAGCTTTTGAGAGGTTCCACTGGAAACAGGTGAACATGCTCCAGAGTTTGTGATAAAAGGCTTGGTATTTGATACAGCAGATTACATGTCTTTGCTTATTCCACTTGTGCTGAAAGTTATCATTGAGTGATCAGATCACAGCACAAATAATTCATGGGGTGTCTCTTTGAGTGAATAAACATGCACGATAAGCCGGCTCTTCAGACAGCATAGAGCGTTAACGATGATCGGCACACTTCACAGGCTAGGAATTTCAGTGACATGTCGTCTCTCTCATTCGCTTCTCCCGGCTTGAGATTGGAGATTTTCAATCACGGAGAGGGAGAGAGAGACAGCAAGCAACTTACCCTCAACAGCCGTCTGAACCGACGGCCCAGCTGCTTGTGAAAGCCGCGGTAGCGCACGCGACACTTGTCACCGCTCCGTGAGTGCTTGGTTAGGATGCTCATCCTACAGGCAGTCCAAGGAAGATCAAGTCATCGGGAACTGACAACAGGCCAGGTGGGACAGCAAGACTTGGAAAGCCCTTCGCCTCTCACGGAGTGAATGTGGATGCTAACTGAGGTACACAAGGCATCAACTGAATACCTATCAAAGGCTACGTGAGACGACTTAAACATGATGTTGGCCTGCCTTGCTAGTTAGCATTAAAACTGCATCAGATATTCATCACAACGGGGCATCTCATTTTCAGTGTTGTTTCCACATTCATCAAATTCTCATTTTGTACACCTGCTTTATTACAAAAATTCACACAACTCCTGGTGTTTATTTTCCTCTTCCTTCATTGTTCATAATTCATAATCTCAACAATAACATTGATAAATTTTTCCACTGTGTCACCCGGATACATCCACCGACTGTACTGTGATCAAACAAGACTGCTCATACTTGATACAGTCATTTTCATTCTACAAACAATTATGAACACCTCTAAAACAATCTTACAAAACGATTCAACACTTTTTCAACCGGTTCCAGTAAACCCTTTTCAATATTCAATTCCAAAATGATTTTTCCACTATTTCCATTGAGAAGACCAGAGTGTACATTTTTTCACCGTTATAAAATCACAATAGTGTTTTCACAGTAAAGTGAAGGAACTCCGAAAGCTGGTAATCCATGGAATTAAATTAATTTGCAAAATCTGAATACAACATTCAATTTTTTTCACGTAAAATTTTCAATTGGCACAGCATCACTGTCATCATTGCAAGTTCAAGTGCAACTACAGCACAGTGTGGCTGCTGGGGCAAAGTTTTGACAGTGACAGTGGTGACCCATGCAGGTCACTGTAGTGTGGTCAACTCTTGTTTTCGATGATGTGGTTTGAAGACACATGCACAGAAAATGGGAGTTAAAGGTCTTAACCTGTTCACCCCTATTTCCCTGTAATCAGGTCTACACTTACCATTGCAAACAATGAGAGCTGGGCCATACCATGGTGGTGAGGGGGGTTAGAGGGAGACTAAAACCAATTGTTTAAGATACGCAACATACTGATGAAACAACCTTTAGTTATTTTCACCACTGTCTCTGCTTTGTGGGTCCCTTTGCACTGCCACTATGAACTTGTCCATTTCTACATGATGCTCTCATTATAATGCTCTCAAAACTTGACCTTGACCTCAGAGAACTTAAATCACCTCTACATTGTTCACACTGGTTCTTTTGTCAGCTGAACGCTTGCAATCACATCAAAATTGCTTTCAGTAAATTTTTCCCCATTAACCTGATAATTGAATGGCCTAGCACAGGGGATAGAAGGACAAAAAATATCATTTTCAACATGTACCAGGGGAGAAGGTTGTCATGGAAACAGAAAACACATTAACAAAACTGTCTATCACCATTTTTTGCGAAAGAATACCAAGAGAGTTATCTTTTGGGTGGAAGGCGTCGTTGATCATCTAAGATAATCACAGGGGCAAATTATTCAAGTTCCTTTACTTTTGAAGCACGGCTGTAAGGATGTCACGACTGATGAATTATGAACCAACCTTGCTTAACCTGACTTATGCAAAGTAATGCCCCTATCACAGAAAGTGGCACTAACTAACATATTCACTGAGAGTACCCGTATTTCAAGTTAAAATTATGAAATGCACTTCAACCCCAATAGCAGTATGTTTTATACACACAAGCAGGGGAGATGCTGACTTCTGACATGCTGGCATCAACTATAAGATCAAGTCCCATGGCAAGCAACCCTGGAGCTATTTCTCTCCCCAAGATAGTCAGAATCTAACAGAGACCCCATTTGTCATGCAGTACAGAACACCTTTTGCCTACAAATTCATGAGGCACACCCTCACAAGCCAACGGGGCTTCACTTTATCCATGTAATAGCTCTTCAAGTCAGTGTTATTTCAAACCACCACAGTGGGGGGACACAGTACCTGGCTAACAGGTGTAGCACAGATACATCAATTAGCAACATCACTTTGGCAGATAAACGCAGCTATAAGCATTAATACTTCCATTAACGAGAGTGTGGATAATCTAATATTACAATAATGGGAAAAAAGATTCTTTGATGCCGCAATAATTGCCATCTAAGCACACACTGAGTAACTGATCTGACAACATGAATCAGTATTGTAGCTGGACACAGTTGACAATGTCATGCTGACAAATGGGTGATCCTACAGTACCTGACATTATCAGATCAACACTTCTACCAGGTTTATCAAACACTGTCATTGATGGTAAAGATGGTCAAAAGATGTTATGTATGTGGGGCATATGGGATGAAATTCCAAATGGACAGAGTGTAACACAGAGTTCCAGGAATTATATGCACCACTCATGTTTTGGGAAGCACCTTCTTCTGTGGTGATATACAACATGTACCCACCCTACCGGTATGGATTGTATAGCGATACCATGACTAGTTTACATCGAGAAATACCAACAGATAGTCAAACCTACTCTGTGCCACTGGTGTAACTAACTGTCAGGGATGGCCACAATGAGCAAATTTCATCAAAAGACACCTGTATTTCAAACCTATCTATCCACTGTTGAGAGAATGGCAGTATGGGATTGATGCCTTAATTTAAACATATTTATCCACTATTGAGAGAATGGCAGTATGGGATAGGTGTGACAACATACGGCCATTTGATGGTGACTGAAGACTGTGTAGTACATGTGCCTCTGACATCATCATTGCTCAACAAAATGTCAAAATCTTTCAATTCTTCAAGTTGAACATTTGAAGTTACAGAAGTATTTGTAAACTGCAAAACGGGAACATTATCACTGATTTAAACAATAATCTGTTTCTCGTAAAAGCAATGTTATAATATGTCAGTTACTCAACACAAAAACAACAGAAACAAAGTGGGTGTTTTGCAGCACAATAATAGACAGTTTGCTGTCATTTTTGTCTCAAACTGTCACCTGAAGAGCTGCAGACCTTAAAAATTCTGAAAACTTATTCAAAATAATTCCAAATAAATGGTTATGATCAATGTGGTACGCCTGTTGCAGTCAAACCACACAGGTGCATGGAACGATACGCGGTACCCTCACATTTCCAAGGATCTATTATGAGAAACAGCTCATTCCATTTCATAATGGGTAGTTGCAGCATAGCCACAAGCAAATACCAAATGTCATGGTGATTTATTCATTTCTTTTTCTTAACTACAAAAATACAGTTTAGGTCACCATTTTCATTTGGAAATGGGGAATTTTTTTTTTTTCAAATTGAAAACTATTTGGGTAAGTTCCGTGCACTGTCAACCATGAGAAACTGTGACATGAATGATACCAATTCAGCTTCCAGAAATTTCACCACACTAGGTGCGTCAACACTGTGAAAATCTATACCTGCCTATTTATAGTCTGTTAGAGGATTGGAAATATTTTCACTTCAAATTGTTTCCGTTTTGGCTCATATTTTCACCTATTAAAACCACAATAATTTCATCTGTGGGGAAAAAATGCACAATAGGGATGCTGTTCAGAGGTAGAGGGCCTAACAAATGATATAGCGGGTAAGATCCCCCCTCTAACAGGCTCTTTCCACCATTCGTTTTTTTACCCAGTACATGCAAAACAACCTATTTATAGCATACTATTTACGTAAATGCACGGCCTATGAGACATAGACACCGAGAGGCCCTTTCACAGGTATTCTCACTTTCACACACTTTTTACCAGTTCTATAACTACCGTTATACACTCAGGAGAGGTAAAAATGCCTATTCATTCCTTGCTACAAATAATATCCAAACCATGGCATGGTATGCCTTTGTTGAAAATTCCCCTCAAAGTTCAAATTTCATGATTCACTGTTGTTTTTTAAAGGTGTCTTTCAAATATTTTCATGAATGACATTGGCAACATTATTCAAATGAACGTCTCTACCTCAACACAGGTGATCAAGAAATAGGTTATGAAATTTATTTCTCACATTCAGCCTTTGTTCATCTTTGCTTCCACAAATTTGAGTTTCAAATGATAAAAATAAATGTATTCCAATACTCCATTCATTTTACTCAAATAATGATTGCATTTAACAAAAATAATTACCATAACCTTCACAGTTTTCATCAAATATACCCCGGCATTAAAACTGCCAGAAAAACATTACATAGAAAATGTTTGAATTGACATTTTCTTCAAAATCAATTCTGACACGTTTTTGACTTTCTGGGTTTATTACATTGAGCTTCACAATATAACAACTGCGTACGCAGCCTGACATTTATGAAACATTAACAATCATTAAACCTGTTGTGTTAAGCCACAATATTTCATTTAAATATTTATGGTCAACATGTGGACACAACAGAGCAGTTGGAGTAATTTCCTCTCATTTCAACATCCAGGAATAGATCTTTCTTTGGCAGTTAACACAATGGGAGGAAACCGTACGGCAGCAAGGTTGTCATAATGACAAACTGTCAAATGCAAATCTACACACTTTTTTCGAAGAAGTATGCCATCATGGACAGATATTTGCTTATAAAAACTTAAGCTTACACAATTTTATATTATATATTATGGAGATACTTTTTGAGTGTCTGTCCACAAGCAAATTTGGCACTATATAATGTTCAAACATTATTTTAACCTCAGCAACAGTGAGAGACTGATGAAGCATATTTTTTTTGTGTTGCATGTATGTACACAATTCCAGGAGGACAAAGATGATGTGTACATTTGGATGGTATGCTATTATTTGAGTTGGATGGGTACTGTCAGGATGAGTGTTCCAATTGAGTTCTATTGACAGAAGGTGGGAACACTTTGTGTATGAAAAGAGTTGCAGAGATATAGATACTCTATGGACTGCTGCCACTATGCTACAGTTGCACTAGAGAAGTTGCTACGGCCACTCTCTCATTTGACTACAACTATATCTGCCTCATGCCAAGAAAAGCATTTCAAAGTTGGCATTTTTTGAAATTACACACTGGTGTTATGTGGAGAAACCCACACCAGCAAGAAGCCAACTGGTATGTTACACAACACAATTACACAACCTGACAATACCTTATGGGCATGTTTCTGTGTATGGAATAAATTGTGATTACAGAAGACCCCTTACTACAGGCACATTCCCAATTGTAAGGAGACTGGCCTGGGTATTCTACAGGTATCCACAAAGATGACACGCTACTCTGAGCAAACACCAGAACAAACATGTCCTGACAAATTTGATGATGTCAATAACACCTTAAGTTTTAACCCCAAGGTGTGAACAACTGTCAAACAGCTACAAAATGTTTTGTGTGAAATATTCCGGGATAAAGTCCCTTCCCGAAAGGTCAAAGGCTATTAGCATAATCAAATCAAATTTGGCAAAGATTTAACTATACTTAATTATTTCATAAATAATCATATGCTGTCTCCATTACATATTATTCAATGCACAGTGAATGACACCTAACAAAATGCAGATTTATCTGAGATAACCATCCATAGATTGACAACCTATTCACTGCTAGTTTATTTGAAAGTCAAATATTATTATCATACAGGTGTTTCAACTGTGCTACAAAACTACAGTTAATATAAATATCTGCGATAAAAAAATTTCACATCCACGATGTAAAAAATCCTATGAATATTTTTCAGACTGAATAATCCAATAAAAATTTAATGGTAGCCATGCTCAACACTAGAAAATTTTATCCCTATTTGATGATCTACTTTGCATGTGTTGCCATTGAAAGTGTCTGTTGTAATACACCTAACTCATCCATGCCATCTATACATTATATAGCTACAGTTACAGCACTGTGAATCACAATAGACCTCAATGCAACTGTCCACAAATGGTTAGCCACTGACACTCCCTCATGGAATAACCTGCTGTGTCATCAAAACCATCTGCTACAAATATATAGGTGGTCAAAACAGCCACAGAAAGGAGAGCAGGCCCCTGTGCCATCTGTTATGAGTAAGCTGCCACTGGAAAACCAAAGTGAAAATGATGTAAAATATCAATTCAATCTTAAATATATCTGTAGACATTGAAACAATTACACTGTACTGAGTAATAACAAATAATATTTGGAATATTACTACCATGCACCCTTTAATACAGCACTAAAGCTGCCAATGGACTTGTCTGACTTCATCCAAACCATCTATTCTGTACATGTAGTCATTGAAGCAACCACAGAGAATGAACTTAAGTGGCATCTGCTGGATGAGAGCAGCCATTTTGAAATACCCAGATGAAACAACCTGGGAGATGACGGCAATAGCTCTTTACATATGTGTACGGCTATTGAAACTGCCTGATGCAAGATACTCAAACCAACACAGCAGACTGGACGATTAACCTACCCACTGAACAGAATGAAATTAGCCAGTGCATATTGATCTGCCCACTGGAGTAAAACCCATCCTGTTCTATCAAAATCAATAAACTGCAGTCACCACACAGAAAGGTCTTTCAGTCAATATTTTTGTAAAACAATCAAACTTAACTAGGGTACGTATCAATTAGCATTAACGACCACCAAGTCGAATTGTCAACACGGTCTCATCTGAACAAACACACAGAGAATATAACAACAGAAAGCTACATCATTACATACAACCTCAACCATTGTATCTCTATGCAAGCTAATTTTCAGGAGTTAAATCTGTGCAAATGCCATTATCTTACAACATAAGAATATCATGGTAGGTATTCTTGTATTGTGGGGATGGTTCTTTACAGTTCATCATCTTTCTATCCAGCACTACTTTACAAGTCTCTCAACAGATCTGTTCTCAAATTCAGATGGGATTCTTGTGAAAATCTGAATTTCAAGATTTAGAGGAAAAGAAATTCAAAGCAAGATGACAGTTTTAATACTTCTACAACAACAACAACAACAACAACAACAACAACAACAACTACTATTACTACCACTACTTATCATTATTAAGACGATGATGACAACAGTGATTTTATGATGTATCCTATCTTACTGAGCTGGATGTACTTACGGGAAGCAAAGAGACCTGCAAAGATGTTCAAAGTCAACTCATGTCTATGGTTGAAGTGTGCATACACAAATAAGTTTTGAAAACAAGTAGCTAACCATGAGTTGATCTACCACATAGATAATTGTGAGCACATATCCCAATCCAATAAACACACAATGTCTCTGATGGCAGAACTTGTACCACAGTGGACAAAAATGGTAAAAAGGAAAGCAAACTCTTGGTTAACATTATGCTTTTCATAGAGAAATGAAAATTTCCATGAACAAGACATAAACATTTTGAAAATAATTATAAATACCTCATACTGATGGTGAACATCAAAGTAAAAGTTATTCAATATTCTGTGCCATATTTTTATGTCTATAAAAGTGTGCCTATGAGGAGTACTTGTAATCAACAAAAACATGAAGAGTGCCCTGGACTGATTCCGATATGTAATACTCTGTGGCATGTAAGATTGGGAAGCCTTTGTCATGACAACAAGAAGTATCTATGACACTTGCAAAATGACTGACTGGCATGTATCAGCTGAAAAGTGACAGCAGTCTAGGAAGTGCATGATGCCAGTGATTGTAACTGCTGTAGCGTGCAAGTCCTGTTTGAGAAAAGCAGACAGTATACAGTGTACTTCAGTTTTCGCAATGAATGTTTTCACTGAGATACGACAAAAAATGATTTGGTTTGTTCTGCTGGGCAGAACAAGTCTCCACATCCAGAGGCACAAATTACGATTTTTGTATTATTCTTTGCAATGTTGTCGTTAGAGAAAATCTATTTCTTTGAAGCTTATCATTACACCATTTGTACTTTCTGTCAACAGCCCTTGCGGAAACTAAGCTTATGTACAACACAAAAGGTGATGAATGTAACGACACAAACAATTTAAGAGTATCGGCGTAACAGCTTGTTTGCAAATATAAACCTGTACTCAAATACCTATCGATTAAGTACAACAACGTGAATTATGGGCTCAGAGGCACTTGGCCAGCGACAACAAGTACACTACACATCCATCAGCCGCTTTAAAAATACTCCTGCTATTTAAAAGTATGTGGCCTACAAATGCGCCTTGACAAAGAGAAAGTGGTGATGGCAACGCACAATGTACTTTAATGCGATGTGCGTTTTGATTCTTGCCTTTTTATCAAGCCTGAACAGCTCATTAATGGAAGACATGACTTCCTTTGCCGTGGTATCCACGTATAGCTGTGGCCTCATCAGGTTATGACTGGCTGTTGCCGGGAAACCAGCTGAAAAAAATCCTGGATGGCATATGTCCTTCTGAAACTTCATTTTGTGTCCTATTCTCATCTGCAGTATACTAATTTTTTAGTGGTTGCGTAGTTGACTGGATGACGATTTAAATTGGTAAACTTTATGGAGCACTGTTGTATTTCTTTCTGTTGAAGTTTTTTGAGTACTGAAATGTGACAAATCAGGTTCAAATGCAGACTGCAACCATTGAAAATATCATCAATATGCAGGTCAGGTCATCAAAGTGAGAAATTTCCATTACTCAACTACTTCATCTGCCCTTTTCATGAATAAAATATTAAACATAATATTATTTCACTGAAGACATCAAACATATGAAATTGCAATTATTTTCATTCACTTCTCTGGATGTGGAAAACATTATCTCCTAAAAACAGTTAAATATTCACATTTTAATGTATGAAGAGATTAAGCCAATTATGAAATAAAATTAAGGGGTAACTTTGGTTGTGTTTATCACATTCCAAAGTGGCTGTGAGCTGACCTGTGTCAAACACAGAGGCAGTATTGATGTTGTAAAGATACTTGGTAGTTCATAAAAGAGGAAGTGATATTTGATGCAC
This sequence comes from Ptychodera flava, assembly GCF_041260155.1. Lineage (NCBI taxonomy): Eukaryota > Metazoa > Hemichordata > Enteropneusta > Ptychoderidae > Ptychodera > Ptychodera flava. The sequence continues at coordinate 5,644,449 of NC_091938.1, forward strand.
TATAGTACTTAAACTTGAAATTGAATGTGCAGTTAAATCTATGAGCAGATCCATACACCTGATAGTCAGACAGCAGAAACACTCTCTGTTGGAATTTTTAGCAGTACAGAAAACAGCCTGCATTTATGGTACATGTATTAGCTTGCCTCATTAATGTAACAAAGACATTTAACAAAATTAGACTTATAAGAGAGTTTCTTAATACTAGAAGTTGATTATCCTTATGCCCTGGTCTAACTTTTGACACATTGAATATTTTACAAGGCATTGGTCTGATAAGCTTTGTTGCATCTTTCTTGCCAAAACAGTCTCACTGTTAACATGTACTGGCATTGTCATCGGAGATGATACATGCTACCCTGTGCTGTACAATATGTGCAACACATGCAATATTCATGAATCAGCTATCAAGTGCATTTATTTTTCATAAAAGTTAACATAGTATATGGCCTGTGCCAACAGTGTGGCCAATACAAAGGTGTTTGAGGTGGAGATGCATTTTGCCAACATAGTTTTTGTCACAGGAATATATTTTTCATCTAAGATGACAAAGAAAACCCCTCATAATATATATTTTCAAACAGCAGAGGATCTTAAGTTTAGTATGTGGTAATAGTTTATTATTACACCTCACTCATTCAGCGTGCACTGCCATTGGTGAAACACGACTCACGTGACATGTAAAAGAACGTGATGATGCCCTCTGCGAATGTGATGATGCCCTCTGCATTTGATATTACATGGATGACGTCATTTTACTAACTGCGCATCCTTTCTGCGCAAAACAAATTGTCGTTCGCTTGTTGTACTTTGCAGTTGGCAACTTATGGCTGTGAAACGTCATGCAGAGCTGTCACGGCACAGTTAGACGATATTTTGATGCAAGTAAACAGCAAACGAACGAAAATGGCAACAAGGAATGCAATTTCTGTGTTCAGCGACTATGCAAGCAACAAATTTGGATACGCCACCGAGGAAATCGGCAAACTTTAGCGGCAACCCTAGACTCGGCACTGACAACATTTTACGCTGAGGTCCGGACTCAGAAGGCGAACTGTACTCGAAGAAGTCTTTGTGTTTTTGTTTCTTTGCATGTTTGCTTGTTCGGTGTAATAAAAATAATAACACATGAGAGCTTGGGCAATATCACGATTTTTTGCCTGCCCTCGGGCTGGTGGTCATGATCGAAATACTGATGATGCCCTCGCCTACGGCTCGGGCATCATCAGTATTTCGATCATGACCACCATCCCTTGGGCAGGCAATAAATCGTGATATTTCCCTCGCTCTCATGTGTTATTATTTAACTCAAAGGATGAAGGGATGTATATATGGAGTAAAAGACCTCAAGTTTAGTATTCACGATAAAAATTAATTTACGTCAAAAACTTGATACTGGTACTATTTTCTGAAATTTAACGTTTCACGTGAAACAAGAGGATATGTGAAAACAACAAAAATGAGTTGATGCAAGGCCGCATTACAGTTTAACACTGTCCTAGAGGGTATGGATTCATTTCTTTATTATGACAGATGCCTTGACAGGCAACTTACCACCTAATGGAATATCAGAGTAACAGTGCTTTATATACCGGTAGGTATAGAAGGACAGTGTGTAGATTTAACAGAACCGTATTTTTTGTGGTCTGACCCATACAGAACTCCATAAAGTGGGTCACAAGCTCACATTTTTTATTTAACCAACGTGCTGAGATGACTGTGGAATGAATTAATGATTAAATAAGTTTGTGGAATTAGTTTCATGCAAATTGGAGCAGGCTCATTAGAACTTATCGAGAGCAATTTGGCTAGGATGCAATGCATACGTGTTGAAGAATAATACAATCAAAATTCAAAGTGACACACACAAGCTCTGACCACTAGCTTGCATTATCTAATGCAAAATAGAACCCAACAGTTGGATTTGGCACAAATGGAAAAAGCAGATTGAGGATATTATGATGGGGCTTACAGCAGCTCAGATAAACAAAACCGCATTTAAGTAGCATTAAGAGTTGGCCACCAGATGAAACATAAAGAATCTTGTCTCTCCACTGTGTTTTGAACACCTATCTCTTGAATATCATTCACTTTGTAACCTCAATGATATCACAATGAGGACTTAATGTACTTATCTCTTAATCTCAAATACAGTTTGCACTTTTTCTCAGAAATCAAAGAATCCACCTGGAACTCCCATGTCTGCAATCTGATTAAAATCCAATGTTGTGATAGGTCGGTTTTTTGAGCTGTGGAATCAGTCTTTTTTTTTCTGTGGTCCTCCCCAGTAATGAGGGGAGGGCTGCAGAAAAAAAGACCGTTTTACAATAGCGTAAAAGAGCGACCCATCACTACATCGGATTTTAATCAGATTGCCATGTCTGCTGGTTACAGCCAATTTTAGGTCGGTATGCATGATGGCAAATCACTGCTAATGGCTGCCTGTTACCGGGCAACTGCTGAACATATCCATCATAACATTCGGTATAGGTGTCAAATGAACACACTTGCCCACGGAATCACAGAAGCCAGCCTGCAGGCTCTGTCTGTACTCTAAAAACTCATTTCATGGGTATGTAGAGACCGCTGGATGTATGATACAACAAATAATTGCTATTGACAGAGTTTGAAGGAATCAATGTCTTCAATCCAGACTGGAATTTTCTCGGTAACATACTACTTAATCAACGACTCCATTCTCATCCACATCAAATCGTGTGCAACAGGTAAGAAAAGCATCACGGTGGAAAAAGATGGTTTGCATGCAGCATTTCTTGCCGAAGGACAAACTGGATAAGGTTGTGCCAAATTTAAGGGCCGTCCCTAAATCAATCACATTTATCTTCACTATCAACACGGAGCTGAACTAATGAATTGTGGAAAAAAGCTCTTCAATTGTCATGGCGACGGGGAGTTCTAGGAAGAGAGAGACAGTCTTACTCTGCCCGGAGACATCAAATTAATCTGCTTCATTTTATGGGAGGGAAATTTGACAGAGCCACAGTTAATGTCACTTGAGATATTCCATGGAAGGACTGCGGCTGTTCCAAACAGGCAAAGACAGACAGGTACAGGTGGGTTACAGTCTGCTGTGGGTGAGAATTTAGTTTGATTAAGCTACAGCATACCCTGTTACACAGTGAAATTAAAACACTTGACAGTTTTTGTTTTCTTGGGAGGTGACACCTCCTTATGCAAATGACACAATCACGTTGAAATTGACACGCATCTTCTGATTCACACTTATCAATGTTATCAGGCACTAACACTTTCCAATTTGCATACAGAATTAAAACAAGGATAAGGAATTCATTACCTGCAACATACTGCGCTGCTTGGAAATAAAGACGTCAGATTAAATCTGAAATTTATTTTTCATCTACTGCCACACAAAATCCTGGAATATTAGCCTTGTTGTTAGGAAAAGACGGAATCTTGCTCAACCAGGCTAGAATTCTAAAGGTAGATTACACGCAATGATTTGGAAATTGAGTAGTGATGGAGACAGTTGCCTGGCCGACCTTAATGAATTCAAGCACTTGAAGACAGACTAATGGGGATCAACAAATGCACAATGCTAGAATAAAACATCTAGATTAAAACTGAGCAAAATCTATCATTCCTTTGTGTCTCTGTAACACCAAACGCAGAATCTACATTATCTCACAGACAGATTCACCCAGAACTTAGACATCAACAAACAGGAGATGAGGCATCTTCAATACATTCAATATTTTCTGAAAATTAATACACTGTTGACTGACGGAAAAGACATTACACCATCTGTTGATTTTCTACGCTATGCATGACATGTTCACAACCACATCTTCATTTAAAGTCTGTCAACATTCACAGAAAGGCGTATAAATTGTCTTTCTATGTGAACATCCACAACCTGGCTATGAAAAATTGATAGGGGAGGTGGAAAATATGCTGTATTTGATGATATATTACTTCTTCACACTGCTTATATGCAGGTTTAAACTCACAGAGGGGTAATTTGTCAAAACCAACATGACAGTGGATATATTGGCCATAACCGACAATATGGACACAGCGACATGTTGCTCACGTGAGAGCAGAGATATTTACTTTCCCCTGTTGTCTGTCTCCAATATTGGTTAGATTGATGTACCTAAATTAATAATTTCATTATGGCAAGCATCTCAATCTAGAATAAGCGGAGAGCTCCTTTTTAACATGCAAGACCTCAGAATATGAAACTAAATAATTCAGCATCCTTGCTACTTAAAATGCTTCACATGTAATAACACTATCTGTGTCACAGCTCTCACTTCACCATGATCAGACGTCCCAGCCCAGCCCAACCAACACAATCATCTTTGTTGGGCTTGTCACAGCCCTGTTCCTGGCTCCAAACTCACCTCTTTTTCCCAATCTAGGAGCCAGTCGTCCACAGTGTGGTGTCTGAAGACAGGTTCCTCCCCGACTATTCCCATTCCTGCCGCTTCCCTACCGTTACTACTGCCGTACATTGAAAATACACACTTGATGACAGCTCAGCTCACTGGGCATGCCCAGTACAGACAACTGCCAACCCCCCTCCTTCTTCTCTTTTGAAAACTGAGCATGCTCAGATACTGTACGCAATTTGGCTTGTATAAAATGGTAATTTGAATTCAACCTTTGCTGTATTGCCCCTATTATAATAAAAAGGTACAAGGCATGTGGAAAGATGCAATGCTGTATACATTAATGATTTGCTTGAAGCCCTCTTCCATTTTTATCATCACAACGTTCTGTTATAATATATGAACGCCATGCATAATAACAGAGGCTGCTTTCTCTGTCTTTTTTTCTCAGAATCCACCCGTGGTGTAGTGAAAGCCCGCTGACATCAGAGCCATGACTGATTGCGCACTGAGAATGGATGAAAGCCGCATCAGGCCAAGCAAATATTAGATGTGTTCACGGCTTTTAACGATCTCGGTAACAATTTCTGTCAATTGGAATGAAATGCAGTGACCCCAACCCCATCGCTGTATCACTATACACTATTCAGAGTTCAACACACTTCACTTATTAAGACTGACATCCTCATGAGAAACACTGCAGCCTTCATTCTGTCTTTTATGCCTAAAATTAAATGTCACCTGATCGATGACAAGCCTATTGATAGATCAGCATACAAATTAGAATCTTTTTTTTGTAAATTATTTTTATAGGTCCAAAGAGCCAAAATTTTACAATAAAAATTAATTTCAGGGAAAAAATCTTTCCTAAATTACAAAAGGTGACAAGTCTTATTGCTTTCATAGGTAATTACTTCCTGTGATGTGATGTCATTTATGTGGTAAATTCTTTGAGTTATGATTCATAATGTTACTTCATAGTTAATCCCTATGAAATAAAATCACTTTCTTAGTCATGATTTTTTTTAATGTGAAACATTGTTGTCTTGGTATTTGATCAGAAGAGATTATTAATGCCATAAAAACCTAATATCAAATTAACTCCCACACGTCAGAGTCCTATGTCAGGAGAAGTTACTTACATAAATACCACGACAACTAATCTACTGAGACAAGATCAATTATGAAGACCGACAGCTAACCAATATCATCAATTTTTGGAGACTTTGCCACTCAATCACAATTCTGACTACTGCTGAGCCAAGAGCTTTGTCATCCCCAAAGTAATTTTACCAAGCAAGACTGACATGTTCATGTTGTCAGATTGGGCAAGTTAGTGTCAGAGCTAATGTGGCCATTAACCCTTTGAGACCTTTAATTTTTCCCGCCAAAATTTGAGTGCAACATTTTACAAATTTCTATGAACTTTTCTGTAATTTTTTTGATAATTTCGGATCAAATGGACATCAGATTTCATGACTACAGTTTTTTATCAAAATTTTGCAAAAATCTGAAAAAACTGACCGAGTTATATTCTATAGAGGTGACAAAAATTGACTTTGGCACTCAAAGGGTTTTTGCCGTAAAAACAGGCCACTTGTGATCACAAGTCTTCCACACACTGCTCCTCTCTTTTGTTTTTATTTCTTGATAAAGCTAGGTGTCTGGTGATAAGTAGAATAAAATTTACTGAGATTTTTCAGCGTTTCTGTTGTTTGGCATTCTGAAATGCTTTCGCTTTTGAAATTGGTGAGTTTACTGCAATTTTGGCTTTGAAAAAATATCAATCATTGCAACAATTTGAAACTGAAGTGAAATTTGATTGTGAAAATATTTGAAATTTAAAGTAAATACCTGTATCATAATGGAATGGGCTATCTACTGAAAAAATAAAACCCCTTACCGAAAAAAGAGATAAAATTTCAAGTAATACACATAAGAGATGCTTGAGAGGTCAGCCAAATACTTTGATCTTTCACCTTTAACCTTCCTTTTTTCAAAAACCTGCACATCCATGTTCCCTCAGCTCTACTGAAACCAATGAAGTTGTTCAAATTAGACTGCGGTCACAACAGGGTTAAAGGTAGTGTGTTTTATTGCAATTAAATGTTGTATCATACTTCAGGAAAATCAATTTTGCATTCGATTATGGATGGCCTTGTATGCTCCCTATGTGGCTATATAATACACAGAGGGAGAGAAATTATGGGATGGCCTAACCCTACTAGCAAAATTGAATAAATGAATGAAGCTCCAACAATGAGATTACGACTTCCAATCTAATAATTATTTCAGACGTTATTTATTTAAAGAAAGGTTGGTTTTCACTTTCATTTTTCAAAAGTAAAAAAAAATTGAATTGACTGCTTAGGGCAGTCGCTATTGCTTCTTTGTGTAATTCTAACGTTACTGTCTGGTGGCATAGCATAACTGTTTGTGGTTTGACTTCACAAGAAAAGCCTATAGTCTACCATAGTACAGGACTGAGGAATACATTGGGTCCAGCATAACACAGTGCTTCTGGACAACACCTCTGCATTAGTACATGTACATACATTTCTATAGACGCCAAGGAGCAATTGTTTCCTAGGTTTTGCAATGAAGATGCTACACGCATGGTGATGAAGCTGTCACATGCAAACCACCCAGACTAGAAATGAACGCAAGAAGATAACTGCACAGTTAACTTCATTATTCTAAATTACACCTGTATATATACTGTAAATGGACTTTATTGCATTACTGTTTTCAAATCCAACCTGTTTGAAGTGAAATAAAGGCAATCTGGCAGTCCTTCAAAAACAAAGGTATCAGGCAATAGCTTCAAATCCAGGAATACCAGTTAAGGTGGTTGGAAAGGCTATTTTTGCACCAATTCTTTTCTCAGAGTTAATGTCAAGTTTCAAGTGTTAGAATCAAGATATTTAGTTCAAATTTTCAGGATATCTCCCTTAGTTAATATTTTCTCCAAAGAATATAAAAATTGTATATTTGCAGCCATGATTTTGAAATATGACACCAGTAAATATAAAAATTTAATTTTTCATATTTTTTTTACATATTTGAATTTTATAATAATTGGATAGTATTAATATTACCAAATTAGTTATAAATATGTTGACACTATTTATTGTAAGATTTGTACGGCAGGATTTGTAAATAAAATTTGTTTTTATGATTTTACATGGATTTATATATCAAAAAATTATTAAAAATTCTTTCAAATTTCAAAATGTGATTTTTCAAAAAGTACTTCAAATACAGGAAAATTGTGCCGTACAAATCTTATCTGTAACCTTGTTAATAGGCTGTAAAAATTCCATGTCCATATCTCATTTCAAAGTTGGATTAAATTGGTATACAATTATGTAGGAAAACTGTTATTCTGTCAAAAATGTTGAAAACAAGCCATATTTGCACCCCTCTTTTGACGTCATAGAGCAATTATTTTGGTTAATCTCACTTTTGACACCTCTTTGACTCTCAAAGAATCTAGAAATGCATTTACAATACCAGTCACTCACTCTGAATGCCAGCACTGCCTTGTCAAACTTTCCTGAAAAACAGCAAATAATGACTTTCCCTTTTCAAACATTTTATTAAAAGCTAGGGGACCTCTACCATAGTTAATACACTAAGGACTCCCCAACTTCTTCTTATTTGGTCAGTTTTTCAGAAGTTTTAACAGGCTATAACTCTGCAATGCCTTTGTGCCCAAATGTCTAGTTTTTTTTATTCCACAGAGAAAGTTGACTACTTTTAAATTTTAATAGTTTTGTTGAAATTTATAACTGACGCTCTAGCCTTTCAACCACCAGTTAATTTACAAGCTGCTATGAGAAAATAAGAAATCTATAATGGTGGTGAACACTGTTTAGAATGGAAATTTTCCTAGCTAGACAAATTGAGCTCATCTTATGAATGGTGAATGCAGGATAGGGATGCCAATATCTTTGAAGTAATTTGCTGCAGGGAAAGTGGTTGAAAATATTCTCAGAGTTCAAACCACTGTGTTTAACTATTTTAGACTTATCTAATTGCACTATCGTGGAAACTAAGATGTTACAATAACTGCGCTTTGACATACCAACAATGAGATGTCGATCAAATTAAAATATTTTGAACTATAACAGATGAAACAGAGATTTATATCCTATAAGTCACATTAGCATATGGAAGTAAGAGGGTCATCCGCACATTCACCTGTGACTTCATCAGTATACGTACTGGCAGGTTTGAAACATACTCTGGCAAACAAAATATCAACATTCATGGTGGAAGAATGGTTTCATTTGCACCAACTGTACCGTATGTCTCTCAAGACATAACAGTACCCCGGGTAGACACAAACAAAGTTCAAGACTTGGCAGATAGAAGCTTTTATACTGCAAATTTGTCAGTTCACACTGGCCAAACATGGTCATGGCAAACTGTGCATCTGCTGTTTAAAGTGTATTATTCATTGCTCCTGCAAAACCAATGTCTATACTTTTGAACTGTTGCAGTCGCATTCAAATGAACACAAATTGATCACATCTTATTATGTGAATTCTGCTCTTTCAAGAAATCAGCAATACCACAGTTGATGGGGAACAATCTGTGAAGAGTATATGCACTGCCTGGATATGGAAACATCATTTACCAACTGCCAGTTGTTCTCATTAGAATTCAGTTCAAAAGTATCACAGTCTTTACCATGTAACTGTTACAAAACCAATCAATACTGTAGATCAAGAAAAAAACACCCTAAAGCAGTTCAACATGAACCTTCTGGACAATCTTCTCAAGGTATACTTTAAACCTACCTTATACATTCACTCTAAGTGGTTTGGGGGATGCACGACCCAATCTGGAATGAAATGTAACGCAGACATCTGCACAAACATGACAACAGTCTAGCTGCCTAGGTTGGTAGTTGTTACAATGACCAGGTAATCTAATGACAGGGCCTATTGTCTCCCTACACCACGGTAAACACCAAAATAACAAACACCCTGCCTTCAATTGAACTACAAAATAAGTTCATTTGCATAACAATGCCACCTTGCAACCCTTGTTAAGTCTGGAGGAGCAAAAAGGGGAAAAAAATCAATTTAACCTCGGCAGAGTCAGAGCCCTGGTATTTTCTATATTTATTTCATGTTTGGGTGTGGATTGTGACGTAACAGCTGGACTACTGTCAATTGTCCTGGTTATTGATTTTATTAAACAGGGAGGACCTTGGGACCTTGCAGGATCTCCACCTGTTCTGTACAACAGTGTCCTGTGCACACTACAATAGGCTGACATAATGCAGATCTTGCACAATTTCTACTTATACCAATATTATGAAAAAGAAATCTCTGGTAACGCAGCAACACACACTGATATATTTTGCATACATATACCATGAGCTGATGCTTTTGCACAAGAGCATATGTGACGCTCACATACGTACAGGTCCATGCACAAGTTTCATGAACTTGTATCTTTCCTTTCCTAATCCTGGCAACCCCCCTTTTCCATGTATGTGGATCAACCTGCCCTACTGACAACTATGAGATTGTACCATAGTATGGGGAGGAAAGCACCAGATCACAGAATGTCACAGGACTTGGGTTGTAAAGTGCAACTCATTACCATTCAGTATTTCTTAATCAAAGTATCAACTGATATTAAAAGTGACAATTTAAAGACTCAGTAACAAAAATTTCACGCTTCTCTAACATGCAAAAGACAATCATACCATGGACAATTCTCTTGTAGATCACTGATTAGTCAAAAATATGCATCATAATCTGATTGGTTGGCCATGCCAAAAATCACCTGTGCAAGTCTCAACAAAAAATAATATTTGAATTGGTTGAAATACACGGCACGAATAGCTTAGGATTTCATTGTATCAAAGCATAAACCTTTACATACTGCCATATAAAAAAAATTCTATTGATAGATTTAACTACAGACAGTAAATTAAAGAATATGACAGACTGAAATATTTTCAAAATGTTACAACTTTAATACTTGGATATCGAGCAATTTATAAGCTGAATAACTTACACAATTCATTTAAGGTTTCAAAATTGCAAGAAGATCGCCACTGATGGCAAATAAAAAAGTCACTCAACTTTGATTATTTCCAAACTAAGAATCCCTACAAACAACGAAAGCTGAACTGCATCAATATTGCTAGGTCATTAACATTCAGAGACTGTACGGACCATGATGCTTTGCTGCTGATGACATCATATTCAGCAGAGAGTCTATGTAATTGCAGAGTTGAGCTCTGGGGCACCTTCCGACAGAGTTTTATTGGCTATTTCATCTGACGAAAATCACATCAAATACACATTACTATCCCTTAAAATACATTCCTGTAAAAATACAATTTTTTACCCAGGGGCAAAAAGGTCAATTCTGCATACATCAAACATGGTATTTTTAGGGTAAATACCACATGCTGACTTTGACTTTCACAAAACAATGATAAACACAGTAATCCTACGTCACAATGTTAGAAGTTGTCATTTACAACGAGAAAGGATTTTTGATGATCAGACCTGGACTTTCAGAACGAACCTAAAGAGAAATTTTATTTTCTCTCATCATGCCCTCTGGTCACATAAGCGACCACTTCATCAGAGAACATCACATCAAAATTGTACTCCTGATTAAAACAACAATCCCATTTCAAACTTTGTCCATCAATGAGGGAAATTTGTTTCTTTTTCATTATCTTTTCTTCAATTGTACACTATAATACAGAAACACGTTAATACTGTTCCAAAATGTAATTATCACCTTTTTTCACTACTTCTAAAAATAGATTGAGATGAAAATTTAATAACATACCTCAGTATACTTAATTAATAAGAATTAATAAGAGTAGAAGTAAGAAGTAAACTGCTTACAAAAAATATACATATATATATATATATATATATATATATATATATATATATATATATATATATATATATATATATATATATATATATATATATATATATATATATATATATATATATATATATATAGTGTGTGTGTGTGTGTCTTCTCCAGGTAGTACGGTGCTCTTGTATACATATATAGTATAAATTTCAAAAATTTCAAAAATTATGTATTATACGTGTATGTGGGTGTCTGCATGAATGTTTCCATGAACAAAGAAAATAACAATGTGCCAAGGTTTTCACATTTTCATTCATGTGGGGGCAGGGAAGTTGGGAGGTTGGTCTGCTGCCCTCAGCACATCATTGTACCAAAGTCTGTTTGCTGTACTCCATAAACAAAGTCAGGTATGGTCCACCATTTTTTGGTCCAGATACCAACAAATGAGAAGAAGTACATTCAGATAGACAACAAAATGTTATCAAAAAGGGAATCAGCGATATACATTTCACTTTCATAAGGAATGTCACATGGTTTTTAATCACTGGTAAATTAATTGGCTTCATGAGTCGACCCATAAGCATTCGCTACACATCATTCAATCATAGCCCTAAGTTAATTACGGCCTGTACCCGACCCTATCCTGAGCACAGCGCAGCCAGCGGTAGAATGAGTCTGCTGACCAGATTATTTGACCATGCCAAAGTTTTCCTTGCCAATACAGACTCTTGAACAGTCTTTAGTAGGAAAACAGAACTTAACTCTGGTGTATACATGTACAACATCAGTATGATGATCAGTACCAAACTTGATTTGTCTTTTTTACATCTGGCAACGTGAATATTTGATATTATTTGTCCCGTTGACTTCAAAGCAATATTTATAAATCACTACAAAAATGATGATGAGCCTCAATATTGGTAAAACATTCAAAACTGGACCAAAGTTGAGTTTCTCATAAAATACCTCAAACTACGTGTACAGGTTAAAAAGTGTTGCATATTCTATGTGTACACATTAGCTCTTAATAGAATGCAAACCGACGAATATAGAATTGGAAATCAAAGGATTGTCAGAATGTATAGGTTTGTGATAACTCCTGCAATTGCCAATTTCATGGGAAATACTCTGAAATACTTGACAGCGCCACTCCTTGAGACACAGACACATGTACGGACTGACATCAAATATGACATAGGCAAAATAAGACAGTACGGAGACAAATACATCTCTCAGACAGCACAGCTCTCAAGGGTTCATAGTTAGACTCCTTGACAGGGATGTAATAATCAAGGTACCAGACGTCACGTGTCAAGACTTTTTTGTGGCCAAACAAATGAATTTCAGCATTAGGTGGGTCCATCACACCAAGCAAATGCATGTGGAATGGACTAGGATAAAGAATGTGCTGGACTACCAAAGGATCATGGGAGCTATCTGATTGATGTGTCATTGATGACCATGTGGGACTGGGATTTGCAAATGGCGTCAATCTGGAGCAACATACACTGTGAAGCCATGATAACTGTCCATCGCTACATCTTACAATCACCAGACAAACTTTTCTTTCTTTCTTTCTTTCAATTTGGACTTCTGCATTCCACATCCACTTTTCCGTATGCAGAGCATGGAAAGCTAGTGCATGAGTCACCCTCTGTTCTCACCTTTAAAATTAAAATTCTGCATAGCAACAAGCCATTGAATCTCGTAAGCTGAAAAAGGCAGACATTACTCATTACCGCCTGCCCATTCCAATATGTCCAGCTGCCAGGAAACGCTTCAAGCCATGTCCATGTTGATAAAACAAGGGGACAAAAACATTTTTGTATATTTTGTGAAAATGCACATAGATGATATTACCACCTCTATTTCAGTATATGAGGAAGCAGAAACGTTTCGTGTGCACTTTTTTGGTAAACGACAAGTTGTACCATAAACCATGAAGACTTCACCATTACAACAAAACCATGCGTCTTATCCTCACTATTACCAGGTAACTCAAAGACAATTTCATCACCTTGTGCTGTCATTTTGTTTCACATTTAATGTGCACCAACCCAAGCAGTATGGTCCAAGCAATCTGTTTTGGTATACTACCTCTACAGACCAGTACTTAAAATCACGTTCAATTGATTATAATGTCACAATATATCATACATCTGTCATTATTAAACTGTTGACAATGCATCAAACACATAAAGTAAATTCACATAATATTTCAAAGCTATCTTGTTCACATTGGCAACCCAACTGAAATTTGGGCCGACGCAAAATAATTGTCCTTTTGGGATTAAATTTGGTCCGTGTCCACACCTACCGGTACCAGAATTAGGGCCGACGTAACTTTACCTTCCTTTGTGACCTCTGACCTGTCAAAGTTCAAAATGGCGCATTTGAATATGGCATGCTGTTTCTACTGTTCATGATTTTCCTGTGTTTTTACGCACAAGAAGGGCAAATATGACTACCACTCACCCTTTTAATCATCGGAGAGATCTTCACCATTTATTGGATGAGCATATGGTATATATAAGACCGCGGTGGAGAAATAACCAGTGCGCGGCATTTTTGACATGCCTCTCTAGTCTATTACGTGCACTGTGGAATCGAATGACATGGTCTCGTTTGCGGAACAAAGGTTGGTGGGAAGTTCAGCGTACATGGGATGATATTAAAATGTAAAGACTGGATTGAAAACTTTCGATAGGTGTAAACTTTAGTTTCAAACGTCGTTTGTTTTGTGCGAATAGTGTGACTAGTTCAACTTCGATCCATAGCGGAGGCCTGGTCAACTGGGACCAGGGCCGACGTAACGTGTCCACACTGGCGTTTTGCGTCGGACCAAATTTTGCGTCGGCCCTGAGTCGGCCCTGAACCCCCCCTTCTAACCGGGACCAAACTGAGTCGGCCCAGGCCGACTCAGCGTGTCCACATTGGTTTTTTACGTCGGCCCCGGCCCTGGTCGGGACCTGGGCCGACGCAAAGTCGTCAGTCTGAACGTATTAAATATTTCAAAGCTAACTTGTTCTGGCACACAATCTGGCAAAAGCTGCAGACAGTCTGTCATTAATTACCATGAAACTATTCCAAAGTTACAACATTAAGTAGGTAAAATTGCAAAAATGCACTTTCACACACAAATTCTGTGCATGGATTGACAATTTATTATGTCAAGGTAGTAAAGGTGTTAACACTCGGTTTCGATGACACTCAGATTACAATACATTGGAGCTATCTGATTTACTTACATATCACCAGACTATGGGTCTCACTGTTCAGAGGTTTACTCAGAATATCACAGCCTCAGCTTGTATCACATTTTGTAAAAGCCGTCACCAAATGTCAACAGCACCTGGCAGGAAACCTTTTTCAACTGAACAAGTGGTTTAAGTTTAGCGTGTCTCCAACAGATTGTAAATTATAGGTATCTCAAATGTTTTGTTTGTCCTTTCCATTCCAACATGGCCACTAAATTCACACCTCAAAGATAAGTTTTCACTTTTTCATTTTACCCTGGGATAGGAGATGTTACATCTCCTTACAGTATATGTCCGTGTTGTTCTTGAGTCTGCAGGTGAGATTTAGACAGTGCATGTGACTATGTTGTGAGGGCAAGTGGTCTTTTCTGTATTATGGACTTACAGTGAACATCACCCTGGGCAGGTAAATGCCAAAAAATCCTCTTAGTAATCATCAACACAGATGCCAATACTAGTCTGTCATATACGAACAGTCATGTATAAACAGAACCTGACAGAACATGACGGTGAGCGGAAAAAAGAGGATGAGATGACTGAAGATGTTATGTCCCCATGTAGGCCAGTCTCTACCTTTGAGAACTCATTTCTGCAAAAGTCAGACAACTTGACCGACTTGCATACCAATTATTGGTCAAAAAGCACAGCCTTTGCCTGCCCTCAGATTCTACTGGTGTTCAAGGGTTTTTCCATGAAATCATAATTCTAATCTTACAGTGGAATAGCAATCAGCATAAGCATTTTAAAATGAGGGGACTTGGAGAGTTAAGCCATTCATCTGACACTGTGTTGGTGTCTGTCTGTCTGAAGTGGTTCCATGAAAAGCAATATCCCAGTAGAATGTTTATCCATATTTACCAGGATACCCCCCAAAAGTCATGTTGCTGGGGGTTCCCCTCGATTTATCACTGTAAAGCTCTGACTATCAGGAGTCAACAACAGTGGAATAGGAATTTCCAAACTGTTTATGTACTCATACCTTGGCAGAAAAACACTTCCTGAGTTTGTTACTTGTTCAGGATCACATAAAAGAAGATAAGTTGTAAATTAAATAATTATACTTGAACAAATTCACCTCTCTCTTTGTTGTATTGCTTCCGTATGGCTTTACACTATGCACATACTTCAGTACATCATCAATGTAAAACCAAATACTACGTCAAGCAGTGAGACCATCAGAGTATTGTAATATTGAGATGACTAACATCAACTTTGTTTCATACACTTCTTCACATGCGATAGCAAAAGATAGCACGTATGCCGCCGATTTGTATGAAAACTCAAACTGACGTGGAAGATGCTTGAGATGATCCATTCTCTCTCTTTCTGATTGTACTCTGCTACTTGCTACAAAACTGAAGTGGATGTCTTCCAAAACGATCCTTAACATGCAAGATTGTGAAGGGCCCAGGGTAAAAGGTTGTAGAGCCCTCTAAAAAATCGCTAGACCTCATCAACTCTTGCCCTTAGGTGAATCTAATCTATTCACATCTGACCTGCTCCTCTGCTTCAATTTCTGAATTTCATGCACAGCGACAGCTATCACTGTCTTTGTGATGCCAGAAATCATTTCCTTCACCTGTTCAATCTCTTTCAAACGGCCAGTAGCTGTAACTTTTGATAATATTTTTACTATATCTGTTTTATGTCAACTGGCAGTTTCTTGTTCCACTGACCAAGGCATACTGAAATACACAGTATTTGATGCATCAATTCGGCCTGTATATGTGTAAACTGTATTGTCATAATTTAGTCTGGACCAGAATTTACTTGTCAACAATAGCAATGCTGTCCACATGTGTATAGACAGAGTTGAATGAACACTGTGTATCTATAATTCTTTTGGGAGTAGAACAGGAAACTGTATTTGACATTTACCCTTTGAGTGCTGGAATTTTTCCCTCGAAAATTTACGGCGACAAAATTTACGGTAACATTTTTCATGAATTTTTCTGTAATTTTTCTGACAATTTTGGACCCAACGGACATCACATTTCATTGGCTACAGGTTTTGATCAAAATTTTGGCAAAAATCTGAAAATATTTGACTGGGGTGTATTTTATAAATTCGACAAAATTGACTTTGCCACTCAAACAAAAACAGTGGAAAAAAATCATCTAAAATTACAGCTACTGTCCCCCTTTAACATCATCAATTTCACTGTTTTCTAAAATCGGATGAGAGGTTCTGGGAATCTGCGTGACCTTTAACCTTGGGTTGCAAAACTGCCGCAGCATGAAATGCTCACAGTATAACAACACATTGGCCCTTTTAACGTGGGAATTTGAATTGGTGAGGTGATTTCCAACACAGAGTACTTTTGTAATTAACACCTGCTACTGCCAACACATCATGATGTCATCTATTCTGACAGAGCTTCAAGATCTGAAATTTTCAAACTTTTCACATTTACTGAATTGTCTGCATTAATTCTGCCCTACTTGATGTCATAAAGATTAAATTATTAATGGTGACCTTCAGTGGAAATTATGAAATGCTTGCATTAATGATGTGTTATAAGTATTTGGAGGGATGACTGGACCATTAACATAATTATCAATTACACATCATTACTATTGACATGATAATTGATTCTCTCCACAACGCTGAGTCACAATATCATGAGACTGACCTCTTGATGAAATTTGGAGGACAGATGGAAAAAGACAGCGTATCTAATTAATGTACCATCCCGGAGGTCAATGTCAACATAAATTAATGCAGTGTTGTGGATACGACCGTATCTACAACAATACAGAAAGGGGGTATGCTGTTGCTTTAGAGCTAAATTTTCACACTCTGTGTACACAAGAAGTCGGCACTCTTGACATTTACCTGTTTCCATCTCAAAGAGGCTAATTCTAACACATCAGCTTGAGTTCTATACCTTATAGATATTGTATAGATATCTACACAAGTTCTATAAAAGTTTATAAAGTTTTGACACCATTTTCTATAGAATTCTACAGAAAACAAGATTCAGCAGAATTCTAGAGAAGTCTGCGGAACATTTTTAGTAAGTGTGGACCTGACTATCTTTCTCTTTCGGTCAACTTGTCTGGCGTATAGAGATCTGAGATAGAATTCTGAATTCATGTACATGTACCAAGATGAAAGATCATCTTCCTCCCACCCTGCTGAGCAAACATGGGAGATAATACAATATTTTCATTGTTCCAATTTTGTACACCAAATACACCTTCTCTACCTCTTCTCCCAGCAGTACAGTGAAAGGTAAAATATCAGCCTTGCAAGCATTATGCATTGTGTACAGTTTATAATTGTTGACAAAATAAATTCTGGTCTGGACAGAAATTTGCTTGTCAACATTGACGTTGACCATTGCACACACGCTGGCTGTATATTGACAAGTTCAAAGATAAGGCATGTTGGCTTGATTTAGAGAGGAAGCTCACAACACTGTATTTTTCACAAACAGTACAAATAATACTGAGAAACACATCAAAAGTTACAGCTGGTTACGTAGTTTTAAAAAAACTCCCATTCACAAGTACTCGGAATAGTTCAACTTCTTGTGAACGAAAATACATTACATGTATTGAAATGAGGCATTTCTACTGGTCACCGTACTTCATTATTCATTCAAACTGCAAACAGACGACGCAGAGTGAACGGTTCATGCAAATTGTCTGTCATGAACAAATATTATTATTTTACTGTCCCTTTCCATGATGAATTGCTGCTAATTTTAAAATGATAATATCACCCGGAAACTACAAAGCTGATTTACATGTTAGAACTGATGGGGAGATTAAGGGATATGAAAAACAAATTTTAATGGCAAAATAAGTAAATTTCAGCATTCCCTGATACTTTAAGATAGTGTAAACACTAAGGTGTACAAGAATCATTTCTGTGAAAAATTAAAGAAATGAAGTAATGACGGTAGAAAAATTCTGACAGGAGGTGACAGGAAAGTGTTGAATGGTTTGGGATGTCTGGATATCATACTTAGTATTCGGATCACAGTGTATTTACTGCACGGAGGTTACACGGCGCTGACGACTCCGAGACCCAAGGGATGGGCAAGAACAGTGGCATGTGCTCCTTGGCAGCCATCTTTGCTGTTCTAATCTCTTTGAATATCAAAAGTAATGAGGGCCTACAGGGGTGTTTTTTGTTTTACATGGAACTGCTAATCCTTAGACAGAATGCCCCATCCTACGATCTCAGCATACAATATCAGGCTACCTATCTGCTCTGTCTTAACATCAAAACATAATGGAGTGTGGTTCATCATAAAAATTGTATTCAAAGTTTCTGAAGCAAAAAAGATATTATTACTTTGCACTTAAAATTAAAAGCTAGATAAGTTACAAACGCTGCTTGTACAAACCTAATATTTTTGTTATTATACCGTGCTACGAAACACAGGCTGTTTTGGTTTGTTTTAGTAAAACTGCAAAAGTGCCATACATTGTTGGAGTGTACGGTATGAAGGCCATTTCTTCCATTGAAGAAATGCATAAATGCATAAATGCATAAGGATGAGTTTGGCAATAACCTACAGATAAATTC
This sequence comes from Ptychodera flava, assembly GCF_041260155.1. Classification (NCBI taxonomy): domain Eukaryota; kingdom Metazoa; phylum Hemichordata; class Enteropneusta; family Ptychoderidae; genus Ptychodera; species Ptychodera flava. The sequence goes on from NC_091938.1 coordinate 5,663,489, forward strand.
CACTCTTTAGTGATAATTTCTGCTGAATCATATAAATGATTCTATGATTCATCTGCCAGATGATGGCTAAGGAACTCTTTCTTCCCAAAGACATTCAGATCATTCAAAATATGTCATAACTGCTGATCCAATCAACTTGTATCACATCATCATGATTCATTGGAGGCAAACTGACATAAGCTGTCCAGGATATTTTGCAGAATTGGCATTTTTCCCTTAGGGTAGTATACGCCTCAAAAATGAAGGACATAAAACTTTTGCTCAAATTTTCGTCAAGGAAACTTTAAGCCACTCTTCTTGAAAAACACAAATGAAAATTGGGGGTCATGGATTAAATTTTGGTACTAGAAAAACATTATCCAATATCTACTGATATTTGAAATTCAAAATGGCCGCCATTCCTGTGTCAACTCTATGGAAAAAATTAAATTTTCGATTTTCAGAAAAATAAGATGGTGAAAGTTTTATTTACACCAACAGCTTCAAAATGACCCCAACAAGTTGTAGATCAGAAAGATATCGTAAAATTTTAGAGAGTTCGTGTATCTGTACCACCTTACAATAATTTTTTTTTTCTCTTTCTTTCATAAGACAGTTTCCTGGAATGTTCTGCTTGCTGGGGCATGCAAAAATTAAGGCTTGTCGAAAAAAATGCTGTTACAGTTTGTTATGTGGACAAATTAAATGCCCAACGATGCAGACACAATGCGGTGTAACTGGCTCCATTAACAACAGCAATTCAACATGTTGGATAGAAACCGGATTGTGTGAGAAAGATATCAGATCGAACAATACCATGAACAAAAAGATCACCATGGATGATGTAACCTCTTTTCATTGTCAAAGAATTGTTGTATGAAACTATTGTCTTGATATCCATGAAAACTGCAGAAATGTATCATAGTTCTGTGTTTGATGACTGTCAATAAATATCATATTGTTTGATGCTTTGATCACATGACAACAGACCATCCCTGTTCTTCATGAAACATATTCAACATCCTGCCATCAGCAAACTAACTCAAAACTTTGTTATGTCATCATGGTATTCTTTTGTCACCGGGATTGGGGACAACTGACTAGGCATCCTCATTCTGGGAATATTTGATTGTTCCGGAATGCTAGAGAATTATATAAGACCCTCTGAACAAAGCGCCATGCAATTCTGGCATCTTCGCGTTTTTTTGCATGCAAGCGCCAATTCAGACAGAGACGCTACAGACTGTCTTGGTGAGAGATATAATATTTTCCAAAAATCTCTCTCATCACAGGTCAGACACTCTCTAAAGATCACCTGTTATTTCCATCAGCAAATCTATAAACCACTATTGACAGTTTGCCAGTATTCAAATTATCTCCAACATCATGTGATTCAGTCACCAAATATCAATGTCTATTTCCAAAAAAAAAAATACCCTACAACATCTGTCTGTTCCCAAATGGACAGCAAAACGAGCAAAAGTATTGAACACCAAAGACGGCATCACACAGTAGTCAGACTGTCTTCAGTGCTTAGAAACGCTACAGAGACCCCCACAATGCTATAAGACTACTTCATTTCAACCGATATCCCGTCTCAATTACTTATTCTGATCGAGGGCACAGACAACCCCTTAATGCTCTGTGAAGCGCCTGTTTTCTTCCCAAACATACAGTAAAGAACTCTTCAAATTACTGGCAAGATTTCTCATTATCGATCTGTGCATTACACGAGGGAGCTGTTCTTGGCATATTGATAAGCTCTCATATCCTCACAGCAAAAAAGCACTGAACAGGTGATCATGTGACCCCGCAACTGACTGTGCGACCTTTGAACTTTAAACTTAGTGACAAATACAGCTGTCTTCTGTGTAAAAATTTGATAATCAGTATCTCTTGCCTTGCCCACTTCATATTTGCTGCTGCAGGCATTTTAAATCATTGTTTTTGGCACATACACACGATAAATTTTGTGAAACAAGGCTGAGTAACACTTACATTGTCTGGAACGGGATAAAATTTTTGTGTAGATAAAGCCACTGAGCCAAACTGAAATTTCAGGCTCAAATAAAATTTGAGCACAGAAAGGGACAATACTAATTGTTTTGAATTGGGTGTAACCTAACTGACACATAATAACTCTGTGGTATGAATTACGATGCTGATACCGAAAATTATGTTGCATTTTACTTTCATAAAATCTATGCAAGATTACTTTTTTTGTTAAAACAATTTCCAGCTGTGACAGCAAAACTGACAAAGTAAGAGAATATGTGAAACTTTAGACCATTCCCTTTTGAAATAAGGAATGGAAATTAAGGGTCATCATCCAAAATTTGGAACTAGAGAAATAAAATTACCTACTATATACTGATATATGAAATTCAAAATGGCCATGTCCATGTGTTAACTCAATTGGGGGGGGAATAAAATTTTCAATTTTCACAAAAACGAGCTGTTGAGAACTTTATTTACACCTTCAAAATGAGTCCCCACACACGCGTGGTGAACCAAAAATGTATTGTAAAATATCTATCCACTAGGCCAATTTTACCTTTTTATAAACGACTAATAACTTAGATTGATAAATGAAAATTTCTGTCCTTTCTTGACATGGAGAAACAAATTCAAGACTTAATTTTGTTGCTTGCTTTCTTTCATGTTATCATGACATGCTCTGATATTGATGACGCATATGGTGATACAATAATGATACAATGGTGAAAACAACCAAAGTGTTGAATATCAATGGTAAATTCATCCGCCCCTACACTTCTACTTCTGTTAGGACCAAACAGTTGGAACAAACCTCTGGACCATACATGACATGCTGAAACAATGCACCTCCATAAGGATTTCGATCAGGAGCAAATTCAAGAAATACACAAAATTGCTATTTTAACATTAGTTTCATTCAAGACAGCCATAGAACTCCTTGTGTGTTGGGGAGTTGTCATGGAAAAAGTCTGACAGTTTGGTAATTCTTTCCTACGATGGAGTTTGCACCAGCTCAAGTATCTCTATGGTCATCAACTGTAGAGACAAAGAAAATGTTCTCACTGAAATGATGCAAAAATGCCTTCTAAGCAAGCACTGACATAAATTGAACCAAAGGAGATCAGAAGTTCAGGGCTTCCACTACCTATTCGCCAATTCGCCAAATGCGAAAGAAAGTTAAAAATGGCTACAAAAATTCCTGTTTGGCTAATGTACTGGCTATGAATTCTTAGACCTCCTCAACAGAAAACCACGCGTAACAATAAAATGTTGTAAGATGTTGAAACAGTTTACCCTCCTTCCTACAAAGTTGAAACAGTTTAATCTCCTTTCTACAAAGTTACAAATTCCCTGGTACGTAAAACAAACACTGTTGCTGTTCGATACTACAATACATCCATAAATACACTGAGGCCTGCTTTGCCTCTGTGAGTCCTGGGTCGTCCTTGAGTCTATCAAAAGTTTTACCTACTTTGCTGTATCAAAATTTGGCCTGCAACTACTCAGTTTGATAGTAAAAACCATAATTTCAAAGGAAACTTTCACAAACGGAGTCATAATACAAAGGAAAAGGAGAACAAGCGACCTAGCGGCCGATATAGCTCGCTGTGTTTATGTAGAGAATAACTATTTTTTTACATGTTGATGAAGAAGGTGGAAATCTTTGATAGCTCAATGCAGTGGCCAGAAAAAAGTGGCTAAAATAAGCTGCAAAAATACACAATTGAAGATTTCATCATACTTTGAATACATCACATCGGATCATCCCTAAGAACATGTCAACCAAAGCTATCTGATGAGTAGTTTTTGAGAATAAAATTTTCTGACCAAAAATGGCAACAATTGCCCCAAAAATAAAAATTGCAGATTTCATAGTAATTTCAAGAGATCAAACTTAGTTCATCTATAGAAACCTGTATACCAAATTTCAAAGGTGTTAGACCAGTACTTTTGAGAAATACATTTTTTGACCAAAAATGGGAAAAATTGCCCCAAAAATTTAAAATTGCAGATTTCATCATAATTTCAACACATATCATTAAGGTGATCTGTAGAAACCTGTATACCAAATTGAAAAGATATCAGATGAGTAGTTTTAGAAATACACATTTTTGACCAAAAATGGCAAAAATTGCCCTAAAAATACAAAATCGCAGATTTCATCATAATTTCAATAAATATCATGTAGTTTATCTGTAGGAACCTGTATACAAAATTTCAAAGCTATCAGATGAATAGTTTTGGAAATACACATTTTTTGACGAAAAATGGCAAAAATTGCCTCAAAAATACAAAATTTCAGATTTCATCAGAAATTCAATATATATTACTCAGTTCATCTATAGAAACATGTATACCAAATTTCAAAACTATTAGACCAGTACTTTTGAGAAATACATTTTTTGACCAAAAATGGCAAAAATTGCCTTAAAAATGCAAATTTGCATATTTCTTTACAATTTGAACAAATCTCAAATAGATCATCCCTAGGGACATATGTAACAAATATCAAAGCTATCTGACTGGTAGTTTGAAGAAGAAGATTTTTAAAGATTTTTTTACCAAAAATGACAAAAATTGCCTTAAAAATACAAATATGCAAATTTCACCATGATTGAACAAATCTGACTGAAGTCACCCTAAGTAAACTGCATATCAAATTTCAAAGCAATCGGACAAGCGGTTTCAGAGAAGAAGATTTTTTACCAAAAACACCAAAAATTGCCCCAAAAATACAAATATGCAAATTTCACCACGATTTGAACAAACTTAAGTGTGGTCACCCCAAGTGAACTGCATATAAAATTTCAAAGCAATTGGACTTGCGGTTTCTGAGGAGAAGGCAATTGTTGACGGACGACGACGACGACGACGGACGACGGACGACGGACGACGACGGACGACGACGGAAAATCAACCTATTTGATAAGCTCCGCGTCGCTGACAGCGGAGCTAAAAACTGAGGTTATCTGAAAGGTCAAGTCTAGGTCATCTCATCATGTGATGTCATGCATGAAGACCCCCTAATTACACAATTATGGTTCACAAGAAACCACCTAGGGTGGTCCAATAGGTGAAAGGTAATTTTGCTGCCTTCCAATTTAAATGGCATTCAGCTTGACTGACTCCCATTCTGCCTACTTTCAAACTGCTATAACTTACAAGAAATTATGTGATTCTGAATGATTTTAATATTTTTGTAGATTCCACCAGTTTAATGATCTAGAAGTGAACATCACCAGACATTTCTTGATGATATCAAAATATCAAATGAAAAATTATCTAGGCAAAAATGTTATCATAAGCATTAAAACAATGAATGCCCTCAAACAGTGAGTAATTTAAATGAACATATATCGTTGTGTCTTGTTTTACAAGAGTTTTGTTTGGCCCAGCCCTTTTTGTCTCAAGAAAGGTACTTATATTCAAGATGCTATTTCAGCCTGCTTGATCACAACTATGTCATACAAGTAACATACCGCAATAATTGTATCTACACTGCCATTGTGCTATACCATAAATGCTGTCTTCTGCATGGAAAATTGTTTTACTTGTGTGGCTCAAACATTTAGGTTATGGAAGACTGCATAAATTTGCAACATGAGAAGCCTGTAACTTATGACAAGCTATCATACTGTGAATACTAACTGAATGTGGCAGAAATATTCAATCTGTACCTCTTGTAATATACACTTAACTTTGCTACCAGATCTTTAGAATTCAATTGCTACCTAATTTATTTCTGGTGTTTAAAGTTTACCACCAAAAATGAAAAAGGATTTCTACCCCTGAAATGTCATAAAAACACAGATTATAAATGCAAAAACTAAACACACATTTCTTTAATGTAAAAACCATCATGAACATCATACAAAACAACTTGATTTGTAAAATTAGGGACTCCTGAATGACGAGAAAGCTGTTGCCACACTTGAGATCATAAACTGGCTAAAAGTTACCCAAAATGGCTAAAAGATTTTTGATTTGGCTAATGAGTTGGCTAATCATTTTGGTGACTTAGGGGGAGCCCTGGAAGTTCAATACTTCATGCTGTTATCGTTGACGCTTCAGAAGTCCCATTGTTGTTAGAAAATATTATTTTTTTCTTCAAGAAACCAAACCACACTATGGCTTAATCATTGTGCAAATTGTCAATACCACTGATGCACAAGATTGCACTAAACCTATGTACATGGACATTTTCCCTGTCGACTCTGTAGAAAAGAAATTAAACTGTTGACTTTGTTAAAACCAAGACGGTGGATATCCTGGCTTTCTGTCAGGTTTAAAAATGACCCTACAAGCTGAACCTGATTTAGCAGCTAATTTTGGTTCAGTCCCATGGTTTTCAATGGCGAAGTTGGACCTCTGTATAAGCAGAGAGGGGTGAAAGGATTTATGCAACAAAAAAAGATGACGGTCTTTTACTTGGCTTGTCCCAGAGGTGGCGGCAAATGTAAGGGACCAAATGTAATTGAAAGGTCTTAAAGGGGATAAAAAAAATTATTTGCAGGATATTAATCAGGATTTGGGGATGTGGGAGTGTTACAATGGAATATTATACAAAACTCAGGTCATCGGTGAGGACACCAGGTTCATGAACACCTGAGGAGGTACCTGTAATGTTATCATGATGGTTTGAAGGGGATGGGGTGCCTCTGTACAAAACTCCATTTCATCTCTTTCAGCCTGGGATCATAAACTTTCTGAAGCATAGCGGAAGACTCTGGGGAGACATGGCAATTCACAATACAGAGCGATTATTATACATCCTTACATGCAAATGACCTGGTAAGGCCCCAGAAGAAAAGACACTGCTAGGCCTCAAGCCGATCATTTTGTTCTCTTTTCCCCTTAAACAATGTAAATTTACGACACAGAATAAACTTCATCACAATATGTCACTGTGAAGTTGACAATTCAAGTTTATAAATAAGAGTTATACAGATGTATGGAACACCCACTTGAGCAGTATGTCTACTGTCTTGCGTAAATTTGCCTCCAAGCGCTGTATTCATATGAGGATCACTGAAGAGAAAACGGGTAAAAAGATCAGAAACAATGAGCAAGAATAAGAAAATTCTCCTGAAAAAATTCTCACTGAAAGAAAAAAACGTACCTCACTATCTGGGAATAGGGCGGTGTAGGAGCCGGAAGCCTTGTAATTGGCTAACATGAGGATAGCTGGGATATGGTACCTGTCCCCCGACTAGCAGACATCGACGTGTGAACAGACAGTCACCTCAGCATGGGTAGCGCAGCTTGACAAAGTATGGTTGTCTCTGTCGCAAATTCGAGCTCATTAATTTTCATTCTTGCCGGGGACGGTTTTTTTGCGGGCACGGCCGGTGGTTTGCTATGCAGCGGGCCGGCAGTCCCTCTAGACTTAAGCTGTGTTTAATAGCTTATCACAGTCTCACAGCATCGTGCTCCACAACTCTCCCTCGCTGCTAGCAAACTGTTATACATTATCCTGCACGGCACATAGAGTGTAGGTATGAATGCAAAGTGGGGGCCTCCCAGTCTCCACAGTGATGACTTACACATTGGAGGCCCTCGTCTCTCTTTCTCTCTGCATATACATATATATATTTTATCACATATGATAAGATACCTATCTTTTTGTGAAAAGTCCATCTCTGTCTCGATGGATGTCTAATGACATCAATCTCTCACCATAATGCCAATTTGGCGTAACTTAATACATTCATGGCCCGCTCTCTACTCATTACTAATTATCAAACTATATTCAATTCAGCTAGCTTTTATTTTCTCGCTGACACTGCTGTTCTCAGGGGAACTTGCCGTCAAATTAGCATTCCGATCTAGAACAAGACGCAATTTCTCACATCTCCCATCAAATGCTTCATAATCGTTAACGTCAACTTTTGGCATTTGAAAATTCAGTTAGACAAAAACCAAATCGACTATCATAACGGCACAAAGCTGAATGACCAAATCATTTATTGTTTTGAAAGGCTGATAACCACATACTTCCCTGATTCTGAAAACTGTAGTGGGAAGTTGGAAAATTTCCTATTCTGAAGACAAATATACGTTGCATCCCTAATTGATATTTTCAGGCGGCCTTTATCAACAATCAAGTAAATTAATAATAAAAAAACATTTCAGTCATATAATGGCACAGACAGACAATTGATGCTTCCCTGAGCAAAAAAATTATTCAAACAGGTGGTGTTGGTGACTGAAAATGAGACGCTCAAACAGGTCATGTATATTACACTGATAAACTCATGGAATCTGCCCCTCTGGAATCTCAGGATCCTACCACCCCCATTTGGAAAATACTGGTGTCCTTATTATGGACTTTTCCATTTCTGCAGGGGTGGGAGTAGGAGTCAATCTGCCACCATTAAATGGTCCAACCTGTGAAATGGGTTGCAAATTTGCATATACGTATAACTTGATGCAAGTCGGCAGTCAATCTACGGTAAAAACTGGAAACATGGTTCATAGTCAGTTCACTGAACATATCAGATCCAAAAACTTGAATTTATTGTCTGGATACAGCTACAGTCTCCTAGATACGATGCTCCAGGCATTAAAGGCATTAATTAGCCTGATGTCAGACTGGATTGTCAGTTCAGTTTCCACCAGCTTCTATAGTAGACGGAATAAGCAAGCATTAATAACAAAGAGACAATGTGCTGGATGGTTATTTTGCTGAAAAAATATTGAAATTGGTTAGTAACGTTAATGGTCTACCAAAAGCACAGATAGAAGTGTAAGCCAACTTAAAACTTCTCTGTCAGTCCTTTTTACCAAATAGAATTTACTTGAGTAAGAGTTCTGTTTCTGACATGTCAAAAACATACTCAAATCAAAATAACCGATAAACTAGTAAATATAATTTTGACATTTCAAAAATAAAACGTCCATATTTGCATTGCTGATAAACAATGAATTAATGACATCACAAGGACTTTACAACAGAAAGTGTTTTACTTCCAAGTTTATTGAAAATTGGTCACACTTAAAACTGAAAAATCCAACATGGCAACCATGACCTCCTTGGAAGATGAGAAATGGAAGCATTCATTTTTTAAAAACCAGGCTGCCCTTTCTCAAATTACCACCAACCACAGCGTTAATCATCATAATAATGCAAACCTGAATTCTAGGAAAAGTCCGTGGTGACAATATATTTGGATAATTATTAATTTCCTTCAATATAAAGCCCTCAATATTAACAGAACAGTGTATTAACCTGGCAGAAGCAAGCGCTAACAATTTTTCTTTCTTCTTCCTCGCTGTTGCAAATGAGGTTCTTAGAGAACAGGAGATGGCAAGGCCCAGGAAATGTCATCATGCCGTGAACTGCTGCTTTGGAAATGTCACAGGTCACAGAAGATTGATCAAGAGCACTGTGGCAATATATACACACGTACTGAAGTGATTGTAAGCAGCTAGTGATAATGTTCACGCCAGGGAAGTTCATGGACAAAGCTAATATTTGGCCATTTGTCTTGATGCGTTTTGTTTCTTCACACAGTGACGACCACATTATTCACACGATACATTTTTTTGACCGATGGACAGCTTGGCATACATAACAGAAAAATGTTCTTGTATCCACTTGTTGTCATAGTAACTGCTGTCTGACCAGGTGTGAGTGGCTGTCACATGTTGGGTTGCATCTGCATGAGCTGAAGTCTACATGGCAAATCTTTAGTATGTATGATTTTTTTCTTAATCATCTTGATATCAAAATGCTGCCCTCAGTTTCAATAACTGAACTGCAAGAACAGGAGAATCACCTGCAGTAACAATATTGCTTCCTTTGAAGAAGAGGAAGGCCCCACTCTACACTGAATTCTCTCAAACAGACTTGAAGTCCATCCCTTGTAAAATGAACTCTGATTGGCTACTTCATCAGATGTTATCTCTCTCATACATAATGCATACAGCAAGTTGGGGATGGAGCGTACTGTGGGCGGATGTTGCCGGTTGTTTGGAGGCACGTACACTGCCTTGCTACGTACACTGCAAACAGACTTCCAATGGTTGATTATGCATGAAGACAAGTCATATTATTGCCCGAGGCTGTACTGATAATAATATATGCATGGAAAGTCACCTCCTCGCTCCTCTCCATCAATTTGCTTACTCATAATCATAAACGCTTGAAAATGATGACCTAATTTCCCAACTGTCAACACTACGCCGACGTTCAACATGACAACTTAATTAAGTTTGAGTCGGGCAAAGAAAGGGAAGCCGCTGAATAGCTGAGAAACATCACTTGTGGTTTTAACCTGCTCACCCACATCCCCTTGTTTACTTGCATCCATGTTCAGTGCTGTCCGCTTTACGCAGGACAATAGGTTTTGTGTTACATGCGACTTAAACAGTCCAAATGTGAAAGACTATGAAAATGGACATCGATAAGAATGGCAGAATTGAAGCTGGTCTTTTTCTGAATTTTTGATCTGATGGCAATTGAATAGAAAAAATTTATAATTGGGTGAAAAATGCAGCTTTGTGATAATACCAGTTAAGAGGATCAGCCTGCCAACAATTTATGGACATTATAAGACAGCATGTCAAGTTTTCAACATGCTGACATATTCTACAAATGTGGAAAAAATTGTGACTCTACAGTTTTATCGCAGTTGTCAAAATGTGTACGCATTAGGTTTCACAATGCCCCCCTCCCCCAAGTCAAAGAATATCCATCATATTAGAAATCTCAAACCTTTTCATTTTGTGATCCGAGAAGCACTAGTAGTACAGTGCGTGTGATGCAATTTAGAGCTCACCACATTGCAAAGAACTCCATAGCAATGATCAGGTGACCTACAAACTGTGATCCCATCATAAACACAGAAAATTCCATGTATCTTGTTGCGTGAGCACTTAAAAAGCTGACAAAGGGCAGAGTTCAGGATATGTATAGTATATCTGTTGCCACAGCAACTGCCTGTTCTGAGAGCGAAGAGCTCCGGTCAACCATGGATACCCGGTTGGTTTATATCATCTTTATAATGTATAAATGCAGTGATTTTATCACTCTTAAAACAAATTCAGTTTTCAAAGTGTTTCATTACACCTTTTAACCCATCCATCCATCTCTAAGTAAGTATTTATGTATGTACGTCTGTAATATACACACACACTATGCAGGCGATGTCTTATTATCAATTGTAACAGGTGATGTTGGCAATTGTATTCTTGTATCAAAGAGCGACAAACTCTGATGAGATATTATAAGCATACTTGAGAATTGCTTCTTGTATATTCTTGATGTTGTGACTGACACAAACTGACAAGGGAAGCCAGTTTACCCCTCTGTGTTAGCAACAGATTCATATACATACAACAAATAAACTTGTAAATGGTATGCTCTACATTGCCCTTAAACCTGATTCATCCCCCATTTCCTTGTAAACAGGTCCACTGCCACCATTGATATCAATGGGTTTTGGGGTCAAACCATGGTGGTTAAAGGGAGGAGAAATCAGAATATAAAATTGGACCTTTGTCTCACATTGCATTTATGATACAGTTTAGGATGCCACACCTGATAACACATGTGAGGTGAACACAGGAACAACTGTTACAATAATTATTTCATTTCAAATATCTGAACTCAATGGTCTATTCCATTCAGAAAAGTCAGTGTGCTCACAAACATGTACCAACACATGTTGTCTATAAAGTATAAAACAATGACGAAAAGCTTAGAAAATACAAGTTTGTTAAAATAAAGCTTTGAACTTCAAGGAAAAATTGTAAAACTTTTAGAAGTGAATGCTGAGACTGTTTTTCTATAGTTTGACTCCACTGTATAGTTTGACTCCACTGCTTGAAGGGACAGACTGAACACTGAGGAATATAAAACAGTCAGGCCATCCACATATAGGATGGGGAAGATACCATGTAGTTTAATGTTGATATTTTTTACTGTGAAGATCACCATTGTTCACAGATGCATATATGGAAGCCTTTACCAAAGTTAACCAGGAAGTTACAACTTTTCTTGTAAATGAACGTGTAAAAATCAAGTTTTTAGTACTTTTTTGACCAGACACCAACCCAAGAGGGAGGGTTATATTTGATAACTGAGTATGTGTATCTCTTAAACAGTGCCGTGAACATCATTATTTAAATTCTGATCACTTTCCCATGCTTTCCTATAAAATCCAATGCAACAATCCAATTGGTTGAGAGGGAAGCCATAAAAAAAATCACCCTGTGATCACCAATTTCTTTCCATCATGATATCAAACCCTGATAGTATCACAGAAGTGCGCAAAACGCTTGTTTTTTATTGGAAACTGACATCAGAATAGCTGGTGTCATGTTCGGCAGCAAATCTCTGTGTAATGTAACATCTGTATCTATGTATGTAATCCCTTTCCAATGTGTTTGCTTTAATATCAGATAATCCTTATTAACTTTCTAAAACAAATATTTCCCCTTTTTTATTCTTTGGACGCAACTGTAAATACTGTTCAATGAAAACAGCCTGATTGTAGCATGCAAACTCTCTCTCATAGATGGCTCAAGTGAATTAAAAATTTAGTGACAAAAATTTCTTTGGCAGCCATTTGGCATTCAGCAAATGTTTTTACATCTAAAAAGATAAATATTTTTTCTTCCAAAGGTGGAATTGTCCTTTTGGAGCATATGTGACCTGGGGTTGTTCGTGTAAACAACTCACGGACTGAGGCTCTGTGGATCTAACGGAAAGCTAGTCAACTCAGTCCTGTAAACTTGTACATTTGTATGATAGAACGGATAACACTGCAAAGTACCATATTTCCAACAGTCTGGTACCTGGTACATTTAACATTCAAACCCAATGTTGACTTAAAAATCACCCGTGCTGCCTGTCGGCAATCATAAAATGCAGACAAAGGACACACCCACTAAACAAGCCAATCTCGCTTTAGAATTGTTTACCTGAATATCTCAGTTTTCCATGATGCGTAGTCCGGAAGAGGAATTCTGGGACTCTTTATATCAAAATCTCTCTCAAACCAATAAATCTGAGATTAAAATGATTTATCGTAAGTCATTTGGGGGAATTCATTACCACTAAGTCTTTTGAAAATCTGTTTCTAACGATTCTGAGACTAGGTAGGATAATCATGATAATAAATCCTGAATCAACATAAATACTTCAAGATGAACATATTTTCCAAAATATGACCTTTAACATTTTTATTACGAAGAGATCTGGCTGTAACGGAACCCTTCTATTGTCAGCAAACTTTTGCTTTGTCCCCATTGTTTTTTTAATGCAAAGCGTGATATTATGTCCATGTAATATGGGTGAAAACGTGTAAGTGAAATTCTTTTGAGTGTTATTATGATCTAAGTTTCATGTAACCCAGTTCTAACAATACACCCTGACATTGCCCGCATGCCAATTTGACAACGCGGGGACCTCACAATTGAAATAAATAGCTGCATTTTAAATTACTTGATACAGCTATTTAATTTCAAATGCTTGACTCTTCCTTTTGTCACAGAGTCAAATTCCCGGTGTTCAGGTCACATATCATGCAGAGTTCAAGGAATTCTATGCCATCAATTTATTCAGCAGAATGACGTACTTCTGCATAATTCTCCGGTACACTGCATCCCGTTGGCCATCACATGGGATATTTTAATCTGAGGAAATGTGACATTTTAGTTAAATTGTGGCAAATCCGGTACTGATTTTAAATGATAATTTCAGAGAGATCTGACACGTTCAAAATTGTAATGTTTTGCTCTATATATTATTGAAAGCATGTAGAAACAAATATTTCTTTTAATATCGTCTCGGCAGATACAACTGAGAAGGGAGAAATAGGAATCCTTCTGCAGAAATCTGATGCTGCAATAACACTGCCATTCTGTGTGTCTTATGAAATCCAATATTGCTGGTGCATGGATTACAGGTTTAGAACCATAGCTATCATTGAGAGTTCATTTAGTATAGTTTGTATACATTTGACTGACAGGGTCATGAGTTTTCAACCTTGAACGACACTACGGAAAAGAACGTATTTTGTCATTGCTGGAAAGATGTTACAATAATATTACTTCTTATGGAAACCACGCCATATACTTTGCATTACAAGATACAGATGAAGTGATTAAAAAAGCCCACAAAAATACAATATCCTCAAGAAATTAAAGTATCATAGTTTTAAAGCTTCTTTCCAAAATATGCTATATTTCATTTTTCAGGTAAGAATTATTGCAGCATGCATACAACATACTTAAACAAATATCACATGTACATCAAACATGCGTGACATCTGCAGCTTCACCCTATTCACAAGACCAAATCAATGGCAGTGTATGATTGTTGCCCATGATAAAAAAAGGCTGAAAAATTTGGCACATATTTCAGTGAGCTAGCTAGCTGACAGAACCAGAGAGTCCTGAATGGAAATAAGAGCATACGAGATAGTGACAAAAAATTTTATGGCTTGTATGCACACTGTACTATGGGTATGTTCCGTCAATTGTCGGTACTGGTGTAACTTATCCAGGCTGCTAGTATGAATCATCAGAAGAAGTCAATTATATCTCACAGAAATGTACCACTTTGACTCTAAATAATTTGAACAGAATTCTAAAAAGACACCAAAGTGATCATTATGCTGCCTTGGAAAAGCAGTTTGTGGAGTAAATTCTACAGAATCAACATCTCCTTTTGATGCACAAATCTTGGCATTTTTTCTGCCCTTTCATCATTCTATAATTTGCATGTTTTAAACAGCTTTCGCTGATCAATATTCATCAGGAAACAATGCGTGTCATTTGATAATTATATAAAACTGAAATATCAGTGCCCATCTGACTTAAAGCACAGCACTGAAATATTTATGCAAGCATTTCTATTTAATACCTCAACCTCCCTGTATGTTTAGCAGGCCTTTCAACGCGATTAACCAGGGCTTCCACTACCTATTCGCCAATTCGCCAAATGCGAAAGAAAGTTAAAAATGGCTACAAAAATTCCTGTTTGGCTAATGTACTGGCTATGAATTCTTAGACCTCCTCAACAGAAAACCACGCGTAACAATAAAATGTTGTAAGATGTTGAAACAGTTTACCCTCCTTCCTACAAAGTTGAAACAGTTTAATCTCCTTTCTACAAAGTTACAAATTCCCTGGTACGTAAAACAAACACTGTTGCTGTTCGATACTACAATACATACACTGAGGCCTGCTTTGCCTCTGTGAGTCCTGGGTCGTCCTTGAGTCTATCAAAAGTTTTACCTACTTTGCTGTATCAAAATTTGGCCTGCAACTACTCAGTTTGATAGTAAAAACCATAATTTCAAAGGAAACTTTCACAAACGGAGTCATAATACAAAGGAAAAGGAGAACAAGCGACTAGCGGCCGATATAGCTCCGCTGTGTTTATGTAGAGAATAACTATTTTTTATACATGTTGATGAAGAAGGTGGAAATCTTTGATAGCTCAATGCAGTGGCCAGAAAAAAGTGGCTAAAATAAGCTGCAAAAATACACAATTGAAGATTTCATCATACTTTGAATACATCACATCGGATCATCCCTAAGAACATGTCAACCAAAGCTATCTGATGAGTAGTTTTTGAGAATAAAATTTTCTGACCAAAAATGGCAACAATTGCCCCCAAAAATAAAAATTGCAGATTTCATAGTAATTTCAAGAGATCAAACTTAGTTCATCTATAGAAACCTGTATACCAAATTTCAAAGGTGTTAGACCAGTACTTTTGAGAAATACATTTTTTGACCAAAAATGGGAAAAAATTGCCCAAAAATTTAAAATTGCAGATTTCATCATAATTTCAACACATATCATTAAGGTGATCTGTAGAAACCTGTATACCAAATTGAAAAGATATCAGATGAGTAGTTTTAGAAATACACATTTTTTGACCAAAAATGGCAAAAATTGCCCTAAAAATACAAAATCGCAGATTTCATCATAATTTCAATAAATATCATGTAGTTTATCTGTAGGAACCTGTATACAAAATTTCAAAGCTATCAGATGAATAGTTTTGGAAATACACATTTTTTGACGAAAAATGGCAAAAATTGCCTCAAAAATACAAAATTTCAGATTTCATCAGAAATTCAATATATATTACTCAGTTCATCTATAGAAACATGTATACCAAATTTCAAAACTATTAGACCAGTACTTTTGAGAAATACATTTTTTGACCAAAAATGGCAAAAATTGCCTTAAAAATGCAAATTTGCATATTTCTTTACAATTTGAACAAATCTCAAATAGATCATCCCTAGGGACATATGTAACAAATATCAAAGCTATCTGACTGGTAGTTTTGAAGAAGAAGATTTTTAAAGATTTTTTTACCAAAAATGACAAAAATTGCCTTAAAAATACAAATATGCAAATTTCACCATGATTTGAACAAATCTGACTGAAGTCACCCTAAGTAAACTGCATATCAAATTTCAAAGCAATCGGACAAGCGGTTTCAGAGAAGAAGATTTTTTACCAAAAACACCAAAAAATGCCCCAAAAATACAAATATGCAAATTTCACCACGATTTGAACAAACTTAAGTGAGGTCACCCAAGTGAACTGCATATAAAATTTCAAAGCAATTGGACTTGCGGTTTCAGAGGAGAAGGCAATTGTTGACGGACGACGACGACGACGACGGACGACGGACGACGGACGACGACGGACGACGACGGAAAATCAACCTATTTGATAAGCTCCGCGTCGCTGACAGCGGAGCTAAAAACTGAGGTTATCTGAAAGGTCAAGTCTAGGTCATCTCATCATGTGATGTCATGCATGAAGACCCCCTAATTACACAATTATGGTTCACAAGAAACCACCTAGGGTGGTCCAATAGGTGAAAGGTAATTTTGCTGCCTTCCAATTTAAATGGCATTCAGCTTGACTGACTCCCATTCTGCCTACTTTCAACTGCTATAACTTACAAGAAATTATGTGATTCTGAATGATTTTAATATTTTTGTAGATTCCACCAGTTTAATGATCTAGAAGTGAACATCACCAGACATTCTTGATGATATCAAAATATCAAATGAAAAATTATCTAGGCAAAAATGTTATCATAAGCATTAAAACAATGAATGCCCTCAAACAGTGAGTAATTTAAATGAACATATATCGTTGTGTCTTGTTTTACAAGAGTTTTGTTTGGCCCAGCCCTTTTTGTCTCAAGAAAGGTACTTATATTCAAGATGCTATTTCAGCCTGCTTGATCACAACTATGTCATACAAGTAAACATACCGCAATAATTGTATCTACACTGCCATTGTGCTATACCATAAATGCTGTCTTCTGCATGGAAAATTGTTTTACTTGTGTGGCTCAAACATTTAGGTTATGGAAGACTGCATAAATTTGCAACATGAGAAGCCTGTAACTTATGACAAGCTATCATACTGTGAATACTAACTGAATGTGGCAGAAATATTCAATCTGTACCTCTTGTAATATACACTTAACTTTGCTACCAGATCTTTAGAATTCAATTGCTACCTAATTTATTTCTGGTGTTTAAAGTTTACCACCAAAAATGAAAAAGGATTTCTACCCCTGAAATGTCATAAAAACACAGATTATAAATGCAAAAACTAAACACACATTTCTTTAATGTAAAAACCATCATGAACATCATACAAAACAACTTGATTTGTAAAATTAGGGACTCCTGAATGACGAGAAAGCTGTTGCCACACTTGAGATCATAAACTGGCTAAAAGTTACCCAAAATGGCTAAAAGATTTTTGATTTGGCTAATGAGTTGGCTAATCATTTTGGTGACTTAGGGGGAGCCCTGTTAACCATGTCAAATTTCCATGCTGTACGTGATATTGCTGTTTTGCCACAACTCATTAAATACACTAATTAGACAAATACAGTCAGAGTTGCCTAAAAGCGATAAGAAAGATATTTTAGTTGCCAGACAGGGAGCTGATCACTCAGAGTTGGGTACCTAGAACATATCATGAACCTGGCACCGGTAGTTGAGACAAGGTTCAGTCTGCGTGCATTTAATTCACATTAAACAGTCTGAGACTGAGAGACATATTGCCTGATTAAATGCTGGTTTCATATGCCTTAAAAGCCGTGCACTTCATTGGTTTCAGGGCAGTGTTGAAACACAGACACCAAGTCAAGCATGAAACAGGACAAATACTAACAGAAAACTCTGACTCATGTACAAGACAGTGCGTGATGAAAATACTGCAAAGGGGTATCACTATTCATTTGATCCATTCCATCTATCTGACAGTGTATTAGCAAAGATGCCACTTTCCAAATGCCATCTGGCTCTCACAATTTAATAAACACAACATTATTTGCCTTGTCCTCATGTGAGGATTTTACAATATCACTTTCAGACCCTTTTGTCACTAAAATGCCATTAGGTTTTGAAAGTCTGAAAACAGTAGCATGATCCAAATATCATATCTAGGTCAAGTAGACAGGGCCTCTATCTTCTCATTTTATACACATTGCTGCTCACACTCGGATGGCATTCGGAAATTTTCAATGGATTTATTTCCTTTTCTTTGCTTTTCAATCGACACGATTTGTTACATCACTATATCAAACAGACCATAGAACAGCATTGCATTGACCAGTGATGAAGACTTCACGGTAACCTTTGACCTCTGGTGGTTTTGTTTCAATGACACAGCATATGATTTATTTACATTGAAAAAAATATATATATAAATGTGAGATTGACACTGAGTGAATGGTATTGACTATGACAATCAGTTTCACAGTGTGGTCATACAATCTCACAGTTTTCAATTCACACACAAATCCAAGAGTAACTTCATACAAGTAAGTCAAGGCCTGTTACCTTCAATATTTTCTATTGATCTGAACGGGAGGTGTACTATCCGGTCTCATCAAAGAATAATGGCTTTTTTCATAAAACACAATAATTCATTGGCATTAATTCATGAGAAGTCCACAAGGGTCATTTAGTAATAACAGAAAAAAATACACTGGAGTGCATCACGGCACATTTAACATGGTGGGTGCCATTTTCCCCCACACCATCTGACATATGGAGGAAGCCATTTTGAAAACATAATTTAAGATTGAGGCCAGCATCTTGACACTTAGTGAAGACATCCGCAGCTGCCTCGGTGGAAATGAAGGGCTGGGGTTGGAGACGATGGCTGTCTGGCCCATCTCTCAGAATAAATTACCCACGGCGGAGAAAATATTGACGTCTCATTACAAGCAGAAATTGGGCCGTAATAAAGATTAAATATCATAGATGAATAAGAGTGATCCAAGCGTAGACATGCAGTGTAGGGTGAAGCAGAATGTAACGATGCTGTCGGCGGACTGCCCTTTTTTTAAAAACCTCACCGCTGTAGAACAAAAATGTCAAGACGACTTACCAGTTCACTCATCCCCGAATCCGACGGAAACATGACTGGCCAACTCTCACCCTATAAAAAAGACAGGCAGCCTTCTCTACTGCGGCAGTTCAACACCAATAATTAAGCTGTCCGTGTTACAGCTGCTGGTTTCTACATGCAAATCAGTTGTCATCTTGGTAAGCACAAGCACATCCAGGCAATAGCTGCAACTCTGACATGACTGTCACCTTTTTTTCACCAAAAGAATATGCAACCGATTTGAGGGGCAAAAAAAAACCCACACCAATGATGCAAAGAGCTGGATTATTTTTTTTCCTGATACAATGGGCATGAGTTGGGGAATTCTTGGTGTGAGCGCTATACCGGGATGAGAATAAATACAATGGGGCCTTGGTCAGGGTATTCTAGTCACGACATACCGAGCTGATCATGAATATTAAAGTAGGAGGCCCTCTGGAGGGGAAAACATCACAATACATCATCACTTCCATTAATGATAAATCAATGAACCGGAAACATATTCATTGATAATCGAAAACTAAATAAATTATTTATCTCCCTTCATCTCATCTTCTTTGTCACCGTCTTATTTATCACTCTTTCATTATCTAGTTATGTTTTATTCTTTTCTCTTTTTTTTCCGACGGACAAAAATTTACTCATAGACAGAGTTTATGGTAAATTCACATACAACTGTACATGTTCCTATTTAATAGCAGTTACATCGTTTAAAAGAACAACGCAACTGAACACGTTTGTGACTCAACTGAATTTAGATTCAGCAGACTAGATATATTCAAAAAAGGCAGGCAGCTTCCCGAGGCCATTATTTCATCCATCGTTTCATTCAAAATGAGATACCAATGATAGACCAGAAATCTGATTCTCATTTTAATTTCATTCAGATGACAGTCTCGCTTTCTTGGATGTAAACTGTAACACCAGGAATGTTCAAACCCTTGAAATACATATCTGGGAGTAAATTTACATAAATTTGCATAATGACCTGCATGAAAAAAAAGTAATAGGGGAAAGGGAGTCTTCTTTTTTACGAAATGAAATCTACAGAAAAATTCTATAGAGTTCCTTCCCCCGTTTGTTACTTCATACAAAATCACCAGCAGCCCTGATGACACAAAACAACAGCAGGAGATGTACTTGGAAAAAAGAAAGTGAGTTTAAAACGTAAAATCAATCATCCACTCAACTGATGATCAACCATCACCGAAAAAGTTTTTGAAAAAAAATGTGAATTTTGTCAGTTTTGTTGTGATGATATAATCAGTTTAGTGTGGCCTCTGCATTTTAAATAGTTTGCATTAAAATTCAAGGTTATTGAAACGTGAAAATGTTGGCCATGCAGAGCAGATATACATATCGGCAGTGATCCCATATTCTCCAGGTCTATTTAAAGAAAGCCACAAATTTCCATGAAATGCATAGAGATCAACCACTTCATATTCCCTCAATAATATAATACACAGACAGTTGATGATGCACAAATAGCAAACAAATTCATTTTGTATGTAACAAAAAAAAGATGCACATGTTAAATATATACATGCGTGTCTGTGAGTACATGTATACATACATTGTACCGGCAGCCACCACAGGCACTAACACACATAGGTGCACACATGGGTGAATAAACATAAGGGGCACACGCACACAATTGACTAATGACAAACCATTCTACAACTAATTTGTAAATGAATGTGGGTGCATTAAGGCGTAATAATTCATGCATACATCTGCATAAATTATTGACATATATACAGAATACTAAAATGCAAAACCATACACATATATACAGGACAACACCTTTCAAATGTGGACAATTTCATATATGTATCAATCATACATACATTACACACACACAGACACACACACATATAGATACATATATTCAGTTATTATTATTACTCTGTACTTGAAAAAAAAAAAAAAAAAAAAAAAAAAAAAAAAAATATATATATATATATATATATATATATATATATATATATATATATATATATATATACATACACACACATATTCACACACACTTACATTTGTAAAACACATATCAAAGTATAATAGACGGCCATGTAATCAGAACAAGTAGTAATATCTAGTAATATTTGAGGATTCAGTTGACAAGAAGCCATTATTATGCATTAAAATCATTAGAAGGGGAAATTTATCACACTGCAAAACTGACCATTACTTTTTATGTCATTCTATTTGCTATTCTTCCCACCCCAAAAAAACATCTACCTCATCAACTGGGATTACCAGAGATCAGTGATTTAAAATAAAACAGAAACAACACAAAGCTCCTTTAGAATCCAAATGTTTAAATATTCAGTTTCTACTTGCAAAGGTAAGCTAGGTCACAATTTGAGGGGTGTTTGTTGAGCACAAAATGCTTTCTGCCCTTTTCACTGCGGCAGAATTGATCACAATGCTGCCGCCCACGTAGCCACAATCATGCCATTACCCGCACTCTCTCTGTTCATTAAAGTGAGTTGCTCATACACAATGTCATGAACTGCATCTTTCATAGTGCAGTCGACCGTCAGCCACACAAAGTAAATGCCCATCTTGAACTCTAGAGGGCACCTTTCATAATTCTCAAGTGTTCTTGGTGTTCCTGTTCTCTTAGAGGTTCCAAAAGCACCCGATTGACTGCAACTTGGATAGAGCACTGACACAAGAACACTCTGATTGGTTTTTTGTGGATAACGTTATAATTGCACTAGCGACTATCAACCGGCTACAAGCTGAGCAACTGCTATTTCATTTCACTTACACAATAGCTCTTCCTGAGGACTAACTTTTTTAATCAACTGTAGTGCAGCTTGGCCAGTTTTGAATCCTACACCAAAATCACACAAGGTGACTGTACTATTTTGAAGACCTCAAATGGGAATTATCAAGATGTCCTGAAAATGGCTAAAATTACAAAAACTTCTTAAATTGAAAATTTCACTGATGTGAGCAATAATTTCAGAGGGCAGACGTGTTGTAATATGAAAACAGACAAAAACTGGAAAGAGCATCATGAAGTGTCACTATTGACAGAAAACTCACAAGTTATTGTTTTAACACATAAAAATTCACAATTTTGACAACAAAGCTCAGCAATCAAGACTAAAGAAACAAAAAATGTTGGATTCACTCTCTCTGGTTTGGTGTACGAGCAATATTCACGACCAATCCCACTCAGTACTTGGTACAGGCTTCCTGATTGGTTATTGTTTCAAACCTCATGACACCTTTTGGTTACAGTTGGTATATAATAGCCTTTTTGTTCCAACCTGTTCACTTCTATTTTCTGCCCAACATACATCATCACATGAAACATCTGTTGACCATTGCAAACATCGTGATAGGTTACAGACTTGTAAAAACTCGAACAGCTTACTGTCGCTAAATAGAGAAAAGTCCAGAAACATTTCTCTGATCACTATGTATATTCACACTGGATCTCAAAGTGAATTGCAGATCATGAAAAGACTTCAATGTCTGCACTGTCTAATGCTTTTGATATAAAAACAAGTGAACTAAATTGCTCACTGAACCTGTCATGTGTAACTGCGAGAAGGACAGAACACTAGAGTAAGAGAAACTCAACACAAAGGCAACATGCTGCTGTATACACTTCCATTTAGAGCAACAGAACACATCTTGAGTTACATATCACAATTTTGAAACAAAAACAAGATATTATAGCACACTGCCCCCTCTTCAATCAAATGATAGCCAAGTACCCTGTGTGTCTCTTTCACTCAGGTCACTAAGGCTTTCAGAACCTCCTATGGATTTGCCAAAGAACAATAAAATCCGTGAATGAACGGTTTTGTTCTCAAAGTCTCTCAAAATCAACAGCCTTGCAAAAAAATAAAGACGTGCACACTTACTTAGAATATCCATGAACCATACGGACAATACATGTAAATAAGCCTGATCGAATTTTCAACACTGCGTGTGCCAGTTGGTTTGACATCAAGCAATGTGGTTATGGTGTACTTTGGTGTACACTTAAGGAAGGGTGGAGCAAAAACACAATTACATCAACTTTTAATGACAAACAATCACAAAAAAGCCTATGATAAGAAATGCTTATTTCCCAAAATGCAACACAGGAAGAGAAAAATCAACATGTTATCTCTTTGCGCATACAAATTATGTTGCTTTGCTGCTACATAGTGTAACTGGGAAGTGGTCAAGTTCTGCGAGGGCCGGTTTAGTTCACAGCATTTCATGTGGGGGAATTTATCAAGTCAGGCATTACATAGCATGGTCAACTCAATGATAATCAGGAGTAAAAAGCCTGCTGTTTGCTCCTTGTGTGTGATTTATTCGATGAACCTCAATGTTCCCCGAAACTGGATGTAGCAAAACTCAAGTCTTAGTAAGCAAGGAGGTGACATATGTAGATTTGGAAACAAATTTTGTTTACAAACAGAGCAACTACTGTTGTTCTATACTTACAGTCTCCGGTTGTACTTGTATACAGCTTAACATCCTTGACACAGTATAATAATCATATTGCCTTGCCACCCACAAAGGAAAATCCAAGCACGCTCACACCAGGGTACTATGGCAGTACACCCTGACGAATGTAATGCCAATGACAATCAGACGAAAAAACACCAGATGGAATGACAGTTACAACGAATCAACTCTGTTCCTTCCACCCATATGTTGTTGAGTAAAAATAAAAGGGTTCATCTGGACGATACTTGGACGTTAAATCTAACCTCTGCATTTCTTAAGATGAACATTTCCTTTTTTTTCATTTGCACCGTCAGTGAACAGCACAGTCTACATCTTATGAAGATGTCATCTCTCTGATCATCCTCACAACTGTTTCTCTTCTGACGATCAAAACGGACTCTTGAAAAAATGTCATCATCTTGGTTTTGCAAATGTACAAATATAACCACGCCGATTCAAACATACTGGCAGCAAGGATAGCCATATGCATACATTTCCAACAGCCTCACTCTTCAAGGTGCACACTCAAAGCAACACCCATAACACATTAAAAGACCAAACTGCTGTACATTTGCAAAACATGTTTTTGTTTTGAGATATGAACCTGCACAAGGCACAATAGCATATTACCTGTGGTAGAATCAACTCAAGCAGATGTACAAAACTTACTTTGTTTTGCTTTCTTTTGTTTTTCTCAGAACATGTCGAATATCCAATACATAACACTCAACTCATCTGTTATGCCAAACATGACAAGTGTCTCAGAATACTTAAATATGTATCTCTAAATTTATAAACACCGGTTACTCTGGGAAGAAAACAGTACCTTGCAATGACCAAGGGCTCTGAAAAAAAAATGCTTTCAACTTCAAAACACGCAAACTATGATGGTTTGTACCATTCTGCGTATCAAGCTATTCTATGGTGATTATTAGACAAACACACTCTCTCTCTCTCTCTCTCTCTCTCTCTCTCTCTCTCTCTCTTTATGAATCTATTTCTTTTACATTATACATGTGATTATGTGTATGCGTTCACACAGACACACACAAACATACTGAGTTGTTCACGATAGACCCGGTGAGGTGTTTCACAAAACAAAGTATAAAAGCCTTGTCTGTTATTTACATCAAGGGCAAATTCACACTGTGCCTCCCAATGATGTGTGATCCATTTTGCACTATCAGTATCAGTGTAGACTGTATGAAGAGCTGGATGTGTTACTGCTGATGAGAATGACAATAATTTTTGTTCAAAATTTTATTGTCTGATTACAATATTAAAAGCCATCAATACGTGGCAATTCAGAACTGGCACTCCTGCTCTGTACAGTTTACCATAATTAGATATAGAGGTCTCTTTCCTAAGCTACATGCTCATTGGTGCGCTTTCTGACCAGCACTATGCAGCAAAGCCCCTGGAGTTTCCTATTTCTGTACCTAATGCCAACCCACCAAAACCTTTATTTTTAGGCTAGTGCAGCCATACTTGCTGGCAGCAATATCTGTTTGAAGCTTCCCCATGCAGGAAGAGATCCTCTATTGGTTACCGTCCTTCCATCATTTTACGATAAAATTCACAAAACTATTATGCTTATTTTCTCTACATTTGGTCTTTAAAGTTTTTCTAGATGGCAAGACAAAAATTGTCAACCATCAGCGTCCCCTTGGAAGAGAAGTTGGCTCTTTGTCAGCAGCTATATTACACTGAAACAGTGTATCAATAAACGGCGTAAAGCAGAACTAAACTTATGTCATTT
The DNA here is from genome assembly GCF_041260155.1 of Ptychodera flava. Taxonomy (NCBI): domain Eukaryota; kingdom Metazoa; phylum Hemichordata; class Enteropneusta; family Ptychoderidae; genus Ptychodera; species Ptychodera flava. Next base: position 5,689,093 of record NC_091938.1, read on the forward strand.
ATGTATGACGAAACTTTGAATATTGGTTTGGTGGTTGAAAAATCCCAACTTCGATTATTTGTTTTCACTGTGCTGTGAGGGAAAAATGACATAGGAACCCGCATGTACCCGGATGGCCCATGATCAAGAATATGAACTGACTGTTGGAAGTTTGTACATAAACATGTCAATCACATTGAGGATGATCACATATTCTTCAAATTGAGCGTTCTTTTAAGTTTGTCCATTTTCAATCGGCTGATATTTCTCTCATCAAAACTGTAAAATATTCTGAAAGTCAGAGATCAAAATGTCACCAGAGTTAAATTTTGACATCAGTATCATCAAGACATTGACTTCAATGTGTGTACATACAATTTCTTCAAAATAACAAAAAATTTAAATAAATTATGGATTTACATTATTTAGAAATGAAGAGAGGAAATTTCTACCATTTCAAAGCTCAGTGAAATTTTTTACAGTATCGCACATGTAAGTTCTCTTTTGACGTACAAAATGCACAGACACAATATGTCCTCTCTCCAAAAGAATGCAAAAATCATCAAAAATACAGCCTTATTCTTGATCATTTTTCAAGTCATTACCACTGAAGGGAAAGTGGTGATATGTCTCAAAAAGACACAGAAAATGAATTATTTGAGAATACCACAAATTGATTAACCAAGTTGGACAAAAATTACAATTTACAAGTTCAGCCTTGACAGTAACACAGTGTATTCTCTTTCGTGTCCTGATATAGGAGTAGACCATATGACGTTCACTGACTGACAGAACAGCGGCTGGCCCACGGTCACCAGACAGGGTCCAACACTGTAAGTATACACATCCGACTGTGCTTGAATGGAAAAAAAAACACATGGTTCCCCTGGAAAAAAAACACAGTGACACACAGACATACCGGCAAACACTCACAAAATGACGCTGTAAAGAACAGAGCTATTGCCTCTTGTTATGTATGTACATGAAAAAAAGTAAGTATAATTGTTTACCTGAAAAGCAAAATCATGAGGTATGTCCACCATGCTGAATAGATAAATAGGTACCACTTGAATGAGTATCCGGACACGGGAATGACAATGAACCAAAACAGCAGTGGTATAGTAGTAACCAATCGCTCTCCAAGGCCAGTCAACTCACACAGACCACGGGCATAGCCGTTGCAAATAACAAATTTTCAAAAAAAGCACACAACCCAGCTGTCTGTGTGTTTTCCACTCCAAAGCATTCTCAATGTGAGAGGCAGGATTTGATCGCGTTGTGGATGAATCGATTATGTAACTATTTTTGTCACAAACTGCCCATATGGTTGGAATATATGCATAACACAGAAATAGCATGGTTGGTGAAAGTGACAACAAAAAAACCCCAAAATATCTCCCAGAAAAGCTTCAAATGTGGCAATGAAATTGTGATCTCTTTAAAGTAATGGTTGAAAATAATTCATGTAAACATAAGATATGGCAAAAATGCATATATATTTGACTCTTTAAATGACAATTTACGAAAATAAATTGCACACAACTCCTCATCAATAGACATCAGTGTGAATAAATTAGACAGGTTCTGCGGCTCCATCCCATAATATATCATGCACGTCATCACAAAGTGTCACAAACAAAACAACAATGGATATTGCAAGGGTTATTTTTGGTCGCATTTTGTCATATGTTAATCCAGTGTCCTCGAACAGTGCACACAGGTGAGGGTAGACACAGGCAAAGCTATGGCACGTATCATTCTAAATGACTCCTTGCACAGTAAAAAAAGTAACACTCTTTCAAACTTAGCTTTTGAAGTTCTACTTTCCTATACCTCTGCATTGCCCATATGACAGACAATTTCAGCACATGAACACAATACTACGTTTCTCTTACTATAACTATAAACATTCTCTTTTCATTCCACTGACAGTATGTTAATATAGATGGAAAAAAGATAATATATTTTTGTATGATACAGGATACTTTTCACAAAGAGGTCTGTTGCAAAAAATTTAAACAACTTCTAGCTACAACGTGCCACGGACTCAAGAATATGAAATTGAATTTTTTACACGTTCCATGTAATTGATAAAAGCTGGCTAAAGGCCATTTTTGTAAATTTCTATGCATATTTCAGCATAAATTTCTAAGTTGGCACAAAGTGTTCACCAATCTCAAAAATTAAAGGGTACACTATGAGACTTTGTCCTATGCCTAGGGTAATAAACACCGATATTGTCATTAGATTTTAAAATGTAGAAATGACATATTATTTCTGGCATTACACAACAGAAACAAAACAGTATATTCAATCAACATAATTATCTGCTATGTGTTGCAGTGACCAGCCTGTAGGGTGCATATCAAACTACTCTGAAAATCCCAAAGCTGTCATTTTGTCTGAGATCCAGACTAAATGACAGCAGCAGAAAGGGTTCCTGTTTGGCTGACAAGATGAGACACGAGTAACAGATGGAGAAGAGAACAGAACTAATGCAACAGAAAATCACAGAATGATTGGAAAACTGTGAAAGTTTTGAAACTCTCTCGTTGTCATCGAATGCAATTGCTCTGTTGTTTTTTGTTTCCAGGTATTACTGCATTTAAACAGTAAACTTGATCACTAAATGATAAAACGTGATAAGCCAAGGATAACACTATCATTATGACAGTATATTGGTTGGTCAGTTGACCGCCTACCATGTGGTCAAATGACATGTCCGTTGGCAGATCACGTTGCCTAATTAATTAGATAAATATACAGATGGGCACATACAAGTACTTTACATGTACAAGCATGCGCTGTGAACACAGGGCAAGGATGCTGGGGCAAGGACACTGAATGACATGGCATAGGAAGACAACTTCTGTGAAATATGTTTTGATCGAATCTAAAGATTAACATACTCGCTGTAAATAGCTTTGAATACTGACGACCGATATCATGGTTAAGCTTTGTCTCTTTTAAAACATATCTGGATCAGCGTAAGTTTTTAGCAAACAAAAAATCATACCACATGAAAACTGTGTTTTCCACCCCTTTGTTTTAGGGAATATATTAATAACGACACAAAGAAAGGTACAATTGCACAGCACAAAAATGTGAAAATTAATTGTTATGTAAATTAGCTACTGCTCTGTTATTTTCCAAGCTGTGAAAATGCTGGCTAACTTGTAAAATTAGTATATTGGGCCTCTAATCATTGGACGATGCCATGCACATTTGTGGAGAAGATTCATGAGATATCACTTTTGGCATTTTGTCAAGGTTGGTGATGGAAAAAATATGGCCCCTGCACTGCCGTACACCTGTCACGTCTTTTATTATCATCACAGGGAGTGACAACAGATCCTAGAAGAGCCCAATGAATATGTAATTGTCATGGAGTCCATTTGGGTCCAATGACTGCATAAAATATTACCTGCTTCTCTACAGATGAGTGCTGACATAGGAAAGAATGGTTTACCTGAGTTGGGCCATGAGATACTTTTTTCGTCTGACGTTACGAGTATTGTTTGAGAAATGAGATAGAAAAAGTTACAAAATGCTTTTCGTGGAACTGGAATGTAGAACATGTCTGAATTTTCTGTTCTCCCATAAATTACAACATGGCTCAGAAAGGTAATAGAGTAGGCATTTTAATGATGTTTTGTGAAAAAATCCTTAAAAGTCAGCCAGACATCTAGTCCTGATGTTGCACACAATAACTTGTTATATACACCAACCATAAGAGAGTAAAACATGTCCTGGAAGTATCAGATACTTTGAAGGTTTCTTTTCATCAGTTCCAATGTTCTCCCAAGACTGATTCTGAAAGGAATTCCAGTGTGTATTCCAACGTGAGTTGCTGTTATCCATGACAACAACAGCAACCTGGCAAAGACATCCATGTAGAAGAAAGCAAATTTTGTAATTTATTCATCACCATGTAAGTAGGACAACTATTTGTGGCTCTTTGTAATGAAGCTAACTGACTTTATATGAAGAATGGACATGTATGATATATTACCTCAGGGTTTAGTTGTTCAGAAATTATTTTCCTGACTTGCAGAAGATTTGTGTACTGATTGGCAGACTTAATACAGAAACAGCAAAATCTGGTTCTTAATTAAGTGAACTTTAAAAGATCTTTTTTCAAAAAAAACCTGGGAAATTGACCTCTAATCCAGTATCAGTAAAGCACATGTCACAGCGGTAATGAAATCCACAGGGGTCATCTGGTTTGGTACATTTTTTGCTGTGAACTACTTTCTCAGTTCATGATTGCGTGGATGTAACAATGGTTTCCCATTGTAATCATCTTTGTGTGCCAACCTTTTGTCTTTCACATGGAATTTTTCTTCTACCCTTTATTATTCTTTTTCAATTATGATCCTTTTGTAGCCCTGATGTAACACAGAAGCCAGTGGCATTACAGCCAAGCATAGTGACAGGACAATCTATGGCAATACCGGTAACATGCCTTGAATTTGGAAGACTTCAATTTTTGCTCAAAATATCCGAAAGGAATTTTATACCACTCTCTTTCGAAATCAATAATGAAAATAAGGTGTCAATGCTCAAATTTAGAACTAGAGAAACAAATGACCAAATATTTACCGACTCTTGAAATTCAAAATTGTCGCCATCCCTGTGCCAACTCTATGGGGAAAATTAAATTTTCAATTTTCGTAAAAACAAGCCATAACGACTTTATTTTACTCCAAGAGCATCAAAGTGAGCCAGCCCACCTCATAGTGGTAGACCAAAATATTATTGTGAAAGTTTCAGAGTCGAATATCTGTCCCACGAGGCAATACCTTACAGGCAATGGGAGACGGTACAACTGCATATTGCTGCCTAAACAATCTATGCACCAGCTCCAATAAATCCCGGTAATGAACTTCAATGACAAAGCCACAACAGATCAATCTCCCTGATCCCTCATCTCCTTCCACCTTGCTATGCTTTGTTTCAGCACATAGAATTCATTTGAACATATTTTGTGACAACATTTCTGGATGCAATGATGCAGGATAAATTTTGGGTTGTGAATACCTCTATAATTTTATCTGTTTTATACATGAGAGCGTGAGTCGATTCAAAGAAGTACCACTTAGGCTGAGAGAAACTATACCATGTTCAATGCAACCATTTGCTACATATGACACAATGAAAAGAGTGCCGCCCTCCATCACTCAGATTTCTTTAACAACAAATGCTATGGCAAGAGACACAGGTGATGGTATCATAACCAGTTGAACACTGTGGTTCTAAACCTACTCATCTACACTCACGGAAGAGATATTTGTCTTCATGATTCTCATGAAGAAAGCAAGACATTGTGCCAGTGCCATCTTTGCACTGCATATACTAGGTTTTTAAATGGCATACTTAACGCACCAAATAGACCCACACCTATTTTTCAAGGATCAAAATGTCTACAAAGTATGGAAAATGAACACAGAAATGCATATCTAAATCAGCCATTTTTTTCTGGAGAAAAACTGTTCAGTCCATTCTAATCTGAACGTTTGTACAATTTGTCAACTGTTTCTCCCTGTCACCATGATTGGCAATGATAACAGGTGTTGTAACTGCAGTACCCACACCCATACAAAGATGTAAACAAGGCAAAAATATTTTGTTCAAGGCCGTTAGATGACACCTAAAAATTCAAAATCTTACAGGGCACATGGTCATAAAATTCTCAGTGAAATTATAGTAATTTCTTGGATGCAGCATAGTACAAATGACAGTCAGCGATGAGGTCAATGAAATTTCAGATTTGTACAAGAAGTTTGTTTTACATGGATATTAAAAAAATGCAGACAAAATGAAATAGCCTTGCATCAAATTTATATTTGACATTACTATGAAAATTAAGCAGTACTTCCCAGTTGGGTAACAGCAAGTACACAATGCTAGCTGCACACTGGGCACTGATGTGTAAGCACTACCAGCACATTTCTCCAATGCTCACTTCAACATACCTCATTTGTATTAGCATCAATGTGCATTATCATGGCTGGAATATTTTATGCAACAACTGTCGATATGACATAGCTCTAGGCTTCCAAAACTCTACTCTATCCGGCCAGTACCCAATGTTGTACCAGTTTAAAACAAATCACATGTGGAGGACAATAACATCAATTATGATTTGTCTGTAACATCAATTACAACAAACACAGAAATGGTATATCCTTTAAATTTCAATTTGATGTAAATTTTGAAATGTAGCTCATCAAACACAATTCAATTTATAACAGAAAATAGAAAAATTTCAAAACCAGACAGTCAAATATATTGTTTACAATATACATGTATTACTTATGACAACGAAAGCTTGAAAATAAAACAACTTCAAAGATTTTGTGAAATGTTGGACAAAAAAGATTGCACTGTTTCATAATGAAGAGATTTCCCAATCCTCAGTTCAAACTAAAAATGTTTCCCAGAAGGCGAATAAATTTGATCGTTTTATAAGGAAAATTCAAATTCCCACATAGACTAACAACTGCATATCTATCTCATTTATACACTTATACCCACACAGAATTGCAAAGCAACACTATTTTGATGGATGGTAGTGGACAAGGTGTTCTGTTCAGAATAATAGTACGCTAACCTGAACATACAATAAAATTCTCTTCTCAAACAAAATTAGGACAAACGCCGACATTACAAATGTTTTGTTGCACTGCTGTACCTCACTTCATGGAAAATATATTAACATATTACTGAAGCCAAATTTTACTCTTTCCCTAATACTTCCTTTGAAACAATGACAATTGTGTATTTTCACCCATCAAATAGCTAGTGAAGTCGATCACACACGAAACCACATATTAGGACACAAGCCCATTCATGAAGGTGAAAATGATTGTCATTTACTGACCAAACTCATAGAAAAATCCAACCATTGTCTACAGTTATGCTAAAAATGATGGCAATATAAGAGAGAATGGGCAGTCTATATCTAAATAACAATAGTTTTAACAATGCATCAAGTTACCTTTTACAGCTATGACAATGGCCTGTTCAGTTCAGTATAGCCACTCTGACACCGATATCGGCAAGGATGCATTAGTGTACAGATTAACACCAGATAGCAGTGTTCACATCTTTAATAATTGAGCCTTATGATAAAAGTTGCTATAAGTTGATGATGTCAGAAGACTGGAAAGAGGACTCTTGTATGACGGTGAAAGGAATACCTGATGTGACAAATCCTTTCTGTTCATAATTAAGTAGCATATCAGTGTTGCCGCCAGGACGCGCCCTTGTGACAATGTCCCCAAACGGAACCTGTTGTCCCGCACTCTTGCGTACTGCCGGTCACCTCTGGCGCACTCCTGAGTCGACTGTGATGGGTGTAGTCTACAAGTAATATCTGTTACTAACGATGATCTTTGTTTTGCATAATTATTTTGAGGCTTACACAACGCACTTTCGGAGCTAGCTATATGATTAAAAGTAATTAAAACGCTGCACTTGATATCATAATTTGCTTGACTGTAGTCTGTCTGAACTCTGATTGGTGGCAGATACGGTATACTGCTTCAATTGCCTGAAATTCAAGCATAGCGACGCGGTCCCGGTAGCTTGAATTTTGTTCAGTGAAACTAATGTGTTACGAAATAATGCAAAATTTGATTGACAACTGCTTGTTGTCCCCAAAATGAACAAAATGTCCCCAAAAATAAATGGTAGTGGGACACAGTGTCCCCTGATCTAAAATTCCCGGCCGCAACACTGGCATATAGTGAAAAGTGTACACAATATCTACATGTGTACAGCTACAAGAGACTGACACGCCAACCATCGCAAATGTAGCCAACATTTTGTTCAAAACAGAGAAACTGCTTTCATGTGCATAATTTATTTTGAGAAGCAGATCAACACTGATATCACTGCCATAACAAATACCTAAGAGACTACTTTTGTAGGAATTGAATTGCACGACTTCCAAGACTGAACATGGTTTGTTTTTACTCACCGCCATCATGGGATCAACCCTTCCTGCTTGAATCTTGGAAAAAACTGAACTAAAATGACTCATTTTAAAAACCGTAAAGAGACGCGCATTTTTTTATGCATAGATGACAGACATGTATGAACAGGTACTTCATTAATTTTTATTGATATAACCCAGAACAATTCAGCTATTTTTGAATACAATGTCACAAAAACCTATTGAAAGTAAAATGCTGTTTCTCTATTGAAGCACTAACAAAATTCTTTGTAGCCTACTGGTCAAAAGCAGAAAATACTAGACTGGTTTAGGGTCAATTCTGCTCAGACTCTGGCATTGAGATGTTGCAGGGATCAGCGGTCTGGTGCGCCCTCTAGAGGTATATAAGGAAAATTCCCTTGAAAATTGTGCTTCACAGCTAATCGTGCCTGCATACATTTAACAGGCAGACTGCTTGGTAAAATTTTTCACCTGACTTTGAAATAAAATGATAACTGTGATTGGTTAATCTGCTGTTCTCATTATTGATTTAATTACAAGGTGCACAGTAAATTAACACATACACCGTCAAACATCATTTTCACAGCTGTTGTGAGCATGGCTCCATTTTATCATTGTGCATCTTCAGTCAATGTTAGCTTTTCTACAGTAACAGGTCTTGGCCCGTTTGTCTATCATCAGGTTAATGATTTGGTCATGTCCCTCACCGTGAACAGGAGCTGCCAGAATAGCTTCTGTTCCAAAACATTACTTCCCAAGAACTATGCACACAACTTTCTTCCAATTCTCATCCACCACTTTGCAATTAGAATGAGAACTGGGGCTGACAAGACCCAAGATAAGTGAATAACACAAGTCCATTTCTGCATTAGCTCAGCTTTGAAGACTGCTTCACATGAATCAAATATCAAAAGCACTTTTGCAGTGAAAGGGTACTTTACATGAATACTAGTGAATGACCTGAATATTTTCTCTTTTCGGGAACATAAAACCTACACTGTTGAGATTCTGGCTCTGCTTTTACACAGCGCCCTCTATTGGCTACTTTGCATGAAAGTCATTGTTACCATATTACTCATATAACATGTTTCTTGCATATGCTGTGCATTTGCTTACAAGAACACCCATGTAAAAATGTTCAGATACTTCAGCGATTTAACATTACAGCATGACATTGAACACTCCTACTTAAGTGCAGTAAATTAAGGCAGACTTCCTTTCCACAATTTCACCACACCTGTGTATTCTCTCGTTGAGTGAAACTAATCTGGCCTTTTCTCAATGCAAAGGCTGTGATATGTCACAACAAACACTCTAGCCACTAGTAACTTACAAAACTCTCCCCCAATAAATTCTTTTAGATATTGATATGGATATGCAATAAATGTTGCTAAAGTTTGATTTTTTTCACCATAAGAAATGAGACGCGTTCTCATGATATAAGTACTCATCGTGCTCCAAGTAATAAATGTGTGTTTCAATAACACAAAATCACAACATCAACCAAAAAAAAATCGCAACAGAAATATGATCAATGGATTGTTGCAATCCTATAGAGGAGCAAAGACATAAGTGTCCAAAGTGACAAATGCATCTTTTTCTTCTGATAACTGCCTTTTTCTTCTGATAACTGAGGTGATCTAAATCTGAATTCTAAATGAAGTTTGCCTCAGATGCCCGCCTTCATCACAATATTGGTTATTTTCCAATGGTATGCATAGATTACACAACCATCAAAACATTTTCGACAACATCATTGTTGCATGTAATTGTAGGCTACCCCTTCCTCTTACACTATCAGATTTCAATACAGCTTTCATAACACAAGTTATCATGTGCATGCATATTCATAGAGTTTTGATACAACTTGCTTTCTCTGATCATCAAGGCCATAACTAGAATAGTTAATGTTTTTTCTCCCCCCCCCCACGGTGACAGTCAAAGATGATAGGTCAAATTCAGTTCAAGCGTGGCCAAATAATTGATTAAGTTGCCATTATTACAAGGTAGAATGCAACTCTAGGACAGATATTTGAACTCTTAAATTTTTAGAATCTTTTCTGCTCTATTGCTTGTGTGAGTTCATATTGAAGCACTTTGAATAAACAGACTTTTCACTGACTAATTGTTTCTGTAAATAGAAAATTTAATTTTTTTAATATAGCAGTTTGCAGCGTGTTCATTTTTAGCCGGATGCCGGCCAAATTGACCGGCTACTTTCGTATATTGGCCGGCTACTTTTCAGCACTGTTTCGCTCTCTGGCCCGGAAATTCTGGTTTTGATAACAATAATTAGATTTTTTTGGTACATGGTGTCTTGCAAGCCGCAGATAATATTTCAGAAGTGCCGATGTGGCTATATGTAGTCTAGCAATTTACGCGGTGAACTTGTTGCTATCACTGTAGTACCGCGATCAGCGAACGTGGTGTACTATACACTGGGAATCGCTCTCGAGGTCAACCGTGCTCTCGAGGTCAACCTCGCTCGCCCGATCACAGCCCGAATATTCCGACGTTCACATCGGGTATAGCCGAAAATTGGACTAACATACAATTACGTTATGCCCGCAAATAGCCGACCATTTCCGAATGAAGCCGATTTTGTTTCGCTCAAACGCGGAGAGAAAATCGACGCTTGAGAGCTTTGGTTTTCTGCGTAAGAGTAGGGCCTAGTCTGATGGGTTTGGTAGGTTTTTGATCAAATCTAAAGCGACCACAAGTTACTGAGTCTCATTTTTCATACTTTCGAAACGCCATGTCAATCTATATCCATGGTCGATCACGATGTCAATATTCAACTCAGTCGATCGACATCGCGTTTTGTGGAGGGGCCGTGGTTGTGTGCATCCCGGAAGAGAAAGTCGGACGCTTGAAAACTTTGATTTTCTGACTTTGTCTGTTGGTTTTGGGAGGTTTAGATCAAATCTAAACAAACAAAAATTACTTGGTCTCACTTTTCGTACTATTGAAACGCTACGTCGATCACAGTGTCAAATTTCAGGTCGACCGATATCGCGTTGTGTGTACTGTCACTGTGTTACAATGACTACCGGTACTTTGTACACACACGGGTAGTACAGGCTGGCGTTCAGTGTCGTTAGTTTGAGGTTTTATCAAACATGAACACTGAAATTTAGCTCTCTTTTTCAATTATATTCAACATCAGCAAAAAATCAATAATCAGCTCGCGGATTCGTTTTATTGTGAAATTAGTACAGTGAATTAAATCACTGAAAATTGTGTTCCTATAATTCATTGAATTGAATAAACTCTTTGATTTTACTGTATCGTCAATCACGTTTATTTAAATCAGTAAAACACTTTGTACGGCCAGGCTGGTCAGGATTCTAGCGGATCATTATCTGATTGTGAAAACCCTAGGCCCCACGTTCTATGATTTATTTCAAAATGTTTGTTCAAGTCATGAGCTAAACATAATTCTACACAACAGTCTGGTGAAATTTTGCGTTATCCTTGTCAACTGAATGCAGTTGACAGGCCTGAGTGATATCAAATAATTTTTCTGACTTTCTTTTAAACTTTATCCCTTGAAAACATGTTGTAATTGGCAATGATAATGATTATTCTGTATACTGAAATGGTCTTTAATACTGTACAAGAATGCATAAAATTACTCCAAAATGTCTTCAAAATTTAAAAAGTTCTTGCCCACCCCGTCCCTGAAACCCTCCCCCTTTGTGTGTGTTGAAATAACCTTTTATACACTGTATAAGAATGCATGAAATTGCTCAGAAATGTCTTCAAATTTAAAATATATCCTTAACACTCTCATGCTGAAATGGTCTTTCATACAATCAATAATGCATGAAATTACTCCAAAATGTCTTCAAATTTTAAAAATTTCTTGCACACAGGGAGGGGACCCCCTCCCTGAAACCCTCCCTACTGTGTGTACGTTGGAATAGCCTTTTATACACTGTATAAGAATGCATGAAATCGCTCAGAACTGTCTCCCCCCCCCCCCACCCCGCCCGCCCAGGGAACCTGGTTGCACACAGAAGCTAACCGCCTACTTTTCTGAATTTTCCGCCTACTTCAAAAGTTTTTGAGAACCCTGAGTTGCACAGAGATGGCAGTCACTTTGGGTTTCAAATATCAGTAAAGAAGGAACTAAAAACTTGCACAGTGATCCAATATTTTTACTCGTGATTTTGAAAGAGAATATTATTTTGAGGCACTCAATACAATCATTTTGCTTTACCATCCATTCCACATTAATCAGGAATCTGAATATGGAAGGATATTTTTGAAAAGTGTATAGTGTAACTGCTAATGTTGAAGGGTTTAAACTTACAGTAGTAGTATATCCAGAAATGCCGTAGGCCTGATAGAGAGTGAAAGTTCAAATCATTCAATATGTTACATAAACCCTTCTGCATAGTTTTGCATGCTAAAACATAGCGGTCAGAAAAATTTGTAAAAAGAACACTGAGGGCGCTGTGCAATAGTAAGTGGGATTGGCTGGGACAGCAATGGTTGTGTTCTGTTCAGAGACAGTGACATGACCTGGTAAACAACTGGACAAATCAGACTGGCAGATTACCTTCGAATGGCCTTCTATAACCGTTTGCAAGTTTGTCATAAGCTAGATGACCCTCGGGCAACATAATGGTTGTGTTTGCTTTCAAAAAAAATCAGCGCTTTGGTTTCAGTTTTGTGTGTCGCAAATGACAGAATTGTAACAATCATGGGGGCACTGTCCATTTGGTATACTATCCAGGTGCCCCCCCCCCTAATGTGTACTCAACAGCATAAGCACACACTTAGAATGAAAAGCCTGACTTTACTGTGTAATGACAGATGCTAAAAGTGCTGGTTGACACATTCCATGGTACATTACAACACTGGGGCTCCTACCGTTTGCATATAATGTGACTGATGGGGTCAAAGGTTACAGCAGATGAGCAGCAGGGCTCATACTTTACTGCACTGCTGAGGATACTCTCATTACGCATTCACCACAGCAAGTGAAACCTATCACAAGTATTACCACAATCTTCAGATACAGACATCTTGGCTACAAGTGTTAATTCCTAGCTGGTGCTGTCAATTTCCTTAATTTGACATACTCTGACAGCCAATCTAAAAAGAACGGCTCTGATATTTTTCGAGGACTCTGCTGGCTAATCCAAGATTATAGTACATGCTAGACAGTTAAAATGCCCTTTAATACTTATCCTTGTGATGCAAAGGCAGGCAGAATTGGGCAGAATGGTCTGCCTTTGATCTTTCAAAGCAGAACTTGTCGAAAAAGTATGGAAATTATCAATTTAATAAAACATTTTTACACCTGTCCCCCAATACACTTGTCCAGCCTTATAGTTAAAAGCAACAGAAATAGCAAAGCCTAATTAATGTACTCAGGATTGATTGTCTTTACAGGTATAATACATACACAAGTGTAACCTTATGCCTGAAATCTGTTCATGTCCTCCACTGATGTATGCTTCATTTCCCATGATGCCACGGAAGCCCTCCCACATGCGACAGCTGTTTGACTTCTGTCAGCCTGACAACACTGACTGAAAAAACAGTTTTATTGCCGACTTGCACAATCAAAATTATCCTGATGCCGATATCGGCTTTATTCCCAACAGCTGCAAAAAGATTGCATGCCTTGGTGAAGGAAAACCCAAAATATCCACAATTAAACAATCAGAAAAACATAAGCACGATGGAAATAATAGCTAATAATGACAGGAAGGGAATGACAAAAGTTAATGACATTTGACATTGGGATTCCTTAGATGACATTCAAATTAAATACACAGCATCAAGGTTACTCTCGTGAATTGTAAAATTGGGACAAAATGGATACATTCATGGGCCGGATGACAACTTTGACTCATATTTTTTTCATCCACAGAACAAGTCCATTCAAATTTCTGATCACTAGCATTTTTTCTGAAATATGAACTATGATATTAGCCTTGGCTGACAAAAACTTTACATACAGCATGCAATATTATCATTGACACATAAATTCTAGTTTGGACTAAAATTGCACGGTAACAATGACATTACACACATGCAAGTTATGCTAGCAAGTTAACTCTGGATGTTTCATTATTTTGGATGTAGTGGAAGAAGTTGTTTTTCGAACAAACAAACCAAAATTACTTGAAAAGATTTCGAAAGCTTCAGCGAATGAGGCTTTAACCCTCTCACCATCATGGTTTGGTCCACACGTATTGTTATCGATGGTGAATGTGGACCTATTTACAGGCAATCAGGGGTGTACATGTACAGGTTAATGAGATGGTCAGTAAGGATCATGATCATGATAAAAAAATTTAAAAGTTGTTAACAAGCTGTCACGTTTGCCCGGCAGCTGCCTGGATGCTATTTTCATAACCGCTAGCTAGCATTCCCTCATTGGTGAAACTTCAATAGTGAAGATAAATTGAGTTTAACAAGCAAACAACAGTAGAGAACAGAAAGATTTGAAGATTTTACATGAATGTATACCAATTCAAATTTCTACATGTGAAAAGAGTACACCCTTAGAGTAACCAGAGCTAACTAGTTCCAGAATTCTCAACATAAAGCTGCCACACTGTAAGCACATTCAATGACCAGGAAACCTGTTACCATCTGAATTACAAAAATAAAATTTTCATCATGCAAAATGCATTCAATGCAATATGAGAAATAATAGGCATTAAAAACTGAATATTTATTTCGTTCAAGTTTGAAGTTAAAACTGATCAACTGCTGGAGGAGTGGACTTGGAGAGACATATCTGTAATGTCTCCTACTTATCATGGATACAACTGAGAGGAAGGATGGAATACAGTACATCTGTTCTCAAACAAAGACAAATGGACAGATAGACAGGCAAACAGATGGATGGCCACACAAAGTGCAATGCAATGCAATAATTTGTCGCATTATGAAATCAAAGAACCACACATGCATAGTTCGTATACTTTACATTAGTATAGGATGTACACAGCATCCCACCCTATAACTGAATGTACAAAAATCTTTCTTGCAGAATTGAGTCTACAGCATAGATGTCAGTGCAGATGCTGCTATCAATCCAGTCTACACCTCAACACGGTATTTCACTGCGTGCGAGGCCCTGTCTTTCAAATCTCACCACAGAAGCAGATGTTAAAACGCTCTTCTGACTTTATTGAAAGATCGCATAGCTAGAGCAAGCTGTCTGATATGTTGATTTCCCTTTCGCAGACTGACCACAAAGACAAAGCAAGCAGTTGTGTGTATGTCTATCTGCATGTGTGCCCGCACGTGTGTGTCTGCGCCTGTTCACTTCTGAATGTCTATTCACAAGTTGATGGACAGAATACAATATTTTTAAAGAAAAGAAGCTTCTACTTACTGGAAGCCATAGCAACCAACATTACATAATATTTCAATTACCTGACTGTCTACACACCCACACTGGCGCTGAAAAGTCAGAATAATGTGTTTTACAAGAAATTCTGAACCTGCCAATGTTGACATTCATCACCATCTGTAAAAGTCATCATTATTTTACAAGAATCGCTGACTTGACCCTTTGAAATATGAACATTACATTTGTGCACAATCATAATAAAACTGAGCATATGACTTCACTTCCACATCTGCCACTGTTCATATTACCAAGCTTTCACTACAAACAATTTTTTTTTTATTCACCCGGCATGTTGCTTCAGGAACTCTAGTAAATTACCTTCCATCAGACACACACAGATTAAAGAAGAAATGGAATTACACGTACACCTTGGCGGCAATTTCATCAACAAATAAATCCTGATACCTCTGACGTACGACTTCTCAACCTTGAGAGTGATCACATCAACGACAGTACGCCCACGCACACACATACACACACATACGCTTTAGCCATGATCAATTTATCACATTGTTTTCAAACATACATGAACACACATTCAGGCTGACTACCATTGAAATGGCAATAACTGCTAAAAAGCAATCTCTATCATCATCATCCACATGGTGTTCATATTACTCTGAGAAATACTACATCAAATTAAATATCATTTTGCAAATTACAGTAATGTCCTAGTAACATCCCTGCTATAAACAAATGATGGCAATGTGAGAAAAATATTTTGTGATCAACTGTTTCAAAAATATTTTGTGATTCACTGTTTGAACTGGAAGAAGAATAGAAGATCTGGAAGATACATAGCTGTGTCGTTGGTGTCAGAGATATATCTGTTCAGTGAAAGTCACTGGAAAGATATTGATTGAATGTTTCCTTGGCTTGACATTAAAATATACATAACGTTACCATTACAAGTGATCTGCACTTCATATGACAGAGACCACTGGGAGAAGAAGTCTACAGTAGGTGTCAGATTGCTTCTACATGTATCACCCAAATATTTTTGTTTGAAAAATCTATCACCTCCATGAGGATGGGATTCAGAGAGAAACATCAAGGCAAGTGCTACTGGTCTGTTCTGTTCAGAATCACGTAATAGCCATGCTGCTCACTTGCCTAACTCCTACAGGTGAAAGTAAAATCAGCTGAACTCTTCCTATGATGAATATGTCAAACTTGCCTAACTCTGCATCTGCCATTCAAAACCATGGAACGAGCATTTCTCTAAAACTGTCACCTAACCTTTTCATGGCTGAAACTTTGGTACATCACTATTGTGTTCTAACTTAGAAAACAGATAACACAACTGATTCCACTTTGAAATATATACTCTCTTCCACTTCTCACATGGGCTCCAATTTTCTGGAGTATGGTTTCAATCTCATGAACAGATATTCAAATGACAAAACTTTTACAAGATTCTTCTGTTATATAACTTGTGGGAATCATTTTGATGTTCACTGAGTACAGTTTTTATCAGCTTACCGTATATTGGTGAAAGTCAAAAATTTGTAATTTGCCCTACAGAGTCCAACATACAGGTGGCGGCTATTTTTTAATTTGAAACATCGGTAAAAAATTGGACAATTTGTTTTGCTAGTTTTTGTATGGTGACCCCCATTTTTTATTCTTGATTTTGGAAGAGCATTGTTTAAAGGGACAAAGTCGGCCATTTTTCATAAATTTTGTTTGATGCGAGATACTACTTATATTGTTTGTTGTGTCGAAAGATACTGAATGAATGGGTGACCATGGATATATTCGACCCCGGTTTTAGACACCATAAATGAAACCATTGTGAAAATGAATAAATGAATAAATGGTCATGACCACGTCAAACAATATAAGTAGTATCTCGCATCAAACAAAATTTATGAAAAATGGCCGACTTTGTCCTGTTAAAGGTTGCTTGAGAGGAAAGACTTCCATTTTGGAGGCACAAACTACCTTAACAGTAGTGTGGTACAGAGAACAACATATCCATGGTGTTGAATGGCGGACTGTCCCAGGAACAAGTTGTTCAAGATTCCCTAGTGATGATGCATCTGAAGTGGCTGTCTGAATACAATATTGTTCCAAACTTCTATTGATTTTGAGATTGCGAAAATTTCAAATTGGGTCTTCATTTCCAAGTTTGGCATCGCCATACACTTACACTTATGGGTAGACTGTGAAACAGCTCACGGCTCTTGACGGAACCTACTCTCAATGTACACAAGTGACTGTCTCAACATGCATCACACAAATATGCGAATCGTTGGGCTTGACTTCATTAAAGAGGATATCTCCCATATACATTGTTGACTCTGAATAGTTTTGATACAAGCTAAACATGGGATTTCAGGCCGGAGATTCCCACCGGGCCATTGGTTCATGGCAGGTCACAGTCAGGTCAAAATGATGCGCAATTAAATTCATAAAAGTGCTTACAACATAGTGAGATGATAAAATAATAATGAAAACATCTTTTCACCTTTCTATTGTGAGAATGTTCAATAGACTGATTATCAAATCAGATATCAGACCAATTTTATAATGTTTTTCATCTACATGTATACTCCAGCTAACAAACAACTTTCTGTCAAAGCAATTGAAATTTCCTTAAGGTAGAAAGCTCCTTGAAAGTGAAAGACTTAAACTTTTGAACATACTTTCCTCAAAGCAACTTACAACCATTCTCTTAACAAATTATGAATAAAAATCAAGGATCAACATGCAAAATTTGGTACTAGGGAAACAAGTTACTCATCATTTACTGTATCACTATTCAAAATTCAAACTGGCCGCCATTCCTGTGTTAACTCGCAGGAAAAAACAATATTTTTTATTTTCAAAAAACTAAAATAGTGAAAATTTTTCTTACTCCAATAGCTTTAAAATGAGTTTCCACAAGCAATGACCAGAAAAGAATTGTAAAAATTTGACTGTCCAAATATCTGTTCCAAAGGCGTATTTCTACCCTTAATAATCAAATATTGACAAACACAATGGAAACACTTATTTTGAAACTGTCTCACTCCTGTGTGCACATGAGCTTGTCACTGCCAAAATGACTAGATATGTAAAACTGCAATGCATCCTAAAAAGTCAGTAAATAGATGCAGTGAATCAAACATGAAACAATTGTGAAGCAGCTGTCGTGCACATCATTTTGAAATGCCCTCATTGTTAGGCTTTTTTTTTCAGAAAGGTTGTGAGTAAAACAATTTTGGGCCGCAGCATTTCCGAGCCAACTGCAAACATGTGTAAAGTTTCCTGTCAAAACTGAAACAGAATTACTTGATTCTGTGCAGTAGCACAGAAGAGATTCGGGGTAACTCAGCCTCCTAGAATTTCAAAGACCACATCGTCTGGTCACCACAGCTTGGTTAGGTCTCCGTTGTTTGAGGGACGGTCCTTGCCCCAGTAAACACCCTTGGTTAGCAAAGTCGGAAAGACCAGCACTGAAGGGTTTGAGCTGAAGGCTAGTGTTTTTGAAGGCTAGCAGTGACGACAAACAGTCTCTTGTTATGTCTTTCACAAGCACAGGAAAACCTGAAGGGTTTCCACTGACCTACTTCAAAGCAAAAACTACAGATTGACATTGATGTACACATTGGTATGATAGACACAATATCACCACTATTGAAATGTATTTTAGATGAGAGTACTTTCACCTCACAAGCTGTGCACATAAAAATTCTACATTAATACTATTTCACTGCCCCATTTTCTTCTCGGGTACTTTACAGGTCAGAGGTCATTTCAGGGGTCAAAGGCTGCTGTAAAAACACATGGCTATCATACCTGTTAAATCAGTGGAAGGAAGAGACTATTTCTTCATAACATTTCTAAGCATAGTGTCTCTCTTCAGATTACAGAAACTGGGGTGACAGAAGATATTAAAATTAGCATGTTTTTGAACTTTGACCTTTGATGGCAGTATTGAATTAACAATAAAATAGTTCTCTATCGGTGTTTTCCTACATCTGTCCTGGACTTCAAAAAGAAACAAAGAGATAAAACTGACACAATGTCCCCATAATTGGTATAAGTACATGAGGGTTCTTTTAGTAGAAAGAATTTGTCCGGACTGCTCATCACCGGCAATCATATTCTGCCTCTGCCAAAATCCATGCAGCCAATGTTGACAACGTATGTCTGCCCTGCAATGGTTGAATATGGTACACATAACATCCAACTTTGTTGTTGAAAGCAAACAGTGGCAAACTTGTGACATCCATTGTTCTTGAGAAAAAAGTAGACTAGATTTACCCTCAGGTATGTTAACTGGAAACACTGACACAGTCAGAGTGAGAACTGTTTTTTTTTCAGTATCACAAGAAAGTATTAATTGACACAAGAGAGGAGCAATTCAAATTGCTAAGAGCATAATTAGGCATTCAGATCTGATCTGATTCACACCATGACATTGACCAATTTGTTTCCAGTCCAGAGCAAAAGTCTGTTGCTTAACCCTTTTCCTGCCACACAGTATTTAGACTATTACTTTCCCATCAGCCAAGTCAGTAAAAAAGCGGTATTGAGCCAAAACATGACGTATTTTCATCCGCTTGGCTTGGTATGTTATAGCATCTTTAGTAAAAAAAAATCAAGTTTACAGTCTTTATGTTTTCGACAGCCTTCAAATGTACAGTATTATGTTAAAATACACCATATGGAATATGTTGTGTTTCATTAATTTTAACCATTTTACCTGATGGTGAAATATGGACTTGGCAGGAAAAGGCTTAATATCTCATTTGAGTCACTGAAACTTTTAAAACTGTTTTGTCTTCTGGCTATACTGGATTTCAGTGTCTTTCTCTGCACTGCTCGCCCAAGGAATCCAAACAGGCCTGCAGTTTGATATGCACCATGACTGCATCGTGGCATGAGGATTACTGCATGCCATTACACAAATTCAGCAGAATGTTTTAAGTCTTGCCACTTTGGTTTATGAATATATTTTTGTAAGTACAGCACATCTACAGATCCGCAATGTCAAGATATAATAACTTCACATTAGCATGGAAATACCTACAATATTACATCTCTGCAATGCTTATCACAAAAATACTGTAAACTACCACCAATGACACGCTACATGTCTGTCCCTACAAAAAAATGGCAAACACAGGCCCTCTTGACCAAATTGATAGTACACTAAAAATCTACCCAGAACATTTGTTTGACCTATTAAAGGATCTAATCACTGTAATTGGATTCTGTTTCATAGGTATACAAAAAACATTTTATCAACTCTCAGACATTGATAAAATATTTTTTTTCCTGTTTAAAAGTATTGCATCATTTTGCCTCTGTATTGCTCTGTTCACCACTGATCAAAACAGTGACAACTGTGCCTGGAATTTGAGAATGGCAAAGACAGTCTGACATTGTAAACAGGGAAGGATCTATATAAACACAGTGACAGGTGATGACACTGGGAGATGACACTACATGAATCTACGAGGGGTTAGCAGAGGACAGTGATGCTTGGAACTCCGGCTATGTTGAGAGGTCTAAGGGTGTTCATGAATCTGGAAACTATAAAACATTGTTCTTCTTTTGTGAAGTTTCCTTCAGTCTGGGAGCTAAATGCTGTAAACAGCCCTTGATGTGGAAATTCAAAAATGACAGTTTTATAAAACTTGCTCATACCTTACAAGAAGGCATATTTACACTACTTTGTGTCTTAAAATTTAGGGGACAAAAGAGAAGTTTTGGATCAAAAAAAATTACCAAAATTTACCAACTTCAGATATTGAGAATGGCAGCAATTCCCTACATGACCCTTGTCTACAAAACACAAGTTCAAGTTTCTGTACAGATTTTGTAAAAGGAGTCTAAATGTAAAACTGTGAATAAATGACCAATAAGAATGCATTGTGCCTGGATTTTCAAAAGAGCTGGGCGAGACTCTAATGTACTTTTGTAATCAAAGATGTAGGTCACATTCGGTAGCTGTACTGTGTTGAAGAGTTCCATATGTTCATGTCATGTCAAGATGCGTGCATCTCCTAGAGCAGGAGACACTGGCTACTGGGGGTGGATTAAAACATCAAGATTCTAGTCACATTAATCAGTGATATAAAAGGTCACGCTATTTGTGCCTCATACACATTCACATGATCAATGTCAAGATGCTTGTCTCATGGGGAAGAAATGCTGATGTTGTGACCTTGTGATATTTGTGTAGTGACTGGCTACCTATCAAAATTTTGCATGTGAGTATGTTGACGGGATGTCACATCACTGTTGATACGCAAACAGTGCATAGATATGACATGTCAGTCAGCTCACTTCTAACTGCCAGTCTCATCACATACACCGATGACAACTGACCAGACATGTTCACATGAAAAGCATCTCAACAACAGATATTCATTCTCTCAATTTTTTTCAAGACTTTGCTAGAATGCTGCTTGAGTGCATTCTGTTTTTCTAAGTGGGGGGGGGGGGGCCGGGGGGGGGGAGGGTAATAAAGTTTACATCCTTTTTTGTGAAAATCAAAAATTTTACATTTCTCTACAGAGTGAACATAGTGTACAGCAGCCACTTTGAATTGCAACCACAGTGGTTTATATAATTAAATTTTGTTTCCCATGTCAACTTTCACTGCAATGCAAAAAGAATGGTTTAATGTTTCCTGGGAAACGTTTGAGGAAAAGTGTGAATATTTCTGTTTCAGCACAGTGTTACCATATCCCTGTGTCTAATATCTTGAAAAGATTCTGCCCTATTAAATTTACTGCATAAGTATGCTATCCTCTTTCTGTACAAAATCTGGACACCTGGCCTTACCGATCATGCCAACTAAAAATGGTCCATCATTAGAAATGCCAGCTCCTGAGACTGGTTGTCATCTGTTGGTTCAGTAACTGAATTTGCCATGTGCTCATCATCATGGGCTGGCAATTCCTTTACCCTTCTTGAACTGACAACAACTCTGTGTTACTGATATGGGTTATTATAATTACTTACCAGTATTACTGTACAGCGTATGTTATACTCAGAAATTGCTTGTGAACTCTCTTACATGCAAGCAATGCTTTTGCAGATGTGTAGAAGAAAGTGTATGTGATAGAATCAAATGTGAGGCAGATACACTTCACTTCAAAGCCCTCCTGCCTCCCTATTGATTAGCATTTGAAGATGACGAAATGCAGAAATTATGATCAGAAAGTTTGCATCCACTGACTCTGGAGAACTATTATGTTCTGTATTATTGGAAGGAAATGTGAATTACGATGATGAATGCAAGAGAATTTATTTTTCAAGAATGGTTCAACTTGCAAATTTGAACCGTGCATGAGCTATTGCTGGAGTGACCTCTGTTTCGTTGAGGGTCAAAGGTCACCACCAAATCAGAACTTCTCTGTCTTTTACCTATGATAATCATAAGAGAAGTAGATCGCCTGCATCAACTGACACTGACAGTGAACAAATTTAACTTGTTAGCTGCATGCCTGACACCATCAAAAAGTCCTTCCCTGTTGAAGAACATCAGAAATCATATGTCTGATGTTATGTTCAGAAACAAAACAAAACTGCTACGGAAAATAGTACTTGTGAAAACCCAAACACACTTCCAAGGAGAGTACTTGTTATGATGGTTGGGTTCTAGAATAGGTCACTGGCCGAGCAAAATCTCTTTCAACTTCAGAATAACAACTGGTAGGGGTCACAATACAGATCTTCATCAGCTCACATATTATTGCAAGAATGTTTGCACAGAGCTGGAGATTCAGTATGAGGCCCTGTCACAGCAAATGCAGTATGACATTACATTACCAGGAAAGTGGACATAGTCTCTCTTAACACTGCTTATTGTATCAGAGGTGAAAACGCTCAATGTCAGCTCTGCTTGGAACTGAATTCGGTGAGAGACTTTCTCAGGATGAACTGTGATCTAGAAAACAAGCTTTGAGAGTTTTTGCTGTTGTGCTGATTTAAAATGCAAATCAGACAAAAGTGTTCTCACTTGATGCAAAGGGTTTTCAATAGCACGTAATGAACACAGTTCCTCTTCTTACTGTGTGGTGCAGTGAAACTGACAACAGATCTCATTGGATAATCAACAAATGTATAGTCAGTTAGTGGGGACTGTGAGCTTCAGGCTAAAGTTACAAATGGTTGATAAAAGGCCTAACTGTGCTACATTTGTAGCAAACATTTAGTTCAACAGACTAAAGTAACGAAGGGCTGCATGGACTTAGCATTTAACCCTTATCCTGCCAAGTTCATTTGTCACCACCAGGTCAAGTTGGCTAAAACCAGTGAGGCATAACATGTCCCACGTTGCATTTTAACAAGACTTGAACATTTGAAGGCTCATGAAAACATAATGTTAACATGATACTGACCTAACTTGCTACAACATACAGTACCTGCAAAATTGGTAAAAATAAGTGTGGATTTGGCTCGATGTCAGTGATGCTGTTTGGCAGCAAAAGGGTTAATTACTGTATTGGCGTTCTCCAATGACACAATATTCTACTGCCATCATGCCAGTATATTTCTAAAACTTCATTCATAACTACCAGTACATTGTAATTTCACTCAGTTTTTAACTCTGATACCAGTGTTTTCTGGTCAAACTCTTCACACAAAAAATTACAATTTCTTAATTGTGTTCTAGTTATTATGTTGATCATACAAATAATACCCTAGACATGTTTATGGCCGATGAATTTGGTTTTACAGTGAAAGAGCAAAAAAGCTGATGATGGCAGTGGGAGTGCATAAAATATCTCTGAAAGCACCAGCATACATGTACAATATATTGAGTTTTAATTTGGTGGCTGTGAAATGCACTGGCCCTATGTTATGTACTCAATAAACATTGTTTTAATGGCTCCATGTAATTAGTATACAGCTTACCTGGGCAGAGGTCACTGAATTATAAAGAAACACAATGAAGAAAGGCCAGACAATTCAACAGCGTTACGTTGCAATAAACTGATATGGGTGTGGAGCCTTCTCATGCATTTTAAGGATATATTTGTTATCTTGTGCCAGATTACACATGGCCCTTGTTTGCCATCACTCAAGTTCAACGACACACTTAACTGGATTGGCCATAACAAAATGCCCATGGGTAAACACACTGTGATTAGACCAGGCTTAAATTCTGACCTATGATATGATGGGCAACCATAAATTCTAACCAAAGTTTTACAAGAATACAGGATTTTTACACTCTGAACGCAAGAAAATACAGTTTCTTAACTATTGTTGGTGTTTGGGCAACAATATATCCACAAATCTATTTTGTCTTGCTCTTCACGTTTTGTCAAGTTTTTAAATATCATTTGTGTTACTCACTCACAGTCACAGCAAGCCATGGTACGCACAGCATGTTTCAATGCACAGCATGTTTCAATGTAAAAAAATACAAAATGATCTGGCTTACATCGGTCGACAATTTTTTTAGACAGATATGTAATTTTGACATGAAATCTATGCAAAGGGATTGAACAGCCATGACATATGCATGGATATCGTCCAAATCAATGATACAAAATCAGCCACTACCCTGGTGGACAGCTGTTATATTCTGTCACTTATATGTGCCACTAAAGTGAGACTGACACTTTTGTCAAACTTTCCTCAATGAAGTTTTTAACTATTCTTGAGCTGTACAAAGTTTGGCACAAAAGAAACAAATCACCGAACATTTACTGATATTTGAAATTCAAAATGGCTTCCATTCATGCATTAATCCTATGGGACAAATTAAAATTTTCAATTTTCAAAAAACTAAGACTCAGACTGTAGATGGTGAAAATTTTCTTACTCAAAGAGCTTTAAAATGAGGCTCAACAAGCAGTAGATCAGAAAAGTATTGGAAAAAAATTGAGAGCCCAAAAATCTGTCCCAGAGGCGAAAGAAATCTACCTTGAATAATGTACAAGTGATTGTTTGAAGAGTGTGAAAATTCTACCATTCAACTCCGTCAATATCCTTGGATGACATCATAAGATGGAACGGACTTGGGGAACAGCGATTATCTACAAATACATGTAGAAATTTTCCTTTAGACTTATTTTCTTAAAGTCAGACAGATATTTTACATCATTTACAGGGAGTACTGATAGGTGTCTTAAGTTTTGCTTTGCACACTTGGGTAACACGACAAAATATTCCAAACAGTAAAATTTACACACAGATGACTCTCACTCTTGTTGCTATACAATCTGAAACACTTTTGCTTTTGAATGCAATGTATTTGAGATGGGCAGCCCTTTCAACTGCACCAACAAAGTGCAGAGCATTCAAGATATTCATAATGGTGTACACCATGCACCAACAGCCCTGACCCACAGTAACATGGCGACATCATCATGTGAAACATGGAAACGTTATCACAATTCAATCAAGGAGTCAAGATATTAATTCGCATTCACTTGGCCTATCACAAGCTTCAGCAATTATATGAGTCTAAGACATCTACACAGCGCAGTGAAAGATTTCAAACAAGCTCCATTCCAAGCAGGTGTCGACAGTAAATTACACCACTGAGTCATGTCCCTCATACATTTTTTCAGTTTGTCAAGGTCACACAGATTGGCCATTTCTCCGACGCGACACAAAAAGCAGTACAAAGAGAAATTTCACCATAAACCACCCACTGCTTTGATCACATTTTGGCAGTGTCAAAGTATTACACTAATTTTAAACTGACTGCACACATCTACTCTCGCATCATTTATTTCATTCTTGGCGGTGGATTTTAAAGTATTACATCACTTCCTTCTTGCACAGGCCGGTACACTGTGCATGATAATGAGACAGCGTACAATACTAGCCATACATCATTCTCCGTTTTGTCATCATGACAGCATGGCTGTGTGAACTTCACATCAATGGAAACATGTTTTAGACGGCATACGCATCATAATGAGGTCTGTAACTAATTAATTGGTAATGTCTAAACTGCCTTGTTGCTTGTGGAAACACCAGAGATGAAATTCATAATTGATGGCCGAGATCCAGACAAAATGAGGACAGTGCAGTGTACATCACTTTATATATTTTCATTTCAACCTGTGTTGTATAGCCTGGGGGATCACAGATCAGGATGTGTAACAGTTGCACTTTTGTAATATATTTCGTTTTCAAAGTTTGATTTATATTACAAAGGAACACACCATCCTATTCAAGTTTCCTTGTTCAAATCAGGTTACAAAAACACGACCATACCTAAAGGGGAAAGACAACTTTTGGGACATGCAAACAGCTGTATGCCATGTTTGAAGTAAGAAATCCCTCTCTGAGCATCGATACAGTGAATTTTTACCAGACAACAAACACTAATAAAAATTATTTATGCAGACCAAAATTTTCAAGACTCAACCCTTCTGTGCTTGTTTCACTCATTCCAAATATCATACTTACATGACATCGTAAAAATATGATAAAGGTTAAATTTATTTGTGTGAACATTTTGGACAGACTTTTGTTTTCTTTATTTATTTATCTATGTTAGATTTGCTCAGGGGAAGATATAAATACGCAAATATTTCTCTGATAAATTTATGAAAGGACTTGGCTTCTTTTATAATATTTTCTTTCTATTTCACTGACCCTAACTTAATGTTTATTGAGCTTGCAATTATCAGGTGACCACTGATCTCTAAAGAAAGTCCTCCCTCACCAGCTTTCTGAGACAATTGTTTGGGTTGTGCAAATGCCATTCTCTTTCCTGGTTGACAATAATTAAAAGAAAGGCAGAAATACAAGGCCATGTTACAAGGATGCCTAGACAATTATGATGAAACAGAGAATATCCAGTTCAACGACCTGTGACACAACACTTGCAGAATGCTGGCAGAAATTGTGATAGTGACAAAATATCCAGAACTTAACTGTGTGAGCAAAGCTTGTTCTTGAAAAACACCAAACACACTAGAGTTACTTATACAGGAGAGTTTTGCATTAAAATGTTTACTAAGAAGACCTGAACAAGGTAATATCGTTATACATGATCCTAATTTTTTCTCTGGTAAGGAGTATTGCTTAGTATGCCATGAAAGTAATCAGACAAAAGAAATTTATCCTTTCTCTGTGATCATTTGTCAACAAAGGGTTGTCTCCACAAAGGGATTTTGAGGGATGGGCTATCCTCTTGTTTTTTGAAGCAATCCATCATATAACAATACAACAGAACACATTTTTATAACAAATAGTATACAAATTATACATTGTTATGTAAATTGTTCACCCATCTGTTTTAGGAAGCTGGTGAGAACATATATGTACACCTTTAGGTATAATTTTATAAAATTCTTAATTATAACTGCACTGGTGAGCATCACAGATGAAAACAAACTAGATTTTGAGAATACAACCCTAAGAAGTGGAGCGATAAAGACCAGGCATTTCCACTGCTAGTTTTTATCGCTCTGCTCCCAGTGTTTCATCTGGAAGATCCACTTTTAACATCCAGCTTGTTGCTTCATCTTGTGTAATTTTTACATGTATGATTGGAGAAGAGCAAAAATAATGCCATAATAAAGGATGACAGCCGAGAGGTTCTCAAGTCCATATTCAATGACACATACAGGTGTGCAAGCATTAGTATGTTGGCACAGAGTAGGCAAATTCAGAATTTCAAGAAATGTTAAACTTCAAATGAGGTTTTATACTTATAGTGGAACAGCTCATTCTACAAGTGTAAGAGTAACTAAAATAAGTTAATTGAGGAACTGATAATCAGAAATGGAAATTATAACCAATCTTGATAGCGGTTTATATTCATGGAGACGTCTTTGTCAACAAAAACACATTGGTTGCATGAAACTCAGTGTTGCCATGTAACATGCTGTGGAAAGCTTACTCCCACATGGCATTCGTGGAGTCTTAAAATTAATGTTGGTTTATGTTAAGGTTACAATCAGAAGTTATATACCATCCTATCAAACGTACCCATGAATTGTTGATGTGCTAATAGTAAGTGACGCATGGTATTTATTGGCCTATCCACTGATCAGATCATCTGTGACTGCTGGCATGTTTCTGGTTACCCTGGTAACCACTCTGGCCCTTGACAGTTTTGACAAGTGTCAGTGATATGTCAGCTGTCACTACACAGGTTAGGGTAATGGTGATAGTGTGCTTGAGTCAAACATAAAGCTGTCCTTTGTAAACATCAAATTGTTTGACAGACAGAGACCAGTCATTCACAGATGCTGCTACCGAATTGAGCAACAATGGTGTAGGGGCCTTAGATATCTAGAAACACATTCCTCCCTTCGTTGAAAAGGAAAGAAAGACACGGAATATTTTCAAAAAGCAATTCTTGACCAGTTTTCTTTTTATCTTTGTACATTACCAAGAACCTGTGTAATAAAACTGTCCCAATGATAGTGAATGCATGACCATCAGACCGGAGGGAATGTGGTTTACGACACAAAGATACTGAACAAGTACAAACACAATTGCACAAAAAGGAGGACAAAGTTCATTTTCATATTTCATGACACTTCATATAGACTTTTGACAGCTTAGATAACCAGATTCAAAAGAGATAAATGAATATGTAATTAATAATTGACATGTTAATTTTGTGATCTATATCACCAACACCAGACAAGGCTTCAGGTGCTCATACAACATTTTATTATTAATTTCCATGGTTTGGAATCAATAAGACATTTTTGAGGTAATTAGAGTGGGGTTTGCAGAATTAATAAGAAATTTATACTCCCAAAAGAGGTAAATATGCAAAGGGTCAAAGGCTGTATAATCTTTCTGGTATACACCACAGTTAGTTATTCTTCAAAGGGTGAGTGTTTTTTACCCAGCATCAAACACAGAGAGCAAGTAGTGAACAAAACTCATAGGTATTGACACATAAAGACTGACCGTTCCAGCCCCTGATAATTTGGAGATTTCAGGAACATCTTTTGCCATTGCGATGGGACAATGATCCGTAAGCAGGTGGATGACAGTTCGAACAACAGACAAGCATAAATATTGAAAGTGACAGCATGCCATTTCATGAGGAATTCAGTGAATTTTAACTTAACAGTACAATAAGTATTGGTTGGTAAGTAAGAAATGAGTGTGCTAGTTACTGTACATATTCAACATAGACCTTACCAACTTACCATCCAAGTCCACTTCTTTGGGTGTGTACAATTAACTGAACAGCCGCACAGAAGCCATCATTCCTATTCCCAAGTCGCCTGTTATGACAATGTTGTAATTTCGCCAAAATAAAAATTACACTTACCTGTCTAATGTAGCTGTTTGAGCTCGTGTCAGAAAAGCTGCCATCTAATTGCTTGAATTTACCCTTTCGGCGTGCTCCTCTTGCCACCGGCTGTAAATTAAACGAGAGACGACAAGGCATTAGAAGGTAGAACCGTAGACATACATACTCGTGGAGTATCCCAACGTCCCTGGGCTATTTTGATATCAAACACTGCCAGGTACAAATAAACAACTTACGTAGTTCATTTGGGACTAACCAATAGATTAAAGGGTGCTATATGGTATATCTTGTTTGACTTTCTCCTGGGCGCTCCGTGGGATGGAGTTCGTGTGGCGGCTGATGTTAATTTTCTCAGCAAAACAAAACGCCTACTGAAGAAGATGCGAAAGGATGGCTTGCATACGTCGAATTCCTCGGCAAAATATCATAAAAATTTGAAAGCTTCTGCCCATGCTACCCTTCAGTTGAGTTGAAGGACAACATTTGGCCCGTCAAGTCGCTATTACATGGACGATATAGTTGTAAACGTATCATTTTGAATGGGGAAAATGGTATTGTATTGGTATTTGACAGCATTCACCAGAAACAAATATGGCGGCGATGTGTGCATTATGGGACAACACTCGAGTGCTGACTGCTGTCCCAGTCCCACTGCATCCTCCATGCTGACTGACACTTGTTCGAGGCCCATCTCATATTTACGTTTTACAATATTTGGAAATCGGTACACCAATATACTTCATGCTCGAAATATGTATTGTTTACGAGGAAAACAGAATTCAACATAACACACAACCGGTTTTGGTACAACATCAGCTCCGAGTCTGTATTCTAGTCTGAATGCTAATCTTACGACCCACCGGTCCTACTTCCTGTGGGAGAGTTTTGTCTCTTCTACGATCACAGAAGGATCAAAATTGTGACATTGCGCAAAAACACGTCCCCAGACTTCTACTGAACGAATCAAAGTGCATATTCTTGCCTGTTTAAGTCCGGCGACAACATTTCAAGGCTATTTACTGCAGTATATGTGCCAGACTTGTCTTCTCCAGTCGAGTAATGATCGTGTATCATTGTCACTTTCACTCGACAAATATCCGCGACATAAATTTCGACAGAAGTCACACCGCACACATAATAAAGTTGGGCCAAAATGCAGCCTAATTCGACCAAAACACACAAGTTTTCCCTACCTGTGTATGATTCGGAACGACGTCCGTCTCGTAGTCTCGATCTCGAAGGTTAGCGGGCGACCGCGCCATGTTTTTCGTAGGACCTCTCATCCATGAGTTAGAGCATATTTCTCTGTATTGTCCGTAGAATCAGCGACGTCGGAGTAATGCGGTTATTATACGCCGAAAATCTTCAAATTTGATGCCTATTGCACATTGAAAATACACCTCGAATGTGTTGTCGGATGAAGTGAACGTACGGCGCAGATGGTAATAGCGAACTCAGGCATCACATTACAAGAATATCCCAATTTGTATAAATACGCGGGGAGGGTTCCTCGCTATAGTAAATGTTTCTTGGGATGGCCATGGCCCCTTGCATTACACAATTTTTTATGTTGTATTAATGTAATCAGATCCTATATTTGTACAAGAGAACAAAACATATTTCTTCATACCAACAAATGCGAAGGAAGGAGAAAGTAGTTTAACTAGCGGCCCAACCCCTTTTCGAATGGGTATCACTCACACCTGCAAACGTCATTCCAATCAAAGCAGGCAAGTGATTGGTCGAGAATCTGTCGGGAAATTTGCCGAAGATCTTCGTGAAAGTTCGGGATATGTGTGCGTGAAATGCGACGATATATACCATCTGAAAGTAAAGTGTTTCTTTCACAGATAGACAACGAAGCCAGGCGCCTTTGATCGAAAATTTATACTATAAAGATTAGCGTTCAAGCTTAGTTTCTGTGCACATCTGGGGACTGCATGACGCATCTCATTGTAAGAAGTGACAGAGCTCAAACTTTCCGCAATGAAACTATATCAACCATGCTCTTCCAAGTCCAAAACAAAATCAGTGGTCACCGGCCCCGGCGTGCAAAGTTTGGAATTAGAGAAGCAAACTACCTTACATTTAACGATATTTAAAATTCGAAGTGGCTGTGATCAATGTTAACTCTACGGGGGAAAATAAAATTTCCGATTTTCGGGAAAAAAATGGCGCAAATGTTTCTACTCCAAGAGCTTCAATGTGAGCCCAAATAAGTTGTTGATTTGAAAAGAATTGTAAAATTTTGAGAGTCCGAATTTCTGTCCCCTTGGCGCATTCTACCCTTAACGTCGTTTGTACAAGCATGATGTGGCAACGTTTGACTGGTTGAAAGAAAATGTCCGAGACATTACCTTGGATCAATATTTTTGTCGTTATTTTTAACATGAGTATCCGTTTTGAAAACTTCGTACAATCGAGTAAAATGGTTTCAGCCTCTTCAAAATAATTATCAATGCCTAAATATTATCTCGGAATATAGAAAAATTCTGGGGTCTCAGCAATTGTGTATGGACAAAATTAGAGCGTATTTTTTCTGCTTTCCTTTTTTGTTTTTACAAATTTTAATCCATGTTTCGTCTACATTCATTACAATTTTATGTATGTATGTATGTATGTATGTATGTATGTATGTATGTATGTATGTATGTATGTATGTATGTATGTATGTATGTATGTATGTGTGTGTATGTATGTATGTATGTATGTAGTATGTATGTATATGTGTGTATCTTATACTTGCCAGAATATAATGCCAGAAAGTTATACAAGTTGTTTTGAAGACCGAACGACTAAGTGGTCCCTCCAATCAAACGTCGACGACAGCTTATTTATAGAAAGTAATTGTGTATAAAGTGGAATTACAAAAATTAATTGGACGAGTAAGATGCGGGTAACGGTAGTATTTTCTGAACTCTACGTCTGTGGAATCAGGCCAAATAGGCCTACGTAGTGTGCTCTGTAAAATATCGATTAGGTTTGGATGATTTCATGAGCGAGGTGAAAATAAAGTAGATCACTTGACTTTGTATGATGTAGAACACTCGTGGCGTGAGTGTAAAGTTGTCATGTTTTTAATTAATTCGTCCGACGGGTTGTGCAAATATAATAAATATAATAAACATAAAATGCAGAGGACTGTATAGATTTCTTGAATGTTTCGTCGACACAAAAATATAGTACCCTGATACAGTTTACTTGTACTGTTACATTTTAATAAAAGTTAATATCACAATCACGCCGATAAAAATATCGACGCAAGAGTTTCGTAAAACAAACTTTTCGCAAGGTACCTTGATTAGTTTTGCAGAATCACCGTTTACTCTTAACCGAAATTCAGTCCATCTAGTTATTAATTTATTTTCTGTAAAATAAAAAGTGGTAAAATCAACCGCAAATAGTCCATTTAATTTTGCAAAGTTCCTTGGATCGACTGTCGAAAATTAATTAGTGATGGTGTCCTCTATTTCGTGATGGATATACTTGTTCCGAACTATACGTACAGTGCTCGTTTTGTACACGCATAGTAAAAACAAAATATGATACGCTTACCGTCGACTGTAGTCTTCCCATGAAAATTGGAGAAGCAATCATTGTTTTCAGACTAAGCCCTTGTGAATCATGAAAGACCATGGCCGTACGTCCTAGCGACAGATTAAAGCTTCACTGGTCGTACTATGTTTTTTACAGAGTTGTGGGACATTATACAAACTTCGGCATTTCAGTCGTTTGGATCGCATAGGGTTCCAATACTTTCGCCATGGTCATTATTTTTAACGTTTAAGCGCAAAAACTATGTTGTATTTCATACAATGACTGACATGTTCGACAGCAGATTCTCACCAAAACTAGTGATAAATCAATCTGACGTCACGGGTTTTTTTTGTAAATTTGATCATGGACCCTAGCTTGGGTTTATAATTAGATATTTGTGGTGTGCTATCTACAAAAAAAATTGATTAAACAACTGAAGATCCAAAGCGTTGTTGTAGTTCAATTTCAGGGATCGAGTTAGAAAAGTTGTTCTGCAAACCGAATTACATAGTGGTCTCTAATCAAACGTCGATGACAGCCACTTTACAGAAAATAACCGTGTATGTAATCATAGACCCTCGAGAAAAACTCGAGGGTCTATGATGTAATTTCGATCTCCATGACTGTTGGGTGTGATTATCGAAGTAGATCGCTCTGTTGATAGGCAAGCCTGGTGAGAGAACATGACCTAAACAGGTTCATTCTCCATTGCCTGTAAACAAGTCCAAAACTACCACTCTATAACAATGAATTTGGGTCAAACGATGATGGTGAAAGGGTTAAGGTTGAACGCGCCTTAGGGACAGATAGTCGGACTCTCAAATTTTCTGATCTACCACTTGTGGGGGCTCATTTTAAAGCTCTTTGAGAAAGAAAAACTTTCACCGGCTTAGTTTTCCGAAAATCAAAATTTGAATTTCCCCCATAGAGTTAACACAGGAATGGCGGCCATTTCGAATTTCAAATATCGCAAATTAAAATGTTGAGTAATTTGTTTCGCTAGTTCCAGACTTTTCATGGTGACCCCCGATTTTTATCGGTGATTTGGTAAGAAACTGGTCGAAAGTTGAAAGTTTCGTTCAGGAAAGTTTGAGCAAAAGAGCGCTGCTAAGTTAGTGGAGTAATGAAGTGAGCAAACAAACAATAACAAGTCAATTAGTATCTATTATCTCTCAAACAAAAATGACCGTAACGGAAAAAAAAACAGCAATGCAGCAGTTGTTGTATTATTTATGGCAACAAATGTTGTTTGTGTGTCAGAAGTTGTTTGTTTCAATTTTGATTTGTTACTTTATAAATAAGCAACACTAACCTTAAAATGTGAAACATTCAAACAGACGAATTAACTACTGAAATTCCCAGATATCAGTGAAAAAATATTGTGGTCCAGCTGTTGTTGATAACTGTCATTGTTGCTTGTTCTGACCAAGCCACGGGGTGTTCAAGTTACTGGGGATGGGCGATTACGTCAGAGGATGGTGTGATGGATTGATGAATGGATGTTTTCGAGATCCAAAACTTGGTAATTTTTCCTGACTTTGGTGGATAACATACCAATAAAAGTTCTACATTTTATAAGGAAATCTCCATGTGAATGTCGTCTAAAAGAAAACAGCATCCCTGGATGTTTATTTTTATTTTGTTGTTATGCTTTGCAAATGTTTCAATTTTCGGATACTCCCTCTCAAGATCTAAATCCCTTAACTCCAGCAGAATTTCTGTAGCTTGAAAGAGTAAAAAATAGTTATCAGCACGTACGCGTGAAGACCTTCATGTTTCAACCAATGATAAATATCTTTCCCTTACTTCTAACTGTCCATTCGCCGCAACTTTCAACGTATTTTCAATATTTTTTTTTGTATTTGTCTAAAACAAAGTTATACTCCAAGAATCAGATCGGAATGCAAAACGTTCAACTTGTCATTACAACCTAGAATGTAATATCCAGCTGTTATGTCGATACTAGACTTTTAGTCTGACATAGAATTCTGCTGCAGTTGTTAACAGTATACATCGTAATTTCATAAACAGATGCCAAAAAGTATTAGAAATATCGCATATCTCGATACACATCGCCGAGGGTAACATGATGTTCCTACTGTCTTTCATATTGATCGTAGTACGTCTCCATAGAGTGTACCAAGATATGAATGATCAATAGCTATATTTAATTTGATATTTTGTCTCAACATTTTTATTCTGTGTATCAATATTATTTTCTTGTATTCAATTGTTTTCAAATGGTGTTAATAAGTTTGTTAACACAACTCAAGTACGAATATGCAGTAGTGTTATTGTGATATTGTCATTTCAATTTATGGGCTGGACCGAAATGCAACTGCCAGCAATGTGAGTGTACATAACGCCTATGAAGCCTCTATTGATGAGCTGAATACTGAATATTTCAACATGATAACATGTAAAACAATGGGTTGGGGTTGATACAAAGAGCAAAAACACCGTAAAACAAAGATATCAAAAATTAAGTTGAATATTGTTCGCTTAACAAATGGTTGGGATCGGAAATTGTTGATCATGTAGAGTAGTAGGATTTAATTTTTTTTATCAGGATCGCAGATCAATATTACAATAAAGATGTGGACACATCAAGTATGTTTGGTACCTATTACTCGAGTTTCGCGCATACACGCGATCGTCAGATAGGTAGATTTTATTGTGTGAAATTTGCTTCTGGTGCTTACATGTAAGTATCAAGTTTGGTCAAACCATTTGTGGTGTTGGTGGGTTTGGTGGAATTTGAAGTAAAAATCTGTTTTCCTGTCGGCACTTGGAGACCCAGTTCTTGGTATCGTGTTCTGAGTTGGCCTCCAAAATATTCAAAATGTGTAAAGTTTTCTGAAGAGTGAAAATTCCTCAGCATTTTACCATTGAATTCGCCCAAACGATACAACGATCGATCATCGCATATAAAAAGTATTTTGGAATAATGGTACCGTCGCAATCTGTATAAAAGACCCGCGTTCATTCTCAACTTTGCATACAAATTTTCTTTATGGACATCCAGGCCAAGGAAAAAGTCTCATTCATCTCTAAAATTTGTCCAGATTTAACTTATGGAATCAGGATATTAAAGGACCCATTACCTGTAACTTTTGATGATTTTTCGCGCTAGTTTTATTTTCAACGTCAACTACAGTTTCTTGTTCTAAACGTATGTCAGAACACCAGGCCTACAGTTTGGTTTGTCGTCACAAGGTCTATACTTCGTGTTATTGTTTACATTTCTATAATACATTTGTCAACAATAACAATGCAGTCTACACATGCACAGGCTGAGTTGACAAGTTGAAAACTTTGTACATGTTTTTGGAGTAGAGCGATAAACTGTAGTTTAAAAACAAAATATTGAAATAATCATGAAATGTTTCACGTAGCCCTTTAAACTGTGAGTACACATGCAAACGATAAGTCACGACACAGTCCTTCCATACAATGGAGGGACTGTGGTTACCAGTTTCATTTATGTCGCCAATGCGCTGATATTTGTTGTCGTGCAAGTTGCAGTGATCCAATTCTAGGTTGTTATTGCTGACAAATGAGCGCCAATCCAGTCTGGTCAATTACATTGGATATCACTCACGTCTAGCAGGCGGTTGCATTGGAAGTTGAAAATCAGGAATTTGATTTCCATAAATGATTTGAAATAGACTAAGAAAATGTATTTTAAAAACATCACAAAAATAACGGACAACACACCGAACATTACATTTCATCACAATCCCGTGATTTAATGGAGCTTTAAAAATTCATTAGCGAATCTTCCCTTTTTTCCAAGACTTTTTGTGTGTGTGTTATTTTGTTTGTTTGTTTGTTTATATTGTGGTTGAAGAGGGTGGGTTTGAAATATTCTGGAGGACAGGGTTGTCGAAAATACACTGGCCAATTTCCTCGGTCTGATTCTAATACTAAAACTCCATTTGCGTTAACTTGTGATGCCTTTTCCATCAGTTTGTTCAAGCTGTCTATAAAGTGTCGAAATGACATATGTTCAAGCTGTATATGTGCAATGTTTGATGTTATTTGAAAACTGGTCGAATTCCAGTCTGGGCTTGAATTCAACTGTCAACTAATTATACATGTATCATTGCATATTGCACAGTAAGTAAGTTTGTAGGATTTTTTAGCACTGAAACTATTGTTCGGCCAGAACGTGATGTTTTGATATTCAAGACAGAGGGATCCGGATAAGGTGATGAAAGATCTTGAAGTTATTTATCATCTAGACTTGCCCCAAGTCTGTAAGGTGAGGGAATCGCGAAACGAAAGCTGTTATACTTTAGCAGACTGAAGCGAAGATCGTGGGGTAACTTGTCGTCTATGCAAGAGAAAAGTGACTAGGACAAGTCTACCTCAATACCACCCTGAACAAGTTCCTTCGGCTAAGAATTGAAATGACTATCCACACAATCTGAACATCATAAAAGACGTAGTCATATACTAAAAGACGTCTGACTATAGGCAGAGTAGAAAGTACGTAGCCTTTTCGTCGACAACTCTTTTTCGACAGTTCCAAGTTTCTGACCAACAGGGTTTACATTTCAAACGATAAAAAATTGGCCAAGAGAAGCTCAAAAAGACAGCAACTTGGTTCTCGCGTCAGAATCCCGTTCGAAAGGACGATTAGGACAATAAGAGCTAACTAAAATATATACAAAATCTTATGAAATTTTAAAACACTAATTACTCATGTTCATACGTAGTTATACAGATCTGAAATTTGATACAACATACTCATATAATGGGTTGACCCCTCATGATTTCTGATGCCATGAACAATTTTATTATAGACACGGAAAGTATTGTGTTCTTCATCACACCTCTGGGCTGTCACCATCCCTTGCGTAAAATTTGTATGACACCTAACCTTGCGGTACACTGATTCGTACAGAAATGCTCTCGGCGATCGACGGAGGCCTTTATAAATATCGATGACATATCGTTCACCGGAATTACTTTCGATTCGATTTCGTCGTACGACAGAGAACCGAGCCTGACAAATCGGCTGTCAAGAGTCAAGTTCTCGTTGTCTGTTTGCCAATCTTTGACTTTTCCGAGGATTTATACGCCTTTCAGAGCCGATGAACGTGAACTTAGGATTGACTTTGGATTACATCGAGGGTTGCTCGAAAACCATTTTATTGGATCTTGTATCCAGCTCATAATAATAAAACGAAACATAATACGGATTTTACTGTGAAATCTAACTTTTTATAAGAAAACTTAGTGAAAGGATTGTGTCCACAGGAAAAGCATTGGTGAAGATATCGATTCTTTTTTGAAGTTCAAGTCGCGGCCTTACAATACCTAAACTACAGCACGATTAGATTTCATATTGTGATAACACGTATAGACGTTGATATAAAAAATCTGACAATGCAAATATAATTATAATGTTACTTGCACCCTACCGATCGTACATTACTATTAAAGCAGTTATAGACAGTCAAGGTTATCATAATGTGCATTGTGGTAAATGGTAAGTTGGCAAAACCATGCGAAATTATTAAAAAAAGGGGGGGGGGGGTCGGAGGGGTTTATATATATATATATATATATATATATATATATATATATATATATATATATATAAATTTATATAAATATATATGTATATATATAAACCACTTCGACCCCCCTTTTTATATAATATCCCATGATTTTGCCAACTTACCATTTACCACAATGCACAGTAATATATATATATATATATATATATATATATATATATGTGATGTGTGTGTGTGTGTGTGTGTGTGTGTGTGTATAAATATACATATGTATAAATGTATATATGTGTGTATATATATATATATATATATATATATATATATATATATATATATATATATATATATATATATATATATATATATATATATATAACACTTTCTTTGCAAAACCAGATGTCAAGAACTGTTGTACATAAATTGATGTCAATCACTGATATCGAAGACAGAACAGCAGTATAATGAATGATGGAATGAATGATGCAATTTGTGGCTGGTACATTGCATTTTATGCAACGTATGAGCCGGTTGTCTCACACACTGACACTCCCCTCCAATCGAGCATTTCATGGTGAAACCCCCCCCCCCACACACACACACGATATAGGCTTACACTTTCACAATATGAGAAAATATTCGTCATCGAAAAATAGCTAACCCCTAAGAAACATTTTAACATTGTTCAGGAATTTGTATTTTTCAAAGATCTCGGCAGCCACAAGGAATTGCAGCGTAGGTACAGTAGAGAATGACTCTCCACTCATTCTGACAAATGCCTTCTCTAATAACGTTTTAATCGCGTCAAACTTGCTCTTCTGCGAAAAAACAAAACAAAACAACAACAACAACTGCAAACCAATAACAATGTATATGACGACAGTTTACAAAAATTAGAAGCCGTGTTGTGAAAAGACTTACGTCCATTTTTTCATCCAATAGAATCATCGACCCCCCTCGCTTCATATTTACGCAAAATAGATAATGCCGTTGGACTTTCCAGGAAACAAGTTGATGCAGAGAGAGGGTTCGTCTTCGCGTAAATTTCGAACTAAATGCTCAAATGACCGAGCTTTACCTTTAATCAATGTTTCCACATTCTTGTTGAAAAAAGTTGCATGGTTTCTCCAAGCCAAGAATTAGCACCGATGGAATTGTGAAAGATGTGAAAACTTCTTCATAAAATTAAATCTTGATTGCAGATATGTCCCACATCAACATTAGACATAATGTCAACATAACCATAAATAATTGAAGTAAGCAAAAAATCTAAAACCGTATTCTCAAACTGGAAGAACAAGAGAAAAAAACTGTATGATTTTTTTGAAAAAGATAAATTTATTTCAACAGTTGCAAATAAAACAAATCTACATAGCTGTGAATGCGTTAAAAGTACAATACAACGATATGATTTTTACTCGCTCTTAACCGTAATAACGCCATCAACGGCTAGAAACGATACTCTTACGTTTAGGTAGGCCATTATACGCTGTGTATATGACGAAACAACTAAAATGTCTCAGCTCGGAGCAAACTGCACGAGCGTGAAAACTCCGTCCATGTTAAAAATTTCCAATTTATCTGATTCCGCAGCATCCTCTAACAAGGACTCTATCTATAATCAAGATGCGTGAAAAACATTAAGTTTCCAACAAACTGCAATATCAGATACGCTATGTAGGCCTATATGACGAAACTGTTAAAATGTCTCAGGTCGGCGCAACCTGCACTAACGTTAAAACTCCGTCAATGTCAAGAAATTACCATCGCGTCCATGTTTGGATCATCCTCAAATATACCCTGGACTCTATCCATAGTCAACATTCATGAAAGTCTCTTTGCAGTAATCTGCATATATTAGATACACTATGTATATTACAAAATTATTTAAGTGTCTCAGCTCGGAGCAACCTGCACTAAGTTACTCCGTCCACGAAATTCAGCCGACGACAGGCAAACAGTCTTTCACACCTTCGCAAATCCCATGTCCGTAAAGGGTTTGAGGCAAGGGCTTCCTTTGCTCAGAACATAAGCTTACACCCAGCGCGCATCAGCCCACGAGAGAACATTGTAGTGCCTAGGCCCTAAATGTTTTAGTTTGCTATGGTCGTGTCAAACAAGATCCAAACCACGGTTTTTCAGAAAATAGTAAACGCTTGCGCCCCCCCCCCCCCCAACAAAGAATTGCTTCCTACGCCCCTATTTATTTGCGTTACATTTGGGTTACATTGTATAAATTCTGTCTGGTTCGGCTTGGCATTGTCAGTTTCATAGTCTCATATTTCTCCATGCCTGCGATTCGGTGACAGCCAGCGGATATCACACAAGAGAAATTTTAACAATGCACTTTACCAAGAGAAATTCATGTTTTGGACCAGCAGAGTATGCCTGCAATCCCCAAAAAAGTCTATGCATAATAGTACGCATATTTTTTTTCATGCCTGCGATTTGGTGACAGCGGAAATTTTCACAGTAATTTTAACTCGCTTAGGGACTGGACAGAAGTTACAGGGGGGTAGGCCGGGTTTTTTTTTAGGGGGGGGGGGTCCGCCATTTTTCTCGCAAGCATTTTTGAAGGGTAATAAAATTTTGCGCAAGCCTGTGGGGGTCACCTTTTTTCAAGCATCAGCAAACGTACTCGAGCTCATTTCCCATCACTCTCCAATATGCTAAGGAGTCTATCTAAAGTGCACAGATACGAAAGTTGTTCGGTTTGCAGCAATCTGCAATATCCAACATATTAGGCCTATGTATTAGCCTACAAAATTATTTAAATGCCACACCTCGGTTGTAATGGTCTTATTAAATCTTCAAGACGTAGTACGATGGCGATTTGTCGCACATAGTTGATCGCTATATTGCTAATGTCTACTTCCCATGCGCAAAGACTTAAAGCTTACAAATTTTCCGACCTGCTCCGTCCTCGGAGATAATGTCTGAGCTTGGAGGTGTGTTGCAATACCCTTCTCGACAACTTTGTTGCCGAGCAACGGGACGCATGCGTTGTTCACCAATTTCAAATTGGCGGCGCTTTCCATGAGCCGCACCGTGGTTTTGGTTGTGCATGCAGTGAATATGGTGTGCACAATGGAAAGGTGAACGTCGCGACGAGAAGCCAAGAAACACAGAGCGGATGTTGTTTGCAGGATCGTTTGAAACAGTTACTTTTGAGACGAAGCTATGAAGCCGTTAGGTCAAACATAGTGTACAACACTGAGCAGGGTAAGTGTCCACAATAACGTAAACGGGCGTAAGACTTCTGTTGTGTATATCGATCAGACGGCTTGTGCCGTCCAGAGATCGCGACAGACGTTGACACACATATCGATCACCTGTTGTAGTAAAATGCAATGCCGTGTTTTTCAGAGCTTGACGTCGTTTACAGGAAACTGTACATGTTTGTCACGCACCTGTCCAACAGTCTAGTTGATCTCCAAGATAATGTGTTTGCTGCTGTGTCCACCATAATTAAGTTTTCAAACATTTCCTATGTTGTGTGAACACAGTGATCATAGAAAATATTCTTCAGTATTTCGGTGCTGTTGCCAACTTCCAAGTCCAAGGGTGTAAGAGTCGCTTCCTTGTTTTAGCGTTCGTTCTCGCCTTACGGTCAATACCACCTCAGTTATGTAATGTGTACGTTAAAACAAACAACAGAACACCCAAAAATACGAAACAAT
The DNA here is from genome assembly GCF_041260155.1 of Ptychodera flava. Classification (NCBI taxonomy): domain Eukaryota; kingdom Metazoa; phylum Hemichordata; class Enteropneusta; family Ptychoderidae; genus Ptychodera; species Ptychodera flava. The sequence continues at coordinate 5,731,358 of NC_091938.1, forward strand.
TCTATGATTAGGAAGTTGTAAACACCCTTTGATGGGAGTTCATGAGGTAAGGTCCTTGGGGAGGTGTGGGATTAAGATTGGGTGTGTTAGATAGTTAACCGTTCGCAGCGCGCGACATGTAACAAACGGTTGCCCGGTTGTGTCATGTGTGCTAGCGATGGATCTGAATATGCCTTAGGTGATGTGTCATTCCACTCTGTTCAGGACAAAAGAGATATGTACCGTGTGAATACCGTCTGCAACAACGCCAAGACACCCCAAAAGCGAAACGATGTGGAAGTTGACAGATAGCTTCGTAACTTATTTGGGCGCCTAGCCTTCGATGCTCTCTTAATATTTATTGCTCAGGTGCGAGGAAGACGCAACCACACACTGATTGCTTCCAGCAGAATCCAGTCCTTTGTGGGAATACAAAACGAGACAGCTAGAACAATCCACGCTGTAAAGTAAACCTGTAATCTTAACTCGAATCAAATGCACATTTTTAACTCGACTCTCTTCTCGATTAGCACTGCAATTTAGATTGTATGGTATCCACTTTGCTTTACTTCTACCCGTACATTTTACCAGTCATACCGGTCATTCAGGCCACGGCGGGCGTCCCTTTGAAACTTTACACAGAAATTTTATTGCATATTGGAGAAAATAGTGTTGCGGCTATGTGCAGTCACGGTCCCTCTGTACATGTACTGTGCTTCTATTTTGAGATTAAGTTCTCTCATTACATTTTATTGCAAGTTGTTTCCCAGTTCAGTAAGCTGTTGTGAAACTATAAGGACAGAGAAATAAATAACAGGAGAATATACAAACCTTAATGTTTTAAGTGAACTGCTATTTTGGTCAAACTTTAATCGAATGCTTGATTTTCTAAATGTTTTTAAATCTGCAAAATATATTAATGAACAATGTTTGAATATGCAAATTTCAACTGATAATGAACATTTTCAATTGAGTATAATCAACAACAAAAAAACTGTGCTCTGTCAACCAATTTTTACTGAAGCCAACTATTCTTCCTGATTACATTTATATTTTCACAACAGTCTCTTCTGTGCCAAGTCATGGCTGAGGCAAATTTTGCATATTTTGGTACAGGACAATGTGCCCTAATCTGTTAAAAAACAAATTCAACTTTTTTATCGGTTAAAAACAATAACAAAAAAGAAAAAAAATATCTGGACAGTGGCAGTGTCACAGCAAAGACACAAAGTTACAATGCTTTGATGAAATTTTTTTTAGATACACTTTTCCGGACATCATCGGGGCCAACAATTCCCTTGGGATAATTAAACTGGAAGTCAATGCATGCACGATTGATTCTTCCTTTTATTACATGATTAGAAAGCAGCTGTCCCAACAATTGCAATTAATGCTATATTCCTAATTAGTTTTACTTCAAAATATTATGTCTGATCATTGTGCACTTACATCTTTATTAAGAACTCACACTAATGTGTCATTTTTGATTCATTCAATCACCATGGAACCTTGAGTATGCGGTGGCAATATTCAGTAATATAAATGCTTCAAAAAGAAATTACGATGCAAATTAATGATTTTTAAAAGTTGATTTTAACTTTTTACTTTTTTAAATTTTGCTTGTTAATCTGCTGAAAGATAATTGACATGACATTCCTTGGATCTTATACCGTAACAAATCTGTCCTTGTTTGGTTCACTTTGGGCAAGTATAGAAGTAAAATTCAATGTACTTTGAGGGAAAACAAATGGTTTTAATCTTGGTTTAGTAATCCTTGATTCATACATCAACATGTTCTTAAATGTCAGTATATTGTTATGTCATTTACCTTGGTAATCTTTTACTTGTTTTTGAAGTGTTTCTGAAAAACTGCAGGCTCATTTGACTGAAATTGTATTTTTACTTCATTTTGTTTAATAATTATGCAGTATAAGGTTGACATTGTTGTAGGATAAGTCCCAATACCTGTTGTGTGACACTTGCTACCAGCCCTCTGCATGTAAAAATATGGTAGTGACACAAGTTGGGTGTACGCTGATCAAAGTGATCTCATATTCAGTTTGTCTCATCTTTTTATTGTTTTCTATTAAATTTTACAGTTTTCAAAAGGACTTTGAGTCTGTTTATTTTGGGAGTGCACATCCATTTGCTGGCACACACTGCATTTTAGTCAGATCAATTGTGAAAATCCTAGTTCAAAATATAGTATTCAAATTTGTCGAGAGAGTCTCCATATTCACAATTTCCATTATTTTCTCAGAATCTCAACCAAATGTTCAACAAATGGTATTAGCTATTATCTATTTTTATACTTTCACATGAAATTTGAACAGCAATTAATCAGCAGAGCAAATTTACTATACAGGTATTTTTCACTCTTGTTTTCCCTATTTGAAATGAATAACTTCAATGGCAAAATTACTGAAAATGAAGTGCTGTTAGAGCGATAGATTATATTTTTGGTAAATTGTCAAAAATTTAAAAAAATGCTGAAAATGAATTTTAGTGTGACATAAATTGTCTGTGCACGTTGACCATGACAATTTGCATACAGTGGCCGTCAAGCTGCAGGACAAAAATTCTCTTTCAGATGAAACAAGACCGCAGCTTAATTTCCAAGTTAATTGTTCAGAGATTGTCCCACATTCCATCGTCTCCGAGAACGCATGGATTTCACTTTACAGTATCGCTCAAAGGCATATTTATATGTTAATCAAGAGTCTGTGTTATTTGAAAATCCCTCTTCCCGTCAGCTCGCAAATTACACTGTCCATTGTCATGGCAACTGTCAATAACAGGATTGAAAGAGATTTTCGTAATTGAAAAATTTTAAATCCATTTTATCTTGTGTTTATACCAAGTTAATTAGATTCTTGGATTGTCCTGTATAATATTTAGCAAAAGATTATTATTGTGTAGTACTATATGCATGAATGTACATGAAATGAGAAATCGTGCAGCCAATGCTCTGAAAGCAAAAAACGTAGTGAGAGATATTAGCTCTATATTGAACCATTTCTTAATATTTGAACAGTGATTTTTCATTCATTTTTTGAGAAACTGCTTTATGCAGACACAGAACAGGGCAAGATGGAATTCATCAGATTAGCCAAGGGATACGGTAGATATTTGAAAAAGGACAGTTTTTGCCTTCAGGACATTTCCCTGGCTTGTGTTGAAATTTACTAACCCATGGCACACACCTGTCTTATCATCCTGTGAGTCTTGAGTTTCGTGTACGTCATAAATTTCCTGGGGGAAAGAAGTGTGCGTATTAACGACAAGCCTATATGTACATGTTTTCGCATGTGTTTGGAAGCATGATGTGTAGATACATGAAAAGGTGTTTTGTTGATTCAAAAGCATAACACTGATAATGCATATCAAATATCCACTGCCAATGGTGTTGGCTGCATTATTTACATCCATCACCATGGCAACAAGTGTCATGTGATGCCCTGAGACATTTCAACAGAAGCAGGAAATGTGTGGAATTCGGCTCCTGATTAGATTACGACTCATGGCGTCTTTTGGCGTTATGACGTTTAATTCTATCAGCATTTTTTTCACCTTGTCAAATATTTGTATTCACTCAGTATGCCTTGTCAATTTTTTGTGCATGTGACTTTGTGGAATTTAGTTGTGTAATGCTTAGCAGTAGTGTGTTCGGATTTAGAACGGCAAACATAGTTGCTTAAAATTACTGAAAAAATATAGTGATATTATTTGACAAAAAGTAGAGTGTTAGCTAGCCTTGTGCAAATATTTGCAAGCGATGGATAATTGTACATGTATTTATAAAATGACATGATTTCCATCAGGGCGTCTTGTGTTCTGTGCATAGACATGTTTTACTACATGTGTATCTACGTATAGAAAAGGGCTGTATATGACTTACCCATGAACACTCTGCATGAATTTGACAGCTCTTTTTATTCCCTATTAAGTGTATGAGGGTCCTGTAACGGGCTGAAATATCAATAATGATCGTTACAGCAAGATGCATTTGTAGTTCAAAAGGTTGAAAAAAAACGTTACAAATTGAATTCCACATTACCTAACTGTCATAATATCTCTCCAGCATCAACCACGTATTGTAACTTTACTTGGAGTTGAATATTACACATGCAAATTGCTTGATTTCTGCCTCTGTCTACCTGCTCATTGATTGATCCTGAAGCTAACCAGAGTTCACACATAAAAAGAAAATTATATGATCCTATAAATAAATTCCTATGTTAAAAACAGATAGAGGTGGGATAAAAATAGTAAGCTGTTTGTATGGTATGAAAACAAGTGAATACTGAGAAATGAAAATTATGTGCTATGAATTCCCAATTGTAAAAATAGTATAAGGGAAGATACACATATATAGTGAATTGTAGGCTATCACAATTACATTGATGTTTATGAATAGCGGTCAATACTTCATTTGGCCTATTTATATGAAATGCATGAGGATACATTTTTAGACGAACTTTCCATTGGATATGCCTAGAGTAAAAAAAAACAGATTAAAAAAAATTGTATAATTAGCTTTTCAAAAGGTTTTTGATCTTCTCAGTCACTGGCTAATCGGCGTACCATTTGTCCCCTTCCAGGGTGCTGACTGACAGCTGCCAGGATGTTACCATGGAAACAGCTTTGTTGACATCAGATGAGCTACTGGGCAAGGGAGTGCCAAGGTGGAATTATGAAATTGACGAACTAGCGTGAAACTGATTAAGTGTCATTAACAGCAGCAACGGTTTATGGTCTATAAGTTGGGGAATCAAGCCAGTTTGGGTGTTGGTTTATTTATTTTTGTTTTTACATCTACACTTTGAGGCACTTGATTTCAGTTTGTTGTCTGTGACTCAGGACTTCAGAAGATTGAAGGAAGGTATGAGAACGTTTTAAATATAGACCCCGTCCAGAGACTTTTCCTTGTCTGGGCACTCAGTGACAAAAGAACCGGGTCTGAACCTTTTGAACTGAGGAACGCCGCTGTTGATGTAACAAATTGTGCCACGGGAGAGAAAATATTTGCCAAAGACACTGGCATTTAAAAAGGGAGAGTTAGAAGTGCCATCGGTGTGTGCGAATAGGGAGCCTAGCTGTGTCAACTTGTACAGAAGTGAAGAAAAGGACTTTTGAGAGCGTTGGTCCCTTACCAAGTCTGTGAGACAATACTGTGAAAAATGAGTAACTTCAACATGCCAAGTGTCAACCAGCCCAGGTCCAACTTGTCCCTCGGTGGAGAGATGACCAACAGGGACAAGATGGAAGCCAACAAGTACAAGATGAGTGGGCTGGCAAACTTACACAAAAAGAAGAATCGGCAATCAGAAGGCAAACAGAGACCAAAGTAGGTGTCATTTATTTCATTTTATACAATTATCTTATATAATAATCCCGCAAAATATATCTGATGGACAATATCTTCACTCTTCTGAATGTTCACCGATTATGTCACTTGTGAATCGCAACAAGCTGAATCTACAGTACTATCAAAGATTTCTAACTACAGTAAATCATTCCCAGAAAAGTTTTTCGAAAATGTCCAAGACAAATGTAGTGGGTAACTCCTTGTGCAAATTTTCTGTGTAATTTTCCGAATATATCAAATTGTTGCAGAGTATTGCAAATTGTGCCTCTTAAATTCATGAACCAAAATGCACGAAGACATGAATTTATTTAAACTTTGATATATCTCCAACTAGAAAGAATTTCTCAAACAAAAGACGCCGACAGATTTGCTGTCTGCAGCGTCTGCAACACTATTTCAAACTTTCCCCACATAACAATTGTCTGCCATATTTACATAGCGGTCCACCGTTTGTAAAAATGGTACAGCACATTGAGTTCTTTTTTCATCCTGTGGTTGAATGCGGGCAATATATTGAATGTGAAGAGAGCCCCACCTGTGTTACAATTGTTGACAGGACTGGAAACCATGACCTTTATTGTTCAACCGTGGCCATCCACCAAGCCATTCTTGTCATCCTTTTATTCCTCATGTCTTGTGACTTTCTCCTTCGACTGTTTTGTTGATGCCAACAAAGTTCTACACACATAATTAACTACCCAGCAAGTCTTCTGTGATGATTGTGTATGGATGGCTGATGTGGTATAATAGGTCCTTGTCTAAGCGTAGATTGGTCTGCATCTCAACTCAGGCTCATAATTAAAAAAAATTTACAATGTGTGTGTGTGTGTGTATGTGTATTTGTGTTTGTGTGTGTGTGCGTGTGTGTGTGGATCAGAAATGAATTCAACATCCATTTTCCAACCAAACAATTACAATGTCTACAAGCTGCACAGTTGTAGACATGGCTATTTGCTCTCTTTACACTTTATCAATTTTCTATATAATTCGATCTTTCAAGTCTATTTGTGGGTATTTGTATACCAGTGTTCTGTCTACATTCTGTATATACTTAGTGTATACATCTAAAGTGAATGTTAATCAGAAAGGATGTTCTGTAATTATTCTGTTTGTTTTTGTTTGTTTACAATTTCTCTGGTTGAAATTCTATTATTTGGATACAAATTTACAATTCCGCCTCTGGAATTTGTGATATCGAATATTTGCATTATGATAAAATGGTTTTGGATTTTACAGTGTTGTTAAAACACCTATAGAAAAAAGTAAAGATGAAAATAAATGTTGAACTGACTCTCACTGAAGGGTTAGCTTTCTCATGTTTATAGTATTTGACAAACACAATAACAAAACAAAACAACAGTAAAAACAACTCCCCGTCCAGACAATGTCATATTAGTGTGTCCTATGGAGTTTGGTATAGTTGTTAGTTTTTAGCTCCATGGGATCTGCCATTCTTTAATGAGAATGATACATTGGAGCCATTAACAACTGTGTGCTGCATTCTTCAACGACAAGGTAAACATATCGTAACTTCAGGTGTGACTTGTGAAAACATCCAAATATAATGCCAGTAATGTTTACGGGTATTGCTTTGGTTGGCCACGGTTACGCGACCCCACCCGTTGGTTCGCTATTTCTTTAATGAAATAATTGTGCTCAGTTTAGTACAGTTTAGAAATTTGTGAGATGAAAATGTTTGCAATCATAGCACGAACTGAACACAGTGTTTTAACAAAATGACAAGTCAAAACTTTGTGCTTTTCTCTGTCGCCCACGAATTTTCAAAACAACCAGAATTATTATTTCATTCAACAATGTAATATTTGCCCAACATACCCAGACTTGGAGGAGAATTTAATTAATAAATGCATTTTTTTATTTCATAAAGACCGTTTATCAAAACCATAGTTTCGACTTCTGTCTGCAGTCCTTGGACTGTCACGGTTGAAAGAATATGACAAATGAGCTGTTGCAAACAGAATTAGCTAATGTTTGTTTAGGGTTTACTTGTGCACACTCCGCCATTGAAATGAGTCCAGGTAAATTTGATGTACTGCCAGAGTGTGTGCATGTGTCAGCTTTGTACCGGGGAAAGATTTATTGAAGCAATACTCGGTCCTGTCACTGCCCATATAAAGAACAAAGCATTTTAAGTGTTTGTTTAAATGGATGTGTGCTGGAGAGGGGCAGTGTGACAATCAGACAGACAGAAATAGACAGAATGATTGATAGTTGATATATTGACGTACATGAAAGGGGAAGAAGAATTGTATCAAGTGACATTGTGAAGATTCATGTATTTTTACCCGAGATAAATTGTTACACAAATGAAAGCGAGAGAGAGAGAGAGAGAGAGAGAGAGAGAGATTCCGCTGTTGAACAACCAGCAAGACATTTGCAATGAAAGATGTACATAAATGTAGTTATGTGCAGTATACTGTATGGCAACTAATCAAATTCTCAGAGGATAAATTATTGAAATTGATCTTTCGTAAGTAGGATTTCCATCCAGTCGCTTGAAATATTTACTTGCAAATGTCAGAGGTCATGAAAGGTCACCACCTTGTACATGCTGGCTTGTAAAGCTTTTGTTCTACGTTCCTGCCGCAAATCCATCTGCCTTCTTGTGGAATTTACAACTACCTGCTTGATGTCTACAACAGTCTTTCACGGCATTCCTGATTATTTCTGTAATTATTTGAAATGATGTTTTATTAATTATCAGCATTGCTATTAGCCAAGGTAAACACAGTTGCAAGATGGCTAACATGTATATATGATAATTTAATCTTGAATAGACCAGTAAGTCTATTGTGACTTAGCGTGCACTATAGATGTTTCTGTTTGTTTTGAAAGCATAGGTGCCATCTTTATGTTTGTTTCAAGATGATAACTTCAAAATATCATTCTTTGAAGTTTGACAATGAGTGAGTTTTTAAAAAAAAATTCAACTTGCTCTCCACAAACTTGAAAATTGGGGTAGGGTCGGGACAAGTTAAATATCAATACATAATTTGCCGATTCATTTGCTGTGAAAATGTGTGCTTCTATTTTTCAATATATGCATATATTGCTTATGGGATGGGATGGGAAGGCCCACCTTTTGATATCTCCCTGTGAAGAACCCTGAAATTGTGTACGCAGCACTGTTAATAGGGCCATCACACACCTCTGTGAAACCAGATCTCTTCTTCAGACTTATACAGGTAGTCATCTGCTCTCAACAAAAATTACCATGGCAACAAATTTTGAGTGTAGTAAACAGTCTATCACAAATCGTCACCCCTAAAATAAGCAAAAAATCATGCACTCACACACATGTTTAATGGCAGCCATTAATATGTAATACACCCATGTTTTGCTGTATTGCAGTCAGCTTGAATTCCAGTGCAGACCTGACCTGTTCACCTATTGATCACTTACTTCAATGGAGTAGGTTTTTAAATGCCGATCACATGAGAGGCAGTCACTGGGACAGGTGTGCCCTGGGGTGTTTTCTGCCTGATAAATATAGCCTTTGTCCACTTGTACACTTTCTCCCTTTCCAAATCATAAGTCATCCAATTCAACCCAGTGCAGGTCTGTGTAACGGGTGAGTGGTTCTGTGACAGGTTTGTCTACTGGTGGCAGTGGTGGGACATCTTTTCAGGTGCTATCAAAGAAGCGTACATGGTACAGGATAACACATGTGCATGAAAGTTGCTGTTTCTGCATTACTGTTGAGCACATATGGAGATATTTCAGAAAATATGTCAGTAAATTGTTGAGCAGTTGAATGAGGCTGTTGGTCCAACGAAATTTTTGCAACCAAACAGATTTGATAGATTGTACTTCAGTTATATTTTACTTGATTTAAATGTCTTAAATCAATGCAAAACATTAAAACAATTAATGTTATTGGAGGAAGGATGACAAAATCTGAGAAGCGGATATACCATTGATATTTGAGACTAAATTACATTATTACGTTATATAAATTACAGTGATATTTGAGACTAAATTACATGAAGGCGCTGGCTGGTATCTTATTTCAACAGAATAGTCTCTAAAAGTGAATTGAATCTGTATGGATGTAGTAACAAGGCAAATACAGACCTGTGCATTATTTTATAGTGTAGAGTTTTACAATCAAGACCTGGAAACTTGATAGTATGGAAAAAAAGGCATAATGGAATTTTTAAAAAACACACCAGACTTTTATTTTTTGTGTGAGGTTTGCCTTGCCTTGCGTGTTAGGTGAAGAGGTACATTGTTTATGCAAGTTTTATGCACATTTTAAAGGGATATAGTCGTCGGAACTGGGCTCAAAGGTCGTATGGGACCCATACGACCAATGGCAACAACGTATCCAAGGTACGATGGTGATTGATGAAAGTTAAAACATGACTGTCATAACCTACATCGTATAATTTAAATGTTGCAGCTATGATGATGAGGTGTATCTAGATATCGTGCACGAAATACATTGTTTGTAAACAAGAAACTGGCACGAGCGCAGTTCTGACGACCAATCTACAGTCTGTGTGGTCTCATTCTGAAGCTCTTCCCTGGTTGGCATAAGTAAAGTTTTCACCGCTTGATTTTGTAAAATTGGAAAATTCACTTTCTCCTGTAGAGTAACCATAGTGACGTCAGCCATTTTGAATTTCAGTGTCTGGAAATATTGGTAATTTGTTTCTTTAGTAGCAAAATTTGCACAGTGACCCCTGACTTTTACTCTTGAATTTGAATGAGAATGACTGACAGTTTTCATGAGGAAAGTTTGAGCAAACTTGAAAATCTTTTCATTACTAGGTGTGTACTACCTTAAAAGAAGTCAACATGCGTATATTACTGTAAAATGTTGCAGTGCTGTTATAAGTCATTAATTGCCATGCCAACCCCCAATTTACTGAAGAATTCTCGTAATTGATTTGAGAAAATGTTGACGACAGCTCTCACTGATTTTGCATTCTGATATTCTGTGATGGGATTAGTACTGTCCTAGCTACTAATACTATAGACACATAAACAATGTCACACTTAGCAGATTCACTAAAAGACCTTGGTCAAGGCAAACAAGCTAGCTGGGGATAGATGACAATAGATTGTCTTGGGCCATTGTCAGTCAAATCATATCTGTGTTCTTGGTGGACAGGGGGATTCATGGCTGAATGTGTCAGCAGTCTTGGATTCCAAACAACATTAATTTTTAATGAAGCTTCAGTTTAGTTTCCAATCTACGGAATTGTGCCGCTTAGCGTTTATGAATAGCCGTAGACTAGAGATGTAATCAATCGTTGTTTTTATACTTATACTCTCATTGCACTCAGATATTTTTATCCTGTTTGAAATGATATATTCTTCAGTGATTCCATGAGAGTGTATTTTCATCACCACATTTCAGATTTTCTGTGAAGTGAAAAAGTCAGTAGTGGATTATGCATACAAAATGCCGTAACTTGGATCCTTAGGAGATATAAATAATTAATAAGGCCTGATTGTCAATAAGCCTAATTAGACTGTACTGGATAAACTGCCAACAGTGAATTAAAATAACTGTAGGTCCATTGTAAGGCAGTTCTATTTACTCCCAAATGGACTTGTTGAGTGAATGCCAATGGACTGAAGCAGTGTATTTCGAAACTTCTGTTGTTATTCTTTTGCATTTACCAACTAAGCTGTAATATTGTAATGGAAAGCTCTGCTAAAAACGAGTACACTTTGAAAAATATTTTTTTTATTTTCTATATCTGAGGGTATAGCTTGCCAACTGATACAGTATCATACAGTGTCAGTAGTAGCTGGAAGATTCCTTGAAAACTTGTATGTTCAGTGGTAAACTCTGTATCTATGTAGAGTTTGACAATGTCACTTGTTTACAGCAATCGGGCGAAAAGAGAGAATTTCTACTGATTTAAATTTGCAACCAAATCACAAAAAACTCAGAATGCTTCCAAATTGTACGGGAAATGCAAAGAGACCAGACTGTGTGTGAAGGGAACCAATTTCAATGTCTATATAAATCAATGCAGAACCCATTTGAACCATGCATAGAGACAGGATCTTCTCTCTCACTGGGATATCTCTCATGTTCAATTGTAATACAATGGCTTCATAGTTTCAATGATAATATACTTCACAATAATCCGCCATGAAACCATCACTTGATAATTCATGGATAACAATATCCCCATTGTTTCTTCATCCCCATTAATGTGGTCAAGTACACCATACAGTAGGGTACCTTTCATCATTCTGGCATTCCTGTGTGACCATGATGGTCATCCGGAGTTGTCAACCTAACACTCAGTGACTTTGAAGTATGTTCTCCAATGTTCAAGCTATCACTGGCTATGGGACTACACAGTACATGTACATTCCACAATTCTCAAATTGACACTGACTTTGATGATTGCACAGCAACGAAAAAACAGAATAGTGGAATTTCTGTGCAGTATCAGGATTCAGATTGATGTTCGACAGCAAAAGAGATTTAGTCATTCCCTACAAAACCCTGTTGATGAAATTATCTGCAATGTGTGCAAAATTCAATTTTGGTCTTATATGTCAATGAGAAGTATTGAAAGCCCGCTGAAAAATGCTTGGCCTAATCTTTAATATGAATAAAGGTTAATATTGGTTTTATTAGGGGGCCCTTGTGTAGCTTTGTTAAGCAGCAGGATCCCTTAGGGTTGTGTTCATTTGTAAAAGTGTTCACTGTGGACCCATTGTTCCTCAGTCATGTCAGAAAGATTTCATTAAATTGACTGTTCACTCTGTCTTCAAAGGTTTCTATTACTCCAAAACCAAGAATGGATGCCAGTTTGCAAACTGACAGAGCAAAATGCCATCATGATAGAGACTTCATCACGGTTATGTAGCTGTAGAGGCAAAAAAGAAAAGAATTGATAAAAGTTGTGTCAAGATAAGGAATCAGACTTTGTCAATTAATTTCTCAAAAATCAGATTTTTTTTCAGCTAAAATAATAGGTGTCAGACAATCTACGAGCCAGAGTATTACTATATTTGAAGAAAGTTGAAAGTTTTGAATATTTTGAATATGATATGTTCATGCATTTTCTATAAATAATTCAGACGTATTTTCCAATACTAAACACCTACAAAACAGTTAAGAGAAAAATGATTTTTTCCCCCAAAATATCAGTGCAGTAGAATTATTTAGTTCATTTAATTACAAACCTCATCCGGAATCTGCAAAAAATTAATCTTAGAAATCACACAAGATTTGATTTGTTTGGTGACCCACTTTCTGTGTTTAAGCAAAGTGTAATGAAAGTTGAGATTGCTCAAGCACTTGTTGAAACGATAGTATTGGTGCACACTCAACAAATATGGCAATGTTGTCATGTAAGTAAAACCAGGCAGGGGTAATGTTGGCCAGACACGGGGATAATGTTCACAGTGGAGTACACAAGGCTGGCTTATTATTACTCCCTGCTGAGTATCACATTACCCTGGGGTGTCATTCTATTGTTTAATCCCCGCCACACCACACAAACTTTGGTCACACTTCATTCGGTTGTTGCATTGCAAATAGAAAACCAAGACCGACTCCGATGTCATCCATACCCTGTACTTCAGCTTGTTTTGACACGGCTCATTTACATGGCTGGAATCTCCTTGACAATTTTTTTCCCCATTCTGTTGTAGGTTTCTGTTTTTCTTTCATTTAAAAGTCAAGTGTAATGCCCTCTTGTACTCGTGGATGATTGGTGTTTGAGTGTTGCTCCAAAGACAAGTGACTCTTTTCTGACAAAAAAAAGAATAATAAAATTGCAAGTAATCTTTCATAATCAAAATTTTCCTGTTTGAAGCCTGTATCAGACTGATGTCAGATCTCCTAATGCTGACATACAATACCACCTAAATGATAGCCACCTACAGCGCCACCTTTAGACTCTGTGCACAATGGTCTTGTTGTCAATGGCAACAAGCCACGCTGACCCCCCCAGTCCAAATGTAAACATTCACTGTGTATTGCCTACTGGTGGCTCCCTTCTGCCGGGGGATTGTTTATGTGATTTCCCGGCGCTTCCTGCTTTAATAGCTGCTGAGCGCACATTGGTTCCTTTTCCACAGAGTTAGAGTTCTTGGATTCAAAATGGCAAAGTTGCTTTGAAATTTTTCAAAGTTGCACAATATTCAACGATATGAGATGAAGTTTATCGTATATGATGAACACTGAGAGACTCACATTTATATCAGCAAGCAGTCCATACAAAAAAAGTTTTCTTTTGTCACCGTGAAACTATTTGCACATTCTTCAGTTGCGATTCTACAAATTGAGATCTGAACCTGGAGGAAATAAGTTACTATTTAACAAACATTGATGTCAAAGGTCATACAGGACAAGACATCAGGATAACCACCTGTTGATTGCAATACATGATCAACAGGTTGCTGTGATATTTGAAGTCACATCCACTTGAAAAAAGTCAGGCAAATGACACTGCATCAGAGAGTTATATCTGCAAACTTCACATGATACAAGTATACCTCTACCCTCTGACATGTTACAAGACTTTCACAGACCAAGCTCAAGAAGGGACTTCTACATGTACAAGTATGTAAAACTAGACTGGAGAGAATATGATTTGTCAAGGGTTTATGGTAAAATATCCCATTCTGTAACCAGAGGAGCTCTCGTTTGACTTAAAATCACTTGTGTTGATTGGGTAAGTTGGCAAAAGTATTCCACTGTACTCAGTTGGGCAGAAATAAAAATGTATGTAAAATTGAAATGGCTGATATTTCCGTGTTTTTAGCTGAAAGTGAAAGTTCTCATTCCAGATTTCTGATTTGGCTAGCATGTGTGAAATAATTCAGAAGTTGTAATGCAGAATTTGATAAATATTCTGTATAAGGCATGTGAAGGCAGACAAATCTATACGTATAAATATGTACCAAGTTTCCATCGCAGTCTTACCGTAAGAAATTTTTGCAGATCTTATTAAGACTGAATTCCTCTTTTTTCAGTTTTTTTTTAGATTAAGAAAGTCTGTATGTTGAAAATGAAAGAGTTAAACTTTGTTCTCAAACTTTCCTCGATGAAACATTCTACCATTCTCTTACCAAATCAACAATAAAAATCAGAGGTCACCGTGCAAAGTTTGGTCCGTGAGAAACAAATTACCTAACATTTACCGATATCTGAATTTTGAAATGGCCGCCACCCCTATGGTACCCCAATATGAAAAAATAAAACTGTCGATTTTTAAAAAACCTAAGACAATGAAAATTTTTCTCAGTCAAACAGCTTGAAAATGAGCCCCTTAGTAAGTGGTAGATCAGTAAAGAATTGTAAATATTTAGGCATCCAAATATCTGACCCTGAGGTGCATACTGCCCGTGTCAGGCGTCAGATTGTCTTTCCAGGAAATTTACTTTCTAGATTACAATTTCAATGGAAAAAAAAAGGCTATGACACCTGCATAATCCTCTTACAGACTAGCACAAACTTGATCCTGGGAATTGAGTTCCCTACCTTTAATTTAAAGTGTATATACATGCTGCTTTTGTCACTTGGTATTAAAAGAAGTGACTTTATTATTACCCAGGTGATCATGGAATAATCATATCTCTTACATATGTCATTTATTGAACGTTAATATATTCAAAGCATATTGATGATGCAATGTTTTCCAAAGCCCTTTTTTATACATATGATACAAACAGTAAAATTGATTTATACTCTTAAAAGCTTATTTTGTGTGTTGCATTTTGCTTGCTGACAAAAATATTATCCAAACTTCAGGGAGATGTTTGAATTCCCATTATTTCAAAAGCCATAATTGACTTTGACAGTGTCAGCATTTCAATTCTAAGTGATGGATTTGATTGATTAAATTCAGGCACTTAACACATGTATATGTATATGACTGCTGAATTTTTGAGTTGCATTTGAAAGTTATTCCACTGAATGTAAGTTGTGCGTTCATTGCCAATGTTTGAAATATGTTCTGTGATTTCACTTTGACACGCACTGGTACATAAGTTGCATTTGATTTCAGCACATCTTGTTAAAAAATGCGAAATGAAAAAAGTTATTTATTTTTAATATTTTTGACAAAACTGGATGAAAGTCCTCACATTGTCTATAATTAGTATGTAATTAAACACCATGGGAAATATGAATTTATACATCTGTGATGTATCATGTCAGGTTTCTCAGTAGTTTACTGGTTCATCCATCCCACCTCACGCTTCTGTCAAGCAACCCAGTTTTTTGCCATAAAAAGCAATGTAACACTGGAGCTAATTTTGGTGATTGGAGTTGCGGGATGGGGAGGGGGTTTAACTGATATGTATAAAGTAGCGACAGGGGAGGGCGATAAGTTTTTGAATTAATGAAGTGGTACAGTTTCGCCCTCCCCAAAATTATGAATTTGTTTCTCATTGTCATGTACAATGGTTGTGTTAGCTTTTCTCTCTTCTTTCGCTGAAAAAAATGAAAAAAAAAAATGAAAAAGCATGTTCAAAGCGCTATGCATGATAAAATCTGCATGTGAAGGTTAGATCACATACGTATATCCGCAGTGCGGACTTCTGAACGGTGAATGTACTTACGTCATATTACAATATGTCAGGTGTGTTGATACATATAAACATTTTGGGTTTGTTGATTTATGTCAATTATCAGATCTTTTCAACTAAAAAATAGAACCGAAATAAAATTACGTCACTGGTATTGTTCAAAAGAGACCTAGGATGAAAAGAAATGTGTAATTTTTGTCCTTAAAATGAATATTTTGCAAAAATTATATGACTATCTGCTGCAATTTTCCAGGAATCACAGAATCGCAAAATCAATGATCAATATATATTTTTCATGAATTACCATTAGGAAAATCTATATTTGATGTTTTTTTAACTCAAGCAAAAGTTGGTTTTTATTAAACTTCCTTACGAAGACAGTGTTTGAAAGTATACATTGTTTGGTTGGCAGGGAGACAAAACAGGAAAATTTATTTCTACTTAAAAACCACATAGAAGGGCCCATTGTTTGAAAATTTTGGTGACTGTAAATATTACCGACGGCAAATTAGACGGTTCTCCAAGTGGTATTGACCACACCATCTCCTAGCATTCTAGTCTCATTAAAAACCCTTTGAGGTTGAATTGTGTGTGCTGAAAAAAAAAAGCAATAAAACTTAAAAGTGAATGGGCTCCACCGAGTTTTATTTATATGGTTGGGTTTATTGTGTGCTCAATCGTTGCAGTTGTATTGTGTTTGTTGACAGGTTTTATGCAAACGCATGTAGTGACCCTGATTAGCATATGTATGAATGAGTTTGTGTGTGTGTGTGTGTTGTGGAATAGCACTGAACACGTCTGCCTCATTTGGTGCGTCGTCACTTTCCCATGGTAGTCAGTGATGTGACGATGGCATGTCCATTGCCCCCTGCCTGTTCATGTTTCCATTAATCGGTCCCGTTAATCTAACCGGTCGCCGTCTACGTCTTCCATTCAGATCCACTCCAGCCGCCATCAACGCAGCCAGCCCCGAGCAGGGCTACGATCCGCCAGCAAGCGCACCTCCGGGGATACGGCCTCGTTGCGACAGGTTTCACGAAGTTGAGCGGGATTTCCCGGGAAGGAAAAATATGTTGGAGAGCCACTTTCCTGTTAAGAAAACCAAAGCAGTCCAGAGAGACGAAGAGGTCAGTATATTGTATATTTCACACATTGTCATCCACATATATTTGTCCCCAACTGCGTTGAGAATATAACATTTCCAAAATTACCAAACAGTAAGTCCATTATGATATATGCTCATCTTTACATGATGTATGTACTAAGAGAAGCAGGTGACATGGCGTCATTCACTGAGCTCATCAAATCAAAAGACACTGTAATATTCATGGTTGAATATAAAATTACAACAGTGATGTCATTTGGTCTGATCAAAACCCTTCCATTTGATGAGTATTTTATTCTCAATATAACTTAAATGTATATTTTCCATCTGAAAATATTTTGTAAAATTAAAAACAAAATATTGAAGTCGATGTGAAGTTGATACGTGTATTTCAGTCACCTCATACTGGCCAGTGGTAGATTTTCACAACAAAAGAAAAAAAAATTATCAAAATGTTAGATAAGTGAACTACAAATTCGAAGTTTATCAGATTTACTCATTTAGATACATTAATACAAAGAATCCACATACAAGAATATGTGATTTCAAATGTAATTTTTGATTCATTTTTGTGAAGGTCTCTTGTCCCTAATATAAAACAGAAATTACAGCTCCAACTGATCCTCTGTACTGTACAAAGGTCTGATCACATGTATGAAAAGATTTATTCACCAATGGTACATGATGTCATATTTGTGTTAGTCCAAGTCGCTGAAACCATTACAAATATGGACACGTAGTCACACATGTTGTCGTCAGTCGCTTACATGATATGAGACAGAAATTTACTCACAGCCGATGAGTGATTTAAACAACTGAATAAACAAGCTGGAACAATAGTGATCAATAAGTAAACACAAGTTACAGGCAAAACAGATTTCAAACCTCAACACAGTGACAAGTGTGAAGATTTCAATCAACATTTGTACTTTATATTGGTAACAGGTTGCTGTCCTCGCCGTTAATTCTAAGTACTGATCAATGTTATTCATAAACAAATTTTCTTTTTTCATAGACAGCAAATCCACACTTCTATTCATTTGATATCGTTGTAATCTACTGTATTATTTGACAGTAATTTCCATTGGCATTTTAACTCCAATGTTAACCTTCAAAGCCTTAGAAATTCCATGAACCAGTTGTAGGGTTGGATTTGAACAAAATCCGTCAGAGCAAGACTTCATTCAGAGTGGCTTGGCACAAAAAATAAATGTTTCCTCTGTTTGCAAACCACTTTGACAGCAAAATTTGAATGCGGAGCCACTTAAACTGTGACCTTCTACACTTTCAGAACACGTCAGGTAGTCGTTAGAAGATTTTAAAGGGTATTTCTCTGGAAAATTTTAGAAGACTGCTCAGTTTTCAGTGCCTTTTAACCAATTAAAACTGATCGTTTTAAAATGCAAAGATGTTTGCACAGCACTCAGAAAGATCTATGGGCCATTGAATCACCGTGACATTTCTCGCCCTGTGTTGTATGGCCAGAAATGAATGCCCATGTCACCTAGCAATGAACAGACAGCACAGAAATATTTTCCACCGTAGGTTGGTCCCGTCCATGGACAATACCTCTAGCATTGTGTTGGTTATGTGCTCAGTGGTCCAATACATATTTAAACAGTTGGTCAGTTTGTTACCAAAACTGCTGAGATCATGAAAGCTATTACCTAAATGGTGAGCTCAGGATCTATTCAATAATTCTCTGTTCGCTTCTCAGGACACTTACAAGACTACCAAAATTTAAATCCATGCTTTGTATCGGTAGTCAGTGTGTAATAACTTGGTTCTTAAAATATTACGCAATTTCTTCCTTATTCTGTCTTTGAAAATAGCAAAAACAGATGGTAATATCGTATATTAGTTAAATAAGTATCAGTGAATCATGAAATAGTAAACAGCATCATGCATTTTGAAGAATAAAATCCACAATTTGAGAGTTATTCAAGGGCAAAGAAAAAGGATACTTTTAAATCTAATTTCTTTTTGTTATACCCATTATTATAATTGCACTTTATTCCATGTTGGCTGTTGATATTAATTTGAAATGGTCTCTGCATATCAAGAAATGAAGGACTTGATCTATTCATCCCTGATTCTGTGTATGTAGGTCCATACTCACCATTGATAACAATAGAGTTGGGCCAAACCATAGTGGAAAAAGGGATAAAGACTATATGAAGTAATAGCAGAGTGTACTTTAATTTTTCAAGGAATCAGTATTTACAAGCTTTCCTCAAGTTTTTTATCATCATCTGAAAATGACATTTTACAATGTGTACTAATTAAACTGTATTTTCTTAAAATCCACACATCAGATTTCTTCACACTCACTTTATGTTGAAAGCAAAGTGAAATTACTCAAGGTTTCAATCAATGTTTCAATATTGGTTTTAATGCCAGAAGGAAAAAAAACACAGAATGGAAGGCTAACTAACAGTCAACAATGTCACACTCAGAAGGGACTTCATCAGATATGTTTCTCTGTTTATGAAATATTTTGTTTGAGGATTTGAACTTCAGGGCTGTTGCCGGGCAATGTGTCACCGCTGGGCTGTTGTCAATGACAGAGTTGTGACCTTTGACCTGCCATTGGTTCAACTCAGTCTAGAGTCCCTCCAGTTGGCCCAGGTTTAGTTCACCGCGGCATTTTTCAGGAAGTTCAGCAAATCTGTCAGACTTTTCTTTAAAAGCGTGAAAGTTGAAGGTTAATGATTGATGTACAAGGAGAAAAGAAAGGAAAAGAAAAAAAGAAAGAGTTAAAAATAGAATTCTCTTGAGAGTTGGTTTTTCATCCGGTGACTATGAGCACAGCAGATTAAGGTTGTAATTCCTGTAGTTAAAGTTTGTGGTCGTGTTTACAATCCCCCTTGGCAATACCAAGGAGTCTATTGTCATTGTCTCTGGTACTGTCACCCTGCTGTGGGATCCATTACATAATTCCCTGGTGTATCCAAAGGAATGGGCTTTATCCTTTTCTCTGTGATCGGAAAAGTAAAGAAGAAAGTTCAACTATCCCATAAAAGAACCATGGAAAGTGTCAACAGGGTTGGTTTGCATTGCGTGAACACAGGGTTCAATAAAATAGGTTAAATATTTTATTATTTTGCCATGAGAAAGGCTTGTAGTTGTGTTTCTAGTGTTTCCAAGATCCACAGTCAAACCCAAACATGTCCTTATAGAGACACAGAAAGTGAAGTTTTATTTGTTGCCATGAACATTTTCTTCTTCTGCAGATTAAATATTGTGTTAATTGACATTATAATAATAGAGAAGGAAGTCTTTCTGTTTTGTAGACAAATTGCACAAAATGAAACAAATTTTGTCAAAACACCCTGAAAAATATAAATGACAACAATGCTTGATCACTGAAATGATGTAGTAAGAATTTTAATTGTCTGAATATTATCTGCACAAGGTAATACTTACCTGTATTAAAGCAAACTTTTGCTCAAACTTTCTTTCCTGATTGAGACTTACAATAAATAACTTTCAATTTTCAATTTCCACAAGCTTCTCACTGACTCCACACAAACAGCAGGTATAGGCAAGCATTGCAGTTATTTGAATAGTTGAATACCAGTCCCTGAGGGATATTCTACCTTAACTGAGTGGCTGTCATATTGAATTGATAAAAACACGTCACTCTGTGTTCACATTTCACCAGGTACATGTGCCTGTCAATATTGTCATCGATAATTTACAGCTTCAGTCATAAAGTTAAATCTGAAATGTAGATTCAAATAAAAGGTTGGAATAATACACTTTCCTAGTATAGTTACTACTTGATATACTTGCTGATCTAAAAAAAGGTGAAAATCTCCGCATCATGAACCGAGCACATGAAGTTTACTGTCTGCCTGTACTTCACACAAGTAGCAGTGGCATTTTTAAGGTAGTATTCGCCTCGAAAGTGAAAGACTTAAACTTTTGCTGTAACTTTCTTCAAGGAATCTTTCGGTCATTCTCTTTCAAAATCAACAATAAAAATAGGGGATCACCGTGCAAATTTTGGTACTAGAGAAACAAATTACCCAAGATTTACCGATATTAGAAATTCAAAATGGCTGCCATCCCTGTGTTAACTCTATGGAGAAAAATAAAAATTTTCGAATTTCGAAAAACTAAGCCGGTGAAAACTTTTCTTTCACCAAGAGCTTTAAAATGAACCCCCACATGTGGTATATCAAAAGAGAATTGTAAAAGTTTGAGAGTCTGAATGTCTATCCCCGAGGTGCGCTCTACCTTAATACACACAAATTTCACTCCGTGCAGTGGCTATCTTACCTCAACAACAAAGCATCTGATATAATCTTTGAAGATTGTTTCTAGTCTTCCATATCACAATATTGCTGACAGGTAGCGATGACAGGCTTGTTTACAGAACAAACACTCATTTAATGTTAGATTTCTTACTATTGTGTTTTCAGATTTTCAACAGAATTTTATACCTATGCAGAATACTTTATATATTAAACTTTGCCTCTTATTATGAGAAAAAGAGAGTTGAAATGGAAGTTAACTATGAAATGTACATAAAAAATTTTGGATGGAAACCATTGTAAACTCACTAAGATGTGTCTGAATTGTGTTTAGTTATGATAAGTAAAGTAGATATGATGGTTATCAGGCGATAACATTCAATCTTTGATTCAAGGATTAGGATTGGCTATCTGTGTTTCCATGGCAACTAGAGTGCTTGCATAGAAACATAGCAGTGGATATCATGATATCAGGACCATTGCTTATCAGATGACATATGGATTGCTACTGTTCTGTAGATACCCAGTGGCTAGGACAGGCCACTTTGGAAGGTAGCAAGCTTGATGTTTTAGGTCACAACTTCATAGGGGTTTCTCTGTCAAGTCTGCTCAACCATCCTCCACTTGGGCCATCCTTTACATGCACCCCCATTTAAGAATGTGGTCACCACTGGCCTGGCAGAACCACTTTCACACTCATTGAATAGCGGGATCCAAGCTGACAATCAATTTTGAGTTAAATTTCCTTCTTTCTTTCATGGAGAGATTTGAGTTGCCATGCTCATATTACAAATACAACTATATCCAACTCCTCACCGAAAAACGAAAGGAGACAATCCAGTTAGTGACCAGAATTGGGAGTCAGACACAGTCTCTATACCTCGCATCTGATTGGTTAAACATAGAATTGTGTCGATTTTATTGATTTATTACACTTACAGAAATGTTTGCATAATATTAGATTATTCTTATCAGTTTTTTACTTTGAATACCAAAATGTACATGTATTTCTGTGAACACAAAATTTATGGGTGAGAAACACTGGTATTCGACAAAATGGGTACTGAAGCATTTAAGATTTCAATGTATTTTCAGGAATTAACACGTTTTTCAGTAATTTACATTTTAAAACCCACTGTGTCCTTGCAATTATCCTAGACTGGAGTTCATGCAAATTTTAGTAACCATCTCAATATTTTAAGACAGGCTAAAATGCTTGTGTACATTCTTTGACTTGATTGACAGGAGGGGAGGGGGAAGAGTTACTGATGATGTTCATCAGGAAAAAAGTTTTTAAAAGAATATCATAAGTTTAAGTCCTCAATTTTGGTGTTGAGAAGGAATTGATGGACATGGTGTATATAGGAAAACTTACCTCAGTGCCGTGTACACACACAGTACCACCGTTTAAATAATGTGAACAAGTCCTTTCACTGGACATAAAAACCTCTAATCTCTAATTTAAAAGAGGGATTACATGGGTCTCTTTTCTATGGGAGGGCTTTAAAATTTAAAAGTGGCCCCTCCGTGCCTGTAATGTAAAGATTTTATCACCATGTCTTAAGCTTGTTGGCCGATTTCATTTGTCAAGGGGGAGTTTTGACAGGAGTTCCTGTATACGTCGATGGCCTTGGTAGTTTAATTTAAGTTCGTCAAAATTGCCAACAAAGCATAGCTTTCATGTGTTTGTGTGAATTACGTGCTAGTGACTTATCCGTTTAGCCAGGAGAGGTTTATATTTATTGAGGTTGGTAGATAGGCCCCTTCCGAATTTATGCTGTGTGCCCCGCTCCTAGAATGGAAAGCCAAGAACCTGTGTAATATTAGAAGGCACTTGTCTTTCAGGCTGAAGTATAGCATAGTGGTGGCTGCACTTATAATCTTGAAGCAAAATTGAGGGTTATGATTCTTATTAAGGATATCTCATAACTCTGTAAAAAAATTCTCATGCACTTGTCGCTGTCTTTTGTCTTTGAAAACCTAGGAGCTTCGTGTACGAGACTATGAATTAGCACCGGGAATGACAATGTCGAAGTCTAAGAGCCGAGTTGCTGTGACAATCAACACTGGATTGATTGATGCACTACCAAGGAGGACCACGGAATCTGTCAGGTGAAAAATATTAACATATTTGCGAATCTTCATGGCTCTGTTGATAATGCATTGAATTTTGAGTCAGTGTATGGCGTTATTCCAATGTAGAGTTTGTCAGTTTTAATAATTTGTCTATTATTGGTGTGACTTTATGAAATTTTCAGAATTTAAGTTTAGTCTACCCCACAATTCTGCTTCCTTAACATGGCATATCAACTTTCAGTCCTCAATTACATCTCATTTGTCAAAATATTTACACGTATTGTATATGTACGTCAGTTCATCATGAAGGCCAAGTTCACATTTCTCCGATGTAGGAGTGTTTTATTTCTCTCAATACAGTTGCACATATTGCATGTAGATGTGTTGGTATGGGGCTGACTTATGGAAAATCTGGACTCCAAAGCTGATTTGAAGGTTTCAGAAATTTGAAAAATCAAAGAGAGATATTTTTTTTCCAATCTTGTCTTTCTGTGACTGTTAGTTGACAACTTTATAAGTAAATGAAATCAAAGAATTGTATTTGTTTGAGTCAAAGTTCAAAAGATCAGAGGGCAGGTGTGTGAGTTTAATCTTCCCCATGGCTGTGATATCCCTGGTGTTTCTTGACAACTGCCAAATAATACTGGTTCTGTAGAGACCCTCATTTAGATCACATTGTGAGTGTAATCACAATCAGGGAGTTGAGAACCTTACTCATTTGATAGACTTATCGATGAGTTTGCTTTGTGGTATCTGATTCGGCAACAGCCACTGAGTGACCAGTTGCTGTATTGGGTTTAGATCCTGTTGATGCCCAATTATCAATCTCTCAACGATGATCTTCATATCAGGTTTCTACAAAACACTGTATGCTGAATGCTTTTCCTTTGATATACACATGTGTTTATGCTCATATATGTGTTTTCTTCACCTTTCATCTGAAAGTGGTTTTTCTTAAATGGCAAGTGCAGTAAATGACTGCGGGCTGGATCAATACAAACTCTGATTCTCAGCATTGCTCATCATGGCTACTGGACGAGGCCAGTCAAAAGTGACAAATTGTAGATATTGAAACCGTGAAAACACTGACATGAGTATATAAAAATCAACCACCTGTTGATGTAAACGGTGTGATCTGATGGGTCAGGAGGAAATCAATTAGGAATGTTTGTGTTGTTTTTGGAAATCTTGAAATCTTTAAGTCACTTGAAGTTTAAACACTGTTGCTACAACAAACTGTTTCCCATGACGAGTGTTTAAATTTTATTAGAACACCATGTATACTGCTTAATTACTGTGTAATGGTCTGTACGTAAAAACTGGAATTACGGCCATCAAGCAACAACCTGTGCCCCCAATAGTTTTTTAAAGCAGTTTCATTTTTTTCCCTTCTCTTCTTATGCAGGTCTGCAGATCCTGAGAGGTAAGATTTTCAACCATAGATTATTTGTGGTGTTCTTTTAAGGGAGGGGGGTGGGGGGTTGTTGAAAACGGAACCATAATTTTGTATCTAGTTTTCTGAAAGGGTTGCGTTGGCCTTGGCGCATCGAACTATTGCATGGTGACCAGGTCTTCAACTGGAAGTTGTATTCTGACATGACCTTTGCATGGTAGACTTTGCCTTGTTCTGATGAATTTGCATGATGTTGCCAAGCACCAGTTGCCGTGGAAACAAACTATCGCAACATCACTTTTGTCAGAGATCTGCTACATACTACGTCTAGGACGCCTGCATGTGCCTGGTACTACTTTTGCATGTTCATGGATATATTTACAACACTTGGTTATAAAAGCATTGATGTATCTAACTTTGGTGCTAACAGATGAATATATAGATATATTTGCAACACTTGGTTATAAAAGCATTGATGTATCTAACTTTGGTGCTAACAGATGAATATTTAATGTAGTTTGGAATCATCTGAAACTGCTCATAAAACTAGTGCCACATTTTCCATAAAGCTTGCACCCATCGGTGTTTTTGTGTGACATCTTGGTTTGTCCACATCAAGTATAACCAATTAGCCATACCCTAACCATCAAAATGTGAACAAGTGGAGGAATTAATTATTCACAAAAGGTTGAGTTGTTTGGTGTGAAAATAACCATCAACTAATTAACCTGCTCACCCCCGATTCCTTGTAAACCAGTCCGCAATCCCTAGTGATAAAAATGGGTTTGGGCCAAACCATGGCGGTGAAAGGGTTAAGCTGTGCTATGGTATTGACGTCTTTGCATCAGTGTGCCGTGTTTATGACTCAAAGTTGGTCATCAAATTGGCATACTGGTGTCAAGTTAGCTAAACTGGCCGTCAGGCTGGTATATTGCAGTGTGTAATTTTCCGAGTGTGTAGTGTTTGTGGATTGTTGCCTGGTGTTTAGAAAAAATAACTTACAATCAAAAATGTATAATCCTTGGCTTTTCTTCCCTCTCTATAATGCATTTCTCTCACAAAAAACAAAGTAATACCAGCGATGTAAATTATCAGTAAGTCTTTGGTCAGCGATCCATCTCGCTGTCGCAGAACAGCGATCGTCAAGCGTGTGCTTTTTGACGTGCTTAACACTAACACACTGTCTATGCGGTTTATTCATTCACATCGTAGCTAACTGACACCGTAATACTGTCTTCGCTGTAACCTCACATGTACCAAATAATCAGCATGACGCCACGTCTCTGCGGCATGGTCCGCGATCGCCGCAGCTCCAGTCGTTGCATGTACTGGATCACGGCACGCAGACACCAAAAGGACAAGTCACCTTAAAAAAAGTCACAGTGCACCCCTCTCTTTTTTTTGTCACCTTTCTTTTCCCGCCCAGATCGTCCGTCAAACCTCCCAAATCTTTCTGATACTGACGCCGTCGCCCCTCCATTGTTCTGACTTCTGCCACTTACCAAAGTCTTAAACGGAATTCCGATCACAAGGCGTCGTGGTATGTATTTGTCTCTTTTGTAGAAGTTCTCTGAACCGCTAATTCTTCGTTTCGATCACTGTATTCACTTGTGTCCACCTTACATTGTTATTTTTTCGGGGTCACAGATAAACTCCACTCACGATGCTTGACTTGACACCAAAATTTTTTATGCTTGCAAACTTTTTTCGTAATTTCAAGGTTTAAATAAATTGTAATGTCTATACAATTGGTTCAGGTGATAGTATCATGGCACCCAACACTCTGCAAATTGTTCTGTGAGATCACAGACTTTCAGTTGATTCTCTTTAACCTTTGAACTGTGGGTTTAATCTGTATAAGTCATAGGTCACTGGGGTCAAAGTTCAAAGGGTTACTACACCAACTAATACATTTTTCTAAAGTCACATTTCGTCAAATTTACCTGTGGTATATATACCTGGCGTACTTCAACCTTGAAAGCATATCGTGATGGCAAATGAGACACTGAACAAAAAGTCTCATCTCATATCTGCAATAATGAAACAGTGCCTTGGTGAAATGCAAGTGGCGCAATTCTATGAGTAAACATTTCTCTCAATGTTACACCCTGGATTTACTTTGTCTTGTTGCCAGTTTGTTGCTGTTTGACAGTTGCCAAGATGTGTTGTTATTGTCATGGAAATTAAAATGAGATGTTGACACTAATTTGGTCAAAGGACTGAGGAAAATTCATAAAATCAGTGTTTCACTACAGTGAATGGAAATTTCAATATTTTGTATGAAAAATGAAAAATGGAGTACTTTATATTCAAATATACAGTGTAAGACAGTATTACCTTGTCAAGATATTTCTTAATCTGACATCTTTTTACTGACGGTTTTTTCTTTCTATTTTGCTTTCTCTCCACAACCACTTCTCTCTGGCTTATGATGGTTTGCTCTTTTTGAACTAATTTTTTATAAATTCTATGAATCTTACATGCCGTAATTTCATGGAATTTCTTTCTTGTGTGTATGTGTGTGATTGTGTGTTCTGTTACACTAAATGTATTTATCTGTCTGTGTTTGGTCTGAATGTGGTGTATCTTTGATGTAACATCTGTGGTGTATGAAGGGCTGAGAGCAAAGAAACTAC
The DNA here is from genome assembly GCF_041260155.1 of Ptychodera flava. NCBI lineage: Eukaryota > Metazoa > Hemichordata > Enteropneusta > Ptychoderidae > Ptychodera > Ptychodera flava. The sequence goes on from NC_091938.1 coordinate 5,758,710, forward strand.
ACCTATGAAAAATAAAAAAGATTATTACGTTAGGTTCGGTGCTGAGCCACAGAAAATTCTGGCGCAACATAATGCAAAGAGACATGGGTTTGCCCTAAAGACACAGATGACTCCCCAGTATCTGTTCACCACCAAGTCATCAGCGTCAAAACTGCAGTGAGTAACTGCAATTGCCTCTGCTTTTAGCTGCCTTTACCCGGTACCTAGATTCTAGTGTGCAGGTCCAATATTTTATTGCATTGGTCATGGGTCATGGGTAATTCTGATAAAATAACAACACCAGTGTTCCCTTCAGGTTTAGACATATGTAAGATATTGCTCTACCAGCCATGCAGTGAAATTGCCCTCTCATAGTGCCAGAAAAGTTCAAAAAGTAGCTTTCATATTAAATGTCACAAGATGCAGGTGACGATGGCAAACTATTCACTGTGACTCATATAGTAGAAAAGGTTGAATACAAAAAAGTGCAAATGAAGTCAAAGAGGTAGAGTGAATTTAAAATAACATTATTTTTTAATGTTGGCTGTGAGGAACAAAGCATCCACCAAATCAGCTGAAGGCGGATAAATCAATAAGAATAACAATACTGAGCATGAGATATTCAGAATGGCAAGGAAAGAAATCAATTGTTCATTGTGTTATCAAGAAAAACAGATCTACATGAAGCAGACTATAAGAAATGGCTGTTACAAAAATTAGCATTTTTGAGGATGCTGAAATCTCCACAGAAGACTGCTTAGGTTGCAGTCAAATGCAAAACCAAGTGATTGGTCCAATTTTATCCTAACCTTGGACTGTTGCTCATTGACCATGATATACTGTAGGACACTTGAAATAAGCTGCTTGTTTGTAGTGTTGTCAGATTTCCATTGCAATCAGCTGGTTTGTAATTTAGCAAGAGAGACATCCTAACCATTGTAAATGTAGTGAAAAGTTTAAAAATAGCAAAGTTATAGACTTAGCTAAATTAGCTAGAAAGGGATGCCAGCTAAAAAAATTGTTTTACATATCTGTATCAGGTCAGCTAAACCCCTATCAGTGCCGTAAGTGTGACTGTATATGGGTTGAATACCTGGTAATGTATTCCTAGAAAGGGTGATGCAGTGGTAACAGCTGATATGATACTACCGGTATGATTTCTCAATGTGGCCAAGATACAAGTCATACTCCACAATAGTGTATTGTAAGGGAAAAGTCAAACAAATGGCAAGAAACAGACTGCAGGAATTTTTAGTCGAAAAAAAATGTGAGCAGGAAAAACTCATGCAGAAAACCTCGCAGCTAGTGTTGTTTTTTTAGATTTTTACATCAGTAAGCTATACCAGGGTTCCCCAATCACATTCTAGGGTTCCCATCTGCATGTCAATTAGAAGACGGCTACCATAAATTATTCCCAAGTCAGTTACCTACATGTACACTCCCCAACCCACAACAAAATCACTGCTGTCAGCTTTCAACTAGAAGAAGATTTTAGTTTGGACTTTATGAAGGGACACTGACAGTCTGAAAACACAATCATTTCTACACATTTGACAAGTTGGATAGGAGATTGTGGTCCATAATGTTGGCACATGTTGGCACATTATGTATATATATCTGTATTGACGTTACACACCAGTAAATAAAGGGCCAGTAGCTGTACTTTTAGATGATTTTTTCACTTTTTATTTTCAGTGTCAACTACAGTTTCTTGTTAAACTCCCCAAAAAGCACTTTAGATACACAGTGTTGAGGTTGTTGACAAGTGAATTCTAGTCCGGACTAGAATTCAAATGTTAACAATAACGGTGCATTCTACTTGTACAATTGTATAGACTCTGTGATGGCAAGCTAAATTATAGGTATTTGAAATGCTTTGGAGAGTAGAACAAGAATTTGCAATTTACAAAGAAGCCAAAAACTGTGAAAAAAAAATCATCCCAGAATATAGTCACCAGCCCTTTAACCATTGTTTGTCATTCTGAAAGACAGTTGAGTGGGAGATGAGATTTTTTCTACTCCACTGTATATGCTCTAGACAACATCATGTTGTGAACAGAATGTTACGTGTATGCATGTAATCAATGTACGTGCATGTATGGCATGAAACAGATGTTTCATATTGTTCAGATGCAAATAAGTAAATGTGTTAATAATACCATCACTGCCATCACATTTATAGAAGAGTATAATTGATATGTTGTGTCTTGTTAGAGACAGTAAGTGTTCGTAGAGATGTCTTGCATTAGGTGAATGAAATACATGTACGGAATGAATGGAACAGCATCTGTGCAATTCTATCGTTCAAACGTATTTTTGTGAATGAGTTGTACACTGTCAATGTACCAGTACAAAGTATTTTATCTGTTGCAACACAACTGTGCGTCTTGTCCTTGTCACATCGCACATTCATTTGTAAGTGTTAGTAATATAATACCCTTACATGAGGAAACCAGCAAAGTTTTCAAAAGTGAATTATTTTTCATTTCTTTCCTTTGCGTTTTTTTTTTCAGGGACGCCTTGATACTTCAGCTGCAGCAGCAAATTTCTGACCTGAGTCTGTATTTGGAAGAGGAAAGACTCAACCACAAAGCGACAAAAGAACGAGTAAGTTCAGCAGCAGTGTCATTCATTTACATTCACTTTCAGGGAAAAAAGCCTACAATTAAAAGCAGTACATAAATGTGAAGTCCTCCCCTACAAAAATGAAAAGGAGGTCTGAATGTATATGTGAGTCTGAGAATGTGAGCTTTACCTGACACCTGACAATAGTGTAGGATTTTATTTTCAAGACTTAGACAATTATTGGTTATTGTAGTGGCCTTCGGAGACAATTAAACATTGCTGTAAAATGACCATGGGATCTCACAGTATATCTGTGTAGGGGCAGTCTGTGTTCCCTGATTGCTTCCTGGCAAAAATTTTGAAAATTGCAGTGTACCAAGGCAGATGCCATGAGGATAAAACACAAGTCCTTGGGCTTTCACATGCAGGGTCCAGAGTGCTTCTGTACCAGTAGAGAGGCAGCAGAGAATGATGTTTGCTGTGTGCATTATTTGTATAACTGAAACATTTATTGCCAAAGATAGCCGCCAAGTGGAGTTGCATGATTTTTCAATCGCCACTTGATAGTTTATAAGCATGAAACCATCTTTCTTTTAGATTTTCAAATAGAGCCCCACTTAAAATTGGTAAACTTACGAAACGGACACTAGAGGGCGCACTTTATAAATCAATTTCAATGTCACTAGAGGGCAGACTTCACAGTAGGGTCTCTGATCCTGTCACTTTGCAGGCTGCTCTGTTGATGTCTGAGAAACTGGAGGAGATCGAGCAAGAACATCAACGTGAGATGCAAGAACTGCAGGAGGATTTTGAAGAACAGGTAGAAGATTTAAAAACACTCCAAAAGAAGCAGCTGGAACAAGAAAGAACGGCAGCACAAGCTGCTCAATGTAAGTTTTACAGAATATGATCATATCCTTTCATTCTGCATTGATACCAGAAGGAAAATAACCAAGGATGCAATGAATGTATCACATTTTGGTAGTATTGCAGTTGTTTCCATTTTATTGTAAGGCTAAGATTTCTACATATTGCAGTATGTCTACCATGTAACGCTGTCTTTGTTTAAAATACTCTCTCGACACAACAAACTGTGTAAAGTTCTTTGTTGCTACCGTAAAAAGGTTTTCCAGCTTTCTCAAAGTGTGTTCCTCTTGATCTTTGATTGATTTTGTTTTTTCAGCCCGTTTAAAGGGAGAAGTAGAGTTCTTACAAGGTGCCTTTGAAGCGTACAAGGGAAACATCGCGCAGGAAATGGAAGAGAAATGGGCCAAGAAAGAAAGCGACATGAAACTAAAATTCCAAGAAGAGATGGAGGAGGCACTTCAGGAACAAAGTACGTCAATGATGAGCATCTTTGATTTTCACAACAATACAGTTATGATTAGCCAATCACATTCATAATTATGTGCACAGATACACCAAATTATTATCATGATTGACAACTAACCAGTCACTGATGCCCCAGAGTGTATTTGGTTGGATCACAGTATGGCCGACGACAAGCAAACATGTTCAGAAAAATCACAATAACAATCACAAATTTTGGTTCTCTCCCTCAGTGTTTTGGTAGATTTGGCCCAAAACAATTGTGATTTCTTACACTGGCAAATCATGTATTTCCATTTTATTGTCGATATGCAAATCATGTACACTGTGACTAAGGGTGGCTCTGCTTGGAAACTACTTGTGACATGATTTGTTTTTTACAGCCGCTATATCAATAGTGATGTCGTGGGGATCATGATTATGATTGTACATGTCTAACATGCCCTAGTTGTTTATCATTTGTTGTGTTGTTCTGTCAGAAAAATAGTTAATTTTCTGTTAACTATCCATGGTATGCAAATATGGCTAACTGCATTACAGTGTGACTTTTCATTGTACACATTTTGATGTTTTCAATATTGTTACTGTGGGAGCTGTTCCTTGTTTTATTCCCATTCTGACTGGAAACTTTCTGCTGGACCTGCAGGGCAGGAATTCCTGGAAGAGAAGGAGAGAGAGAAGAAGGCAATGAGCCGGGAATTCCAGAGACAGCTGAATCTAGTGACACAGGATCACAGGAGAGAAATGGATGTAAGTTGAAATGTTCCAATAAAGAAAAAAGCATGTACATGTTGTCACTGCTCAGGAGGGCTTCTCACATCCAGTATGGGACAATCATTTTTTGCAGAGGAGATTCTGAGATTAATTATTGTGTAATTTGTAGAAACATTGTTTATCTTATTCATCAGAAGAAAAAACTTTAGACCAATTATTTAAAATAATTTGTTGTAATGAATGACTGGTTCACTTTTACTATGTGAAAGTCCTGCTTGTTTGCTCTGTTGATTAAATTTAACCTAATATCATCCATTTGTCCACATGACAGTGAGTATTTCCAAGTGAAAGCGGACCAGAAAAACCAGTGGAAACACTGACCTTTGATAGTTTTAAAGTTCCTTGTTAAAAGTATTTCTCACAAGACATGACAATGGATCAGACTGTGAAATAATCACTTGGAAAATGTTAGAGTTTAATGAAAGAAGGCTCATGAAAAACTACGAATTCCTTAAAACAAAAATAGTTTATCAGGGCATTACATTTTAATCCCTTATTTTGATATATAATGAGCAAATACCTGTACGCCCTTCCTTTTGCCAGAGTATATTCAAAATTTTCCAATCTGTGTTGAACTTTTTTAAGGGTCAGATATATTATACATATCTTCCTTTCCTTTTGTTTGTTGCAGACTTTCCATAAGAAGTTCTCCACAGCTGCAGTGGACATGGAAAACATGAAGAAGGCACTGGATCAACTGAACAGCGTCAAGGAAGAACTCACCAAGAAGTCAGAACAATTGGAGAAGGTGACAAGCGAACTCAAGAAGACAAAATTTGAACTTCAAGATACTGTAAGTACCATGGAGTGTTTACCAGACCAAAGGATTTTTTTCTGCTATTATGATTACTGCAAAGTATATCAATGGATTCATGTTAACCCCTGTTTACCTTCATTTGGTTTCAACTTTGCCATAGCAGACAATAGGACCATTCTAAAATTTGATGGAGAGAAGGTTGAACTTGTGGTGATCTCTCCTTCTGTTTCCATCAGTCGGTTGCATATTTTTTCCCCATGGTTAGGCATGATTCCAAGCCCAAAGTCTCCAGAAATTATTAAAAGCAATTTTTGTACTGGTATGTGACATAAAAAAATTATTAAAGAGGCCTGGAGTTTGGTTTAATCATAATTAGCATATTAAAACCTTCATACATACCATTTACATCATATCTCCTTAACAATGAAATGTCCAATTTTTCATTTTGATCTAATAGACCAAGTAGTTTGTAAATTTGTCGATTCTAGACTTCTTTGACTTTTCTTAAAGAAAAATGTTAAAATATCGACAGACTTACAAAGATTTGTTTCACATAAATCTTTTCCTGTATAATCTAGATATTACTTTAGAGTGAAGTCTTAATCAAAATGCTTATTTGTTCAGCAAATATGTTGCCAAATTTTATTTTTATTGAAATATTGTTTTTTAATTTGATTTTTCCCATCAGAAAATTCGGCTTGTGGGATTCGAGGAGCATTTTCTGGATAAAGTACAGGAGGTGGACGACAAATACAAACAAAGGATGCACAATTTAATGGGAGAAAACACAGATCTCAGGTAGAGGAAAGCAAAGAGAGAATTCTGCAAGACTGAAGAATGCTGGGCCCACACTAAACAATTTTACATGATCCTAGGGGGTCAAGTTGCCTGACAAAGGCTTTTTAGATTGTTTTTTCATTCAAAGACAGGGCTCAATGTTCTTCTAGTTCTCCAGATTTTGTTCTCATTTACAACCTGTGTGAATAAAACTTAAAAAACAAATACTGAGTTACAATCAGTGATTTAAACGCAAGAAGGTTGTGTTGTTGAGCAGTAAAGTAGTAAGACTAAGTGCTATTAATATGGTAAAAAAGATGACGGTGACAACAGCGATTTATGATGATAACAAAGACAGTGAAATCAATGATGTCATAAATTTCATACGATACGTCTTCATCTGTTCACGGTTCCATTCTTTCCACATCTAGGCGGAGGTACATGCAAAAATGCGATGAACTCTTCAATGAAAAGTCCAACACAGAAGTACAGAGAGTTGAGAAGTTGTCAAATGCCAAAGAGACAATGCAGGTCTGTACCAACCAGTGATCTTTTTCATAGAGTGTATTCACCCTCTCTGTTTGACATGACATTACAGCTGGGGCACACTTTTCCATGTACCCATGATGTTATTTTATGGTTAAAATATCAAAGCATTAGGTTCTTAGTCAGTGTGTGTATCATCTCACAACCACTGCACTGATTGGTTTATTTCCCTGTCAGACAGAGTATATGCTTTAGAGATTGACAAGACACAAAAATCAAAATGAATTTAAAAAGAGGATGTGTTTCATAACAATTACTGTTTAGTTGTTACAATACCCTGAGTTCCATGACACAGTACGAATAGGATGAGCACAGACTTAGATTTGTGATGAACTGGTGAAATTGTGAAAAATCTGATCACTTAGGACAGATGAAAAGAAATCAATTTGTGCCCCACTTATAAAAGACAGCTATGACTAGAAACATATTGTGCATCATTGTTTTGAACTGTTTTACTGAGCAACATGGCCTGTATGGATAAATACATTGTACCACCGTTGATTCATATGCACTTGTGGTGTTCATGTGTCCATTGTATCATAACCATACTGTCGAGTACCTTTGGTCTGGACCCAATGGCCTGGTTGAAAACATTCAAGGAGCATGGGGATGATACCATAATCTATTCCAAGAAACATCACAGCTGTATTGTTATTCTTTGTTATCCTTCAGAATCCACCTATCCCTTTGTAAAAATGAGGAACTGGTTTCTCTGAAGTGCATGCACAATTTGAAATACCTACCCTCCCCAGCCATGGATTAGCTACCCTTGTCCAGTCATGGATTAGTTCCCCTGCCCTGGCTATGGGCTAGCTCCCCTCCCCAAGCCATGGATTAGCTCCCCTCCCCCAGCTATGGGCTAGCTCCCCTCTTCTTGCCATGGGTTAGCTCACCTCTCCTCCCCCGCCATGGATTAGCTCCCCTCCCCCAGCTATGGGCTAGTCCCCCTCCCCCAGCCATGCGGATTAGCAAATCCAAAAACAAAACCAAAGCTCATATGGGCTATTAGTTCTTTGCTTCTACTCTCCCAACAGAAAGTGAATTATTCAGTCACAAACTAAACTGTTGAGTGTAGTGGGCTTGTAGAAACTCAGGTTGATCATTAGTTATCTCTTGTTGCTACTGACCCTGTGCTCACTCCTTTCTGACTGTGTTTTGATTGATGCATAAATCAAACCTGTTGTTTGAATGTTGCACGCTTTGTATGTACGGTAATTAAACTCCAGTTTCTGCTGCTTGGATATCAAGCTATGCGACCACACTTGGGGAAGCCCTTTGCTGGGTAGAATGGCAGAATCGTGCTGACTCACTGGATTTGCTTCAGTGTGGAGTAACAGGACGTTTGTCCTGTCACTCCCACTCACACCAGCTGTACACACTGACACAGAAACACAGACGCACACAGATGACCACACACTGTGAAGACACACACAAAGGCACACACACACATTTATGACTGTTGGTGGCTTTTACTATAAAAATCATTAATTTTCACTGGGATTTCACTATTTTGACGTTTTGAAACATTTCACTAGGATTAAAGTTCTCTGTTTTTGCCAGTAAAACAAGAGATTCAATTGTTATTTAACATTTTCACTGGGATTTAGGGGATTCTATGTTTCAGTGAAAATTGGTGAATAATTAATGCTTTTAGAGTATGTGTTTGATTTTCATGCCATTCTCGTTTCTTCCTTACCATAATTATCTTTGTCATCACAATCTTCGTCCTCATCATCATCATCATCATCTGTATAATCACCGTCATTTTAACCTTTTTTACTAACAATCATGACTAATATTTCGTTTCTACACCATTGCGTTCACTAATTTACTACGGCTCTAGGCCAGGATAGGTGAGTAAATAACTAATTAAGTGACAATTAATATGACATGTGTCCACTATTCAATTTGCCCTCTTTCCTTTGTCATACATGTCCACTGTCTTTCTGTTTGTCAGTGTTTCAGGACAGACTGTGCTGTCTGATCACGTGAATAGCTGTATGTCAGTTCTTTTTTCCACAAACACTTCTTTGAGAGCCTCAAAATTGTCTGTTTGCCGTACTTGAATCAATCCTTTGAACTCTGACCCCACATTGACCTATGACATCTTGCAGAGATTTATCCCCTAAAGGGTGCATAAGGTCAAAAGAAACCAGCTGAACTCTCCAGCATGTTAGTGTTACAAAATGTAAAAGCTGACTGATCCTGGAATTTATTGTGCTTCAGTGCAGTGATGAAACATTGTTGGTCATCCATGTAGATTGTATTCTCAGGAAATGTGTGGTGACTGCATGATTCACATAGGCAAAGATAGCCTTGATATTTATAATACATGGATTCTGTTCTGCTACTGCACTGTGTTGTTAGAGTTTACACAGATTGTGGACGTCTGTTGGTGCTGTTTTCCCTTTTCTATTTTTCTTGAACACGCAGAGAAAGTAGATCAGGCTGTGGGAGTTCCTTCATGTCAATATCACTTGACTGATAATCCTCCAAACTCTGAGGTCACGCTGTTAGGGCACTCATACTTCGAGTATCCGTACACGTTGAACCCTGAGTAGACCAACCACTTTGAAGTCAGTCATAACACTAGTGTAGGCTAAGAAAAAATAGACACACCTGGGACTGTGGAAAGTCCGAGTTGCAAAAGCATAGTAAAATATGGAACTCCGATCCACTCCAATCAAGTGTACATGTAATACTTCACAAAGAATTATAGCTGAAATCATCATACAAATTGTATGAAAGGGTTCTTGCCTAGATATATTCAGTGAAATTTTTTACATTGATATGTCATAATTTGTACACAGTTGGCAAAAATGCGTACCAAAATTTAAGGCACAGAACATGCCAAAGAGCAAAATTGTAAAACTTATGGTCAAACAGCAAAATCTACAAAAACTATTTAATGGTATTAATTGTATTCTTTTCAGATGCTCATTCACGTTCGCAACAGAACTAACGTCAGCATGGCGTGCGCTGACCTATCTCTTGACAATCAACCCAAGATACCTAAGCTACGACCATCAAGTGCACCTGTCACAAAGAGAGAGGAGAAAACTGCAAAACTCAGCGCGGGAGAGACAGATCACATCACCAATCCCATCGAAAAAAGAGATAGGCACGACGAGAAACTGCTGCGTGGGAGACCGCCGACACGGCCGAACACATCGCATACATTCCGGTCAGCACCACCTCCAAACACTAAGAGAGTAAATTCACTTCTGGATTCTTTCGGATATGGCTCAATGCAGTCTATGTAATAAGCATCCCTAGGCTGGATATTAGATGAAATGGCATCCTTAGGCTAAGCATTAAATGCAGTGGCATCCCTAGCATGGACAACCCATACACAAGCATCCCCAGGCTGGACATCGTACTGTTATCCCTAGGCTAGACATGAAACAATATTCCTAGGACCTTAATATTTGATATCATGGCATCCCTACGGTGCTGGACATTTGATATCAAGGCTGCCCTGTGTTGGATGAAGAATGACATGGCTTCCCCAGGTTGGACAAAAAATGACATTCCTAGATGCCACGATGAAGGAAACATTCCAAACTTGGATATTAAACATGCCATTCCTTGGCAGTGTGATGTTGCATTACCTTGCTGGACAAAAGATGTAGAAACCATAGCCGCACAACTGTGTTGCTATGGCCTACTTAGGCTGCAAATCAATTGTAGTGTGCCAGCATTGTGCTAAATAAATAGCACACCTAAGTTTTCGAAAAAAATCAAGACAATTAGTATAGTTATTGTGAAAAAGTCTTTTGTATAAATGTGAAATATAGAATGTGAATAGATGTGTTGTGTACATATACATGTAGTATTCACATTTTTGTCAAATGTTTGGCTTAGGAATTATTATTTATCAAACTGGAAACATTTTTTGAGAATACATTAAAACAGCAACTTCAAGTTGTTCAAATCAGCTATAGGGCAAAGGTCAATGATGAATCTGAAGATAACTATTGAAGCTGTGAATCTGCCTGTGAAATACCCACTTTCACAGCTGGAATTATCTCCATTGCATTTTAATTCCAGATCATTCCATTCCACAGAAAATGGGGATGTTAGCTTCAAAAAATTATTGAACTTTTTTAGTGTTCAGTTTGTACTTATAACTACAATATTGTCAATATTTTAAAATCCGTCCAGAGAGAAGTTTCAGGTTTTTTTAAACATTTTCTGACATTGAAGAAATTGTCTTTCTGTTCAAAAATTGTTGTGTCATAAATGAACCAGATTTTTTTGAATTTTTGTTCTGTAGATATTGTAATTAACAAAGGGTGGATAATTATGCCACACAGAGAGATCTGTATCATATTCTTCAATCATTTTACACATTGTTGAAAAAAAGGATGAAAATATTTTGACAACAGATGCAATCTTATCGACTTGTGTAGATGTAAATCCTTGAAATAAATTGTAAATATAATCATAGGTATTGTCTTAATCAAAAATTACAAATTTTAAATTTTGACTGCCCTGTTTTTTTTGCAGTAGGATACGTGCTGTGCACAATCCCCATTTTTTCTCTGTACAGATGAAAGTGTCTGGAAATATTTGCTGGCTACAATTTGCAACAGTTTTGACCTAAGCAGGTCCACAATCACCATTGATAACAATGGGTTTGGGTCAAACCATGGTTGTGAAAAGGTTACTTGTTAAGTTGTTCGTTTGTCAAGTGATAGTCACTTTCTCAGAACAGTAAGTGTTGTGAGGTTGGTTTTTGCAATGTTGCAAGTCAACTTGATCTTGGATTACAGGATGAATATGTCGTGAAGAAATATATAGTATTTTCATAAGGAGTCTTGTCTATTCCAATAAGCAGTAACCTCTGACCCAAAGACTCCCTAAGCCAGTGATCATTTAAATTTCGTGTGTGTAGTCTTTGCAGCAGTAGAATCGTTTTATCATTTCAGATTTTGTTGCCAATCAAGTTCAAGACTCTTACAGTTAAGTAATTAAATGTCAATGCCAAAGTGAAATCAAGATAAATCCCCTGCCAACAAAAGCACAATGTTTGTATCTGCCTGGCCATAAAGCAACACAGACCCTACAAGCAAATTTTTCTGAATTCTAATCACCACTTTTTTATTTCACATAGATTCAACCCCTGAATGGAATACTATTAGGCCACCATAAAGCTTTGTGTTTCAAGGTTTTCAACAAATGTTTCAATTGATGTAAATAGCTTTCTCCAAATTTAATACACCAATTCCAATGTCTATTCATTTGGCACGAAATTACATATTTCTTCTCCAAAATATGGATGCTATTTGCCGATCAGTATTTGTCTTTCAGCACTTAGAATCTCTTACAAGGGTAATTTTAACAGAACCTGAATTCCTTTCATATTTTACAATTGATGATTTCATTCAATATCAACAGATGTATACATTCTATCACTACGTTGTTTCATCAGTTTGTTTGTGTTGTACACTGTGTTCTTTGACCTCTAACTCATGTGTTTTGATTCATTCTGTAAAAATCAACATAGTTTATGACAATCCATTGAAGGACAATATTATGCTGTAAATAACTTGTAAATTGTTATAAATAGTTCTTAATAAAGATTTTTTCCATGTTTGTGCACAATTGTCTGTATCAATTCATTCTCCTTGTTCCTTTGGTGCAAAGCTATTTAAAGGGACAAAGTCAGCCATTTTTCATGAATTTTGTTTGTTTGATACAAGATACTACTTCTATTTGTTTGACATGTTGAAAGATAATGAATGGGTGACCAGGCATATATTCGACCCCGGTTTTAGACAAATTAAATGAAACCATCGCGAAAATGAATTAATGGTCATGACCATTAATTCATTTTCGTAATGGTTTCATTGATCCTGTGTAAAACTGGGGTCCAATATATGCATGGTCATCCATTTATTCAGTATCTTTCAACATGTCAAACAATAGAAGTGGTACAGTATCTTGCATCAAACAAAATTCATGAAAAATGGCCGACTTTGTCGCTTTAAGGGGCAACAGCTGTAATTTAGAATAACATTTTCATTACTTTTGTAATACAAAACAAGCATGTATTCTTCCCCTTGTTACAGAAGTCTGTTGAAGCACCAATCATAAGCATTGCCAACACAATACAACGCATTTTGTGTGATATGAAATGTTTATTTTGACAAATGGATTTTCGTCTACACTTATCTTCTGTTGTCAATAGTTACATCGGGCATAACCCATGTCCATGCTGTATTGACAAGCTGAAAATAATACATGCCAATAATATTTGTGTATAAACTTGTAAAGTATATCTTAGAAATAGAACAAAAATAATGGAAACTGACCCCCAAAAAAGACCAAGACTATAGCTTGCAGCTTAGTCCTGAAACAGAACCAACTTTGTGCACAGATAGCTTTGGTTCTCTCACTTGCAAAAAAGATAGTTGTAGAAAGAAAACAACAGTACTACAGTAGAATGCACCCCAGAGTAGACTATCAAATCTTTTCAATACATATCTGGTCTACCGCTGGTGAGGGCCAATTTTAAAGCTTGAGTGTGAAAATTTTCATCGTCTTAGTTTTTCAATAATCGAAATATTGTTTATTTTCCCAATTAAAGCAGGGATGGCAGCCATTTTGAATTTCAAATGTGGGTAAATGTAAGGTTATTTGTTTCTCTAGTACCAGTGACCCTGTTGTTTTTTTCTTGATTTTGTAAGAGAATGGTTGAAAGTTCCATTGAGGAAAAATTTGGGGAAAGTTTTAAGTATTTCACTTTTGAGGCATATACTACCTGAAAGATTTGTTCCTTGAACTTGCTTAAACTACACAGGTGAGCTTTCAAATGTTTCACACTGTGTTCAACAAGTAAGCAAGGACATACTGTTCCTGCCTTGATGAATGCTACCCTTTCACGACACTTTATTCTCTATCCATTGAATCGCTGATCTTTCCTACTTTAAAGTCTGACTGTTGAAAGTGACATACATATACTGATTCTCATTACTGTTTTGAAGTATGTAGTGAAGGCCTTGCAAACCAGTTTCAAAAGCATCAAACATTGTTTTTTGTAAATACATTATTTGACCCACAAATACAAAATGAGAATAGGGAATAACATAAACCCTGTATACCAAAGTTCAAAGCAATTTTAGTTGTTTTTTTTCTGAAGAAAATTGACACATGCCTGTGGTACAAATGTACACAGAACCAATCTATCACTTATCAGAAATAACAACCAAACTGAACCTGTAACAATACACTTTAAGGAGGAGCCCCATACAATACATAATTTCCAAGCGGCTGGCATAGAAAGAGCACAAAAATAATAAAATTTACAGGCAATTAAGAGAAACATTTTGGATTAAGAAACTGTACACAATAAACAACAGAATTTACAGTAGGCTGCCACTAGAGGGCACCCTTGCATTTGGCCATGCACCAAAAATCCATTAAATAATTATGTAAAAGAAATCTGGGAGAAATGTATTTCTTTCTTGTCAGAAAATACAACTTAGATAAAAATATCAATATCAAAAGATTAGCAATTGCAGGAATCGAAAATGATAAAAACGCAACATCTGACATTATTTATTGTATTATTTCCTTTGTAAAATACACAGTGTGGAATATTCGAAATTCAGTTACTCTTGATGGGATTAAAGTTTCCCTTCAATCCTATGTTATACAATTAAAATGTTATCTTTCCTCATGGATGAACACATTATATTTCACTTATATTTCACTTATAAGATGATACAAAGCAACAACTAATCTAAATGAGCAAAACGAAAGAAAGTAAAAGTTCTTGTAAATCTGTGCAGTAATCAGAAAACATTGGTACTGTACATGTCATGGTGGTAATGATTAAATTTTTAATTATTGCAGTTTTCCACATTAACAAGGGGTATAGGTGATTGTAAATGAAATGGATCATTGTTGCATTTCAAATTCAAACACCTCAGTAATGAACCCCTGCAAATCACACAAATTGTGCAATAAATCCAGAAGTTTTGCTTTTGTTGTTGCTTGGTTGAGTTGTGTGTGTAACGTACTTCTGTTGGTAATTGTTGTTCTGCATGGTAGGCAAGCATTCAAGCTAAGTGTGGCATATTTGTCTTCTTTTCTTCCTTCTAAATTTCAAGTCTTTTGGCCAGGGTGACAAACATCCAAAGGGTTTTTCTGGTGCCTGGATAGGCACTTTTACAGACAATCATGGCCTGTGGGATTCTTTCGGTATTGATGTTAAAATTGCCGAAATTGGTATCTCCAGCATCTCCTGTGATGGTACTAGTATGGCCAGAATGATAATTGACATAACAAGTCTGTCTCAGTTTTCCCCTGAAGCCCATCAAATCATTGTAGTAGTCAAAGCGACTACGTTCCAATGACTCAGGGTTTGCGAGGCAAAAGACTAGAAGACTGTCTTTCTCAGACTAGCCAGATTGTCACACCTCCTGCAGATCACCGACTGCTTAACATGAGTCTGGTACTTGCTCCGAGTCCAGGCCTTGATGTTCTTGTTATACTATTCCAGCACATCATCTGCACCTTGATGGGCATCAGGCCTGCCAGATCGTGAAATGGCCTCATACTTTTCCAGTGTACAGAGATGTATTTGTGGATACCTGGCATGGTCAATGTCACCGTAGACATCATTAAGCTGACTCTGCTACCACAAGGTGGCGGTCTGAGTATGCAGGCGTCTACAGCATGATGGTGTTGTTGTATCGAGTACCCTGCCGAGAGACAAAGATTCCTAGTAAATGTCTTAGTAATACACTGTACTTGAAGTTCAAGTGACTCGATCACTGCTGCTGCACCTGACCATGCCAAAAAATGACCTGGCGGATACATCAGTATCAAGATGGAGGTGATTGGCATGGCAGTCATAAATAAGGTTATGAAAATAAGATGTCACATATACAATAATTGAATAAGCAAGTGCTGCTGTGGCATACTGATAATGCTCAGGTCAGGGTCATCAAGAATTGGTTCTGTGGTGATGACCCTTGACCTGAGCAAAGTGATTACCGGTGTTTTTGCATGTTGGTAAATGATTTGGAAACCCCAGTAACATTTCTGCTGTCCTCAAATCTGATTGCATTGATATACTGAGGGGAACCCCAGTAAAATGACTGGGGAACCGGCAGGTAAATGTAACATTTACTGGGTATACCGGCCTCAACAAAAACATAATTTGTTGGCCCTCTAGTGTGCCTTGGCCATGGAGAGTGATAAAGATATAACAAACAGCTGGATGTAATGATAAAATAGTTAAATATACAGGCACTCAGGGTGAATATATTACATCAATTTGATTAGTTTCTTGTCCTCTTTCTACTTATGTGATAATTTTAAGACAATCAACCCACAAGGCAGTTTATACGTAAATATGTTATCTTTTACAGGCACATAGCAAACTTTTCTAGATTTTTCATGAACAATATTTGACATAGACTGAAATATATAACATGCAACCAATTTTTACATTTTGCCCATCACCAGATATATTAGAGGATTTCAACATACAATGATTAACTCAGAAACCCTACAGGGAAAAGTAACATTGTTGTCTTCCAGTACAACTGGTGCATCCACTTTTGGAACAACTTTCAAAACTTATTAAATTACACAAGGATGATGACATAAGTATTAACTTAAGAATTTTAACTGTGGTGAACTTGACTGGTCCTTTAAAATCCTGACCTAATTTGACATCTTCAACTGAGATACACTGCACTGTTTATATTTTATGCACAATGACATCAGGGATGGACCATTTGATATCCTGAGGGAAGGGGGGTTCGGAAGATAGATGAGGAAGTATTGTTTTTTTTTCACCTGATTCATTGCACATTATTTTTTCCCTCTCTCCAACCTTTTCTTTTTGTCAAGCCTTCTCTGGCTTTTTTTTTATTGACATTTGCTAGGAAGTTTTTTCCCTCGAAAATCTTCCAGACCCCTATTCCCCAGGATATCAAATGGTCAGCCCCTTGGTATTGACCATGTTTGCCAGATTGCATGAAGTGTAAAATATGTGAACTATTTACAACCTTGATACTCTTAAACATTGAAAAAATGATTGAATATATTTGTTGAAGACAAAACCTACTAAAATCACCTACAGCTTTGCTTTGGAATGATTTTTTTACTGCATTTCAACTCCAAATACGGTTTACCTTATCAAATGATCACTAAATCACCACATTATATACTCTAAGTTCCTTTAGGTATAAAATCACCAAAAATAACAAAATCTTTTCACAATATTTATTAATTTTGTTCATATCAACACAATCTGAATAAGTTACCACTCAATGCAACCTTTATGCTAGACTTCAAACCAGCATTGGAAGTGGTTGTTGTATAGATATTTTCAACAAGAACAACAAAGAAAAATAAAAAAAATATTACAATTGTTCTTCTCATTCTGACATGGTAATATATGTCGGGATTTAAAAACCAAATTTCAAATCAATGCAACAGACTATTTCTATATTTTCTCCGTCAAAAATTTGCAAAAAACTTCACCACAAAAACACAAATTGAAGATAATTCACTGAAAGTTTTAAACAAGTGACCTAGCATCCCATAAAGCTCTTTTGTGTTGTGTAGAGAATAACTTTTTGTGACATATTGATGAAGGAGGAAATCTTTGACAGCCCACTTCAGGTTGGCCTGACCAAAATGGCAAAAATAGCTGCAAGAAATTCAATATGTACGGTAATTGAAGATTCAAATGTGTACAATACATGCACCATTTATGCTGTTTATCACGTAGTTGTATGGAGGCAGCTATAATTCGGCAGTTATTAATGCTAATAAGTATAACTTTGGACCAAAATAAATGTTATGCCAACTTTGATCAAATAAATCCAAGTATATATCCCTAATTAGGAAAGTTCATTAAATACACAAATTAGAAATTGGCTGAAGCAAAAATGCTTAATGCCTTTCAATAATGTTAGCCAACATAATAGTATCTTTAATGTACATAGCAGGTTTCATCAATTTTGGTCATGTAAATTCAAATATATATCCCTAATTTCAAAAAATTCATTAAATATGCAAATTTGGCTACCTCCTGCTTCGTAAAAGAGGCGCGTGGTTTACGACGATGAGACAGTATGGCTTCATGAAATCACGGTTACGCTGTCATCTAATAGTGGTTGAAATGATAGTGTAGTAATATATTAGTAAAAGTGAAGGTGTTACTATTCGTTTTTTCAAAGGGGAGTTTGTTTGTTGAACTCGCCTTGCCTTGCTGTGAGGTACCTGGGGATCTTCAGTGTATTGACCACACGAGACGTTCAGAGTTAGTTGGTACTACATAGACTTTATTTCTCTGTAGACAAGCCTGACAATTGCCATCGCCCAAGATACGCTTCTCCCATAGTCTAAATGTCTTGGGTCCGCTGTGTTCTTCTCTCTCTCAAGCAACTATCTCCAAACAACTATCTTCGTTTTATTGTTTTAAAACGGGATTTTAAACCTTAGCTTTAAGGCGTGGCTTTGATCATACTACAGACATGAATTAAAGATAAAATGATACATGCAATCATAAACATCAATCCAGGTCTTGATCTTAAATTGACATGTTACCATTAATATGCAAACGTAATTGACTACCTGCATGATTCTTAAAATAATTCAAATATATTCTTTTCATCCAGACTCTCGTAAACATCCGCGGAAAACGTAATTACCGTTATTATGTGTTTGTCTCAAATATAGTTTGTCTGCATATCGACTTATCATTGTTCTTTTAATTAACCATTTTTACTGGTATCAATGACGGCTAGGTTCATTGCGAATAAAACAGAAATGTTTTTTCAGGATCTGTCATTGCAAGAAAAAAATTTGTACGATGAATTTCAATCACAGTTTTGTATCACCAATGCCTGCAAAAACATCTTAGGAAGATATTTTATATCTTAGCGGTGGCGCTCCTTCTGATCCTTCTGAGTTCATTTCCTTCATGCCGTGATAGCAGTACTGGGAGCCGGAAGAAAATATCAATTCCAATATGTTACAGAATGTAGTATACAAACTACTGTGATAAAGGTCCCAGTGAATTGACGGAGGCTGTCATCTAATAGTGGTTGAAATGATAGCGTAGTAATATATTAGTAAAAGTGAAGGTGTTACTATTCGTTTTTTCAAAGGGGAGTTTGTTTGTTGAACTCGCCTTGCCTTGCTGTGAGGTACCTGGGGATCTTCAGTGTATTGACCACACGAGACGTTCAGAGTTAGTTGGTACTACATAGACTTTATTTCTCTGTAGACAAGCCTGACAATTGCCATCGCCCAAGATACGCTTCTCCCATAGTCTAAATGTCTTGGGTCCGCTGTGTTCTTCTCTCTCTCAAGCAACTATCTCCAAACAACTATCTTCGTTTTATTGTTTTAAAACGGGATTTTAAACGTTATCTTTAAGGCGTGGCTTTGATCATACTATAGACATGAATTAAAGATAAAATGATACATGCAATCATAAACATCAATCCAGGTCTTGATCTTAAATTGACATGTTACCATTAATATGCAAACGTAATTGACTACCTGCATGATTCTTAAAATAATTCCAATATATTCTTTTCATCCAGACTCTCGTAAACATCCGCGGAAAACGTAATTACCGTTATTATGCGTTTGTCTCAAATATAGTTTGTCTGCATATCGACTTATCATTGTTACTGGTATCAATGACGGCTAGGTTCATTGCGAATAAAACAGAAATGTTTTTTCAGGATCTGTCATTGCAAGAAAAAAATTTTGTACGATGAATTTCAATCACAGTTTTGTATCACCAATGCCTGCAAAAACATAGGAAGATATTTTATATCTTAGCGGTGGCGCTCCAACAGAAAATAGGGAGAATCAGATTTCCCAGTGTGCTGATTTCAGAACATTGGCAACAGTAATTGAGTTTATTTACCTCTGTCTTCTTGGACGATTTTTTCTGAAGCTATTACAGGATAATGTTATTTTTTTCCTTCACCTGCCGACAATTTTTTCTTCAAAAATTACCCATCCCCCCTCCCTTGAATCAAATGGATCTCCCTTACCTTGACTTTTCGTCTGAAAAGTGCACATAGTTTTTTTTTCTCCTGGCCAAAATATGGGTGCCCCCATCAAACGACTGTGCTCGAACACGCCTGCTCTCCCAAGTTTGCCAAGTATTGCCCAGTATTTTTGACAAACTCGCCTTGTTTTCACTGCAATATGACTATTCCTTCCACTATAACTCCACTCAATTAATACCTTCGTAACGATACGACACTATATTGAAACTATGACAACTGTCAAGTTTGCATGCCTACGAAGCATGTTTTCGCGTAATTTGCTCAAGATTTCCTTTCATTGTTTTTCAAGCCAATATCTTTCGCAGGGCTGATATGCAGGTACCCACGAAGGATTTTCGATGTACAAACATACTGCTTATGGAACATAACAAGATAACGCCGCTACAAGCGGCGAAGATCCAAGTAGTGTAAGTCTTATTTGAATATAAAAGGTCAATGCCCTGGCATCGGCGAAGCCATCGAGCATGGAGTTCCTACCTCCGGGCATTGGGGTACCTAATGAACGGAAAATAAAGCCACGGGTACCGAAAATCACTCGTCAGTGAATATCTCCTTGAATTGCATTGCTGCGGGAAACCAACGAAACGTGGTACGAAAAAACCTACTTGTGCGTCTAACACCCGGTTGCATTGTGCGAAGATTGCTGTTAATAGTAATAGTGCAGTAAATTAAACTTATTCCTTACTTGTCAGAGTAGACGAAATTTCCATGAGAGAGAGAGAGAGAGAGAGAGAGAGAGAGAGAGAGAGAGAGAGAGAGAGAGAGAGAGAGAGAGAGAGAGAGATCATAGTCTACAAATTACTGTCTCTACGGTTGTTTTCCCACTACGGTTTATACAGTTTATCTCAGTGGCCCTGTTGTGACAGAGCACATATCATCAAAAGCGAAAATCTCATCAGATAATTGCAACGGTGGTTATGCCCACAAACACAGACCTGAAAAGGGATTGCTAGCGTAAAGACAGTGCTTTTATCGTTTTTTTTCAAAATGATTTAAAAATTAATCTCTTTACAGGGTCTCCTTGAAATTAAATTTTCGTCCTCGATCTAATACATAGGATTAAATGTGGTCTTACAATGGGCGTTATTTTTACGTCCATGGACCAAAATATCTCTCTGAAGAGTCTAAACATTTCAGCGATACAAACAGATTTGTTTCTTATTATGCGCTTTGTTATTTTCTTGTACCCTGTGCAATTGACAACAAACACATTCAAAGGCGGTAGAGGTCGTGACATTTAACATTCAAAAAAGGTGTCTGCAACAATGGCAATGGTGTGAACGTGGCCGATCATCGGAGCACGCCGTTCACTGACCAACCCTCACCCCCGCCCCCACCCCCGGCGCTCCTATATTGCTGTTGTATTGCATAGCGAGTTTGGTCATCAATACAATGTTTGCAAAAATTCAAAAGGTCTGCAGTGTAATAAACAGATTCCAAATTCTAATTCCTAGCTTGCCATGTGCAATCATGGACTTCCAAAAACGACGTCCTTGGTGCAATAGACACATGAATATATCTCAGATGGGATGACACAAAGGTCATGACATTTAACATTTAACCAGATATGAACTGAAAATGCTCACGTGTTTAATTATATGTTGCAGTTATGTGTAAATTTGAACCTTTGCCACACGTTTGCAACTTCATTTAAAGTGTTATGATCAACATAATGAATAATATTCACCACAGATTAATTTTAAATCCAAGTATATATCCCAAATCAGGAAAGTTCATTAAAATATGCAAATTAGGAATTGACTGAAATGTTCTCATTAAATATGCAAATTATGAATAGGCTGAAGTAAAATTGTTAAATGACTTTCAATAATGTCCTATCATAGTATCTTTAAGTACAAAGCAGTTCGTCAACTTTGGTCTAGTCAAGACAGATAAATATCCTTAATTAGGAAAAATCATTAAATTAGCAAATACGGAATCAGCTAAAGTGCTGTATCATAGTATCTTTAATGTACATAGCAAGTTTTGTCAAATTTGGTCCAGTCAATACAGATAAATATCCCTAATTAGGAAAGTTCATCATATATGCAAATTAGGAATTGGCTGAAGTAAAAAAGTTTCATGACTTTTAATAATGTTGTTTTACAGTATCTTCAATATATGTTGCAAGATTCATCAACTTCGGTCGAATCAATTCAGATATATATCCCTAATTAGTGAAGTTCATTGAATATGGAAATAAGTATTTGGCTGAAGTGAAAATGCTTAATGACTTTCAACAATGTTATATCATAGTATCTTCAATGTACATAGCAAGTTTCATCAATTTTGGTCATGTCAATTCAAATAAATATCCCTAATTTCAAAAGTTCATTAAATATGCAAATTAAGAGTTTGATGAAGTAAAAATGCTTAACGACTTTCAATAATGTTTAATCATAGTATCTTCAATATACATACCGAGTTTTGTCAATTTTGATCAAGTCAAATCAGATATATATCCCTAATTAGGAAAGTTCATTACATATGCAAATTATACATTATCTTTTATGTCACCCCTTAATCTCTTTCACAGCTGATATATCTTGGTAAGATCAACATTTGTAGCAAATCTCATCAAATTGTGTGCAGTCGTTGTCAATATATATCCGTTTTTTTCTAAAATCATTAATTATGCAAATGAGCAAAAAGTGAGCAAGCCACACCTACCAAAAACTAATCAGTTCTTGCCATTTGCAAACTGAATCTATGTACCAGATTTGATTATGATCTGATGAGCTGTTTTTGAGATATTGAGCACACAGACAGACAGACAGACAGACAGACAGACAGACAGACAGACGGACAGACAGACAGACAGACAGACAGACAGACATCGCTGCGACATATGCTCACGTGTGTCAACACGTAAGCAAAAAAAGGTACGCACAACAATAGCAATGGCTTGAGTAAACGCTCCCAAGATTATCGCCCCATTACGTTCGCCTATCTATTGTCTCATCAAGCGCGTTGTTGTCTGATTGGTCAATTTATTCACAGGGTAAACATTTCTTGGGATCCACCTATATTTAGCGTCAGCTCCGCCCATTTGGGCATGAATAAATTACAGACCCTACTTAAGGCTTACCATTCACAGCACCAGGTAGTTCCACTCTCAGACTTGTCTCTCTCAACGGTATCTCCTTCACGGTCTTCAGTTTGCAGGTTGGTACCAGCCCTGAAAAGGGCGATTTCTGAATCCTTTGGTGGAAGTTTCATATCGTAATTTTTTGTTCTCATCAAAAACGATTTTCTCTGCATCTTATGACAAATCTAGTGTCAGAAACATACGAAGCTCTTTGTTCATTGACAAGAAAAATTGAGAAATTTAGTCTGTAGCAACTCTTTATAAATTTTAATAACATTATAATCTCTTTTGAATTTCAGATTTGCTACGGCAATATTTCAATATGGCTACAAAAACAGGTAAGTTCACGATACTTAACATAACTTGGGTTTCTAAACGACTTCGCTAAACTTGTCTCGTGTACTTGCAACTCGAAGCTCAGTTCACCATTGAGACTCACAGTACCGTGTCTGTGATAGCAGGGTCCGTGTCGAGGGACCGTGGTGACAGAAACCGAATCAAAGCAAGTGGCGACACTGGGAGATCGATTGAATGGATGAAAGCAAATATCATTCAATTGCATTGGAAACTTTCAGTTTCTCACTCTGCCGTCCTCTGTTCCTCGACAGATTACGAGTACATCGTCATCGGTGCCGGTCCAGCCGGTGTGCAGATCTCCTACAACATGAAGCGACTGAACATGGATTACTTGGTGGTCGAGAGAGCCGACGGCCCGGGATCTTTCTTCCGCAAATATCCTCGTCACCGCACGCTGATCTCTATCAACAAGAAATACAACGTGTTTCCAGAAGCCGAGTTTAATCTCCGCCACGACTGGAATTCACTGGTGAACGATGAAGTCGATGATCCTCTTCTATTTACCGATTACACCGAGGAACTTTTCCCCGATGCCGGGCTTCTTGTCAAGTAAGCGCACTTACTTTATTTTCTTCGCTGCTAAAGGCAATGCATACATCGATGAATTGATGCATAGAAAGTGGAGCGGTTCCTTTTCTAGGGCCTCTCCCGTCGGAACCCGAGAAGACGTCGTAGACTAGGCGGTTCCGCTCCACTATCTATGGAGGGGAAGAGCCTCTCTGACTGGTTAACTTCACTCAGTTACCTGAGTTCCTCGGCGTCTTCTGACACCGCCCCTCCCTGAGAGAGGAGCTTTAGAGATCTAACGTGAAGAAATTTCATAAAAGAACACGGTGCCTTTTCAATGATCTGCATGAATTCATGCCGCCGATTCTGCTCGTAAAGTCAACACTTCAGGTCAATTTCTGTACACATGCATACAAATATCACCCCTTTTCGCCAATTATTGATCTTTTTTCATAGATTTTGTTTGTAGTGCTAAATTCTGTTTGTTGGTGATGACACTTTGAATATCGTAATGCAGCATTATGACCCCTTAGAGATATCAGTATCGTTTGTAAAATATAATCCTAACCACAATTGCCCTCCTTCCTATAGCTAAGTCCTGACAAATTTGGCAATTCTCTCTGATACACAGGTACATTGAAGATTTCTGCGACAAATACAAGATGAACATCAGGTACAACACCAACATCGTCAACGTGCACAGGGAAGACATGGACGACGGACACAAGTCTAAGTCCAAGTTCACCCTGACAGACGAAAAGGGCAACACCCTCACATGCCGTGTGTTGATGGTTGGGACCGGTCCAATTCTGCCACACAATCCAATGATTGAAGGGGTCGAGATCATGGACTCATACCAGGAGCATTCTTTGGATCTAGAGGAATACAAGAACAAGAAAGTTTGCATCCTCGGAGGTGGAAACAGTGCCTTTGAGGTGAGTAGCGCGCCATCTAGCGACTACTTATGAGTTCTCAGTCTGCGATGGTTGACTTTTCTCAATTCGCACAGAAAGTAAAAAAGTTACGTATTTCGGAGTGATAGCTTTCAATCATTAACATATTTGATTTAACATTTCTTATTTTTGTTCATCCTAAACGTTGCAGGTTGCTGACCATCTCGCAGGCTCCGCCGGTCTGATTCACATGTTCAACAGACATCCCGTCAAGTTCGCCTGGGACACTCACTTTGTGGGCCATCTCCGAGCCGTCAACAACAACGTTCTCGACATGTACCATCTGAAATCTCTCCACGCCCTGCGCAAATGTGAAGCTACGCGAGTCTGGAAGACGGACGACGGTAAATTCAGCATCGAGTACGACATGCACCTCCCCAACTGGGATCCCCCAGGCACTGGCCACTTCGTCACCAGTGGATACGACAAGATCATCTCCTGCACCGGATGGAAGTTCATCAATGTCGGAATGTTCGATGATACCTGCACACCAGGTAAGATTCGGTAAAATAGACTAGACTTGAGAGGTTAAAATAAAACCAATGGTAAAAAACCTGTACCCAGGCTATTTCTTAATTACACTTTCCAACGGCGAGAAATATGAAGTGATACCAAGTGGCCAGATACAATTGTGACATTACGATAAACGAAAACGTTTTTTTTATGAGCGGAATCGTTTCACAGACGACACTTTGATGCAATCAACGTTATTACTAGCTATATAGTTTCGGTTCGATAGTGCTAGGCTGATACTGTAATCAATGTGACATCACTTTTGACAAATGATCGACATGTCGACAATCAAGACACTAAATCTCGCCATTTCTCGGTATTTCTCGGATAACGCAAGCATGTAGACTCAACTCTTCCCGCCTTCTCTCAATCAGAAACACACACCGAAGGCAAGTATCCTGTCATCGACGCCCATTGGCAGACCACCGTCAAGGATCTTTACATCATTGGCACAGCCATGCAGGCACGTGACAGACGAGCGGCTTCCGGTTTCATCCACGGCTTCCGCTACAATGTGCGCTCGCTCGCCAATATGCTGAACTTCACATATGATGGAAATGAACTGCCAAGAAAAGTGTTCAGTCCTATAGACCAGGAGGAAGTCTGCACCCGGGCCATAAGTAAGAAAATTCGTTCTATAAATCCCACTTTAATATTGTCAAACTACTCGTCACGATCGCTATATTTCACCATTTTCTCGGAAGTTGATACAACGTACACATGTCCACGTTTTTCAGCATGGATTTTTAGGAATTTTGTACAAGTTTCGCCTGAAAAAAACCATACTAACCTACCATCCCCCACTCTCTCCTTATCTCAGAGCACGTCAGCGTAGTGTCTGCCCTCTACCAGATGGGACAGGGATTCCTGTGTGACGTCATCCTCGTCAAAAAGGACGAAGACAAGGTAGAATACATCCGGGAAGTTCCCCAAGCCTGGGTGACAGAGGAAGACTGGTTCAAGAAGACAAAACTAGCAATCATTTGCACCATAGAAGATACCATTGCCAAGTAAGTATTCCCTATATATTATAATAGCATGAAAAACACTTGTATTTGGTCCTTCGGTGAAAGATCTTTTTTAAACGAATACTTCTTCGGTTAAAGGGATGCAGTCGTTGGAACTGCGCTCAAAGGTCGTAGGGGACCCATACGACCAATGTAAACACTGTATCCAAGGTACAAAATATGCCTATCATAATCTACATCGTATAATTTAAATATTGCAGCTATGATGATGAGATACATCAATCGTGCAAGAAATATATTGTTTATGAGCAAGAAACTCGCACAGGCGCAGTTCCGACGACGGTTTCCCTTTAAGTACTTGGTCTCAAACATTTTTACAGCCCAGTTGTCTGTGAGACAAATGTCGTAATACACGTATCATTTCATTTACGTTGCAGATACCCAGAGTTGAAGGCCACGGAGTTCTTCACTCCAGGCGACGCCAACGTCTCCAACTGCAAGTGCTCGGCATTCCCACAAGCCGTGTACAGGGTCTTCAAGGAAGGCGAGATGGTGGAGGAACTCTACATCGGTGGATCGCTGGTCGTCCGTGCAGACACACGAAACTTCGAACGCGACACGAACCCCGAACGATACGTCAACAAACTGAAGAACTTGTTCCACCGTCATGTAAGTACCGATGATTTTTTTGCCGAATTCTCTCTCAAAAGTGTACCAAAATCCTCAAGACCCCTGTAGTTCGCGACAAATTGACAGCTTTGATTTTAAAATTTCTTGCTTTAGAACATTAAAAATTTGAGACTGGCATACTGCTTGTGGCCAGACCTGTCTTTCCGCCTCGCTTGCAACAAGGAAACAATACAAGTCACATAAGTTCAGGACATATAGTAGCAACTTAGAAAACCGCCTCATATTAAGACAGTTGTCTATGTAAGCTTTTGATCCAATTTTTCCAATCTAATACTGACTTTCCTTTTCCTGTGTTTAATTTTGAAAAATAATCTAGTATCTGATCTAAAACAAACAAAGGGGTTTCCTCTGGTGAAGAATGCCTATATATAGAGACAATTCACATAAATTGTAGATATTTTTGCTTTTTAAATATATTTTACTTAACACAATGACACATATTTCATTTTCCCGCGTACAGACTGGCATCGGCAAGGACGGTTTCTACGAACAGCTGTTCTCAAAGGAAATGTGGCCCAAAGTGTATCGTCCATGGACCCAGGAGGAAATCGACGCACAGACCAAGGTCGAAATGGACAAGCTGAAGAAGGCCAGCGACTACGAATGCAGTGTGTCCATACTCAGACCCAAAATTGACATCGCCGATATGTAATAATAATAATAATATTTTTATTGCTTGCTTGTAAATATAGGATTTACATCACATTTGTGGCAATAAAAGTGTGATACAAAAATATTAAGTTAAAATTTTCTTCAATAGAGATAAAGTATTACAGTATAATAATAGTAGCTAATAATAAATATAACTACTAGTAGGTATTTCTTTGTTTATATAAGGTAAAAATATAATCTACAAGTTGTTCATTAAAAGATAACTCTTGTTTTGTTAGTAGAGAAATAAGCTGATTTTCAGTATCGTCGTTTGGAAAATTGATTTTACTGAAAAAGTTCTTTCTTTGGACTTTGTATTTCTGACAGACTAATAAAAAGTGTGTTTCATCTTCAATACTGTTGGTGTTACACTGATTGCAGTATCTTTCAGTAATTGGGGTTTTTGGAACAGTGTGTCTCCCTTTTTCAATTGCTAGATCATGATTGCTAATGCGAAGTTTGGTGAGTAATTTTCTTTTCTCACCTTGTAACTGTGTTAAGCATGTTAAGTAGGGTTCTAATCTAAAATTACGTTTTATTTTGGCATACATTCTTAGTTTACTATTTTCATCAGTGATCAAATTTTTCCAAAAGACTTCATAATTGTTTGTTAAATTTGTTTTCATTAATCCAGTTATAACTTTGTGGTGTTTAAGTGATGGAGCTTTATCAAGGAGAAAGTCCATTCCATTGTCTTTAATTAAAGCACTTAAACAGTTAAACCAGGATCTATTGTTAGTGTTGTTTACCATTTGCTCCAGAAAAGCTTCTTTAGCAAGATTACAATGTGGCAGTTGTACGATATGAAGCCAGTGTTTAACAATATTAAGTTTGATCTCAAGTAGAAGTGGGAATTGTCCTAGTTCACCCCTCACAGCGGCATTACAAGCTTGTCTATTACACTGTAAAATGTTCTTACACAATTTTAGGTGAGTTTTTTCAATTGCTGATTTATCCCACTTCTTGTAATCCATGAAATCTTGTCCCCAAATCTCTGAGCCATACAGTAAAACAGGTTTAATGAAAACATTGAATAGATGTAGTGAAAATTTTATCTTTTTGTTGTGCAATAAAACCCTTTTTAAACTATACAAAGATTTTGCTGCTTTATCAGCCAAATTTGTAATTGTGTCACTAAAACTACCATTTGATTTAATTGTCAGTCCTAAGTATGTATAGCTCTTAACAGATTTGATGCATGTACTACCATAGTTAAATAAGTGTTTATCTACCAAAGGAGATTTACTAAAATTAATTGCTTGGGTTTTCTGTAAATTAACATCAAGTTTCCAATTGGAGCAAAATGTGTGTAGTGTATTTAACTCCCTCTGCAAACCTTCTTTTGAAGTAGAGATTAAGACTAGGTCAACAGCGTAAAATAATGAGTTAACTGGGGTATTATTCAACACTGGTGGTTGAGTATTTACTTTGTCTAGATTTGTTTTCAAGTCATTGACATATAAATTGAACAGACTAGGACTTAGAACACAGCCCTGTTTTACTCCTTTTTCAACTTTCAGGCTGGGCGAGATAAAATTATTTGTTTTGATGTGTATTTTTGTGTTGGTGTACATGTGTTTTATAAGTCTGTAAATAAATTGTGAACTCTGACCTTCCTATGACGACACCATAACAAACACAATTGTCGTTTGAGACGAGAACTCTCTTACGCCGAACGAGAACAATGCACTCATGGACGACCGTTTTCTCCCATGTTCGTAAACAGCAGGAATGTAAATTTAAGGATAATACCGCTGGATGAGAGAGTGACAATAACATCTGAAAACGGTTACGTTGCTAAGTTGAAAAGTTGCAGACTATTTTTCCAATCAGCCGATCACAGTATCTGTCTGTAATTCCAATGCATCGATGACGACTTATTTCTTTTAAGAAATAAAACACACTTTAACATTCAATAATCTGTTGTTCTAATCTCATCACTGAACATGTGTACACAAAGTTATGGTATAATTTTATTTGGGGGAAGAGTCCCCCTTTTTTAAAACTTAAATTATTCTAACAAAGTGGCAAACGAAACAAATCTACGTCACTATGAATGTTTCGAGCGAACGAACAAAATTGCTAAGGAACTAATCCGCAAAAATTGGTCATTTATCTAGAAAGCACAGCAAGTAAAATATCAAAATCATATCATTCTATGAAAGCGCTCGGGACATATCTTTATCATATCCTTCAAGTCTTACGACTCTTGAAATTTCGAAGTAGTCAGCAGTTTTCGGATAGCCCATCTCCATGCGTGTGCTCTCTGAATGCTGCCCTCTACGGAACACGTTAACAACTCGCAAATTGTACAGTGACATTGTATTATTGTATCATTCGCCCAGTAATGACTCATCATCTTCTTCTTCTCTGTCTGTCTGTCTGTCTCTGTCTGTCTGTCTGTCTGTCTGTCTGTCTGTCTGTCTGTCTGTCTGTCTCTGTCTCTCTGTCTCTGTCTGTCTGTCTGTCTGTCTGTCTCTGTCTCTGTGTCTCTGTCTGTCTGTCTGTCTGTCTGTCTGTCTGTCTGTCTGTCTGTCTGTCTGTCTCTCTCTCTCTCTCTCTCTCTCTCTCTCTCTCTCTCTCTCTCTCTCTCTCTCTCTCTCTCTCTCTCTCTCTCTCTCTCTCTCTCTCTCTCTCTGACTGTACTTCAGTGTACATCATCACGACGTATAAAAACGAACCAGTACTAAAATTTGCCAGACTACCTATCTCAATACGGAGCTGTGTAATTTTTTCCTCGCATCGGTCGAAGGGTCGTCGTTTTACCTCAGTCCACCCACTGCAAGTCAGACTGGAAACGCCACTGATGTCTTTTACGACAGTTACCACCTTTGTTTACGCTGTTCATGCTATTTACGCATCTACTTCAAAACACCTTGTTTTCCATGGCGTTGATATGGCATTTCGTAAAACTGGCGATTGTGTTACCTTCAACAGACTTCAATTGTCTCAAAGGGGCAGTGTTCAATCTCTGTTTCTGGTATCAGCGGTTGTTGACATTGGCTGTTTTAATATGCGATTTTAGTCCTTTTGTTCTCCTTTGAAAATTGTGCATAGTTAGTCAATTTTCTCAGAGCTAGAGCTGCTAAAAGAGCTGCCCCTCCCATTCTTCAGCCAAGGCTTCTTGCCTGAAGAGGAACATAAGGTGAAGAGGACATAAGTGCATGAAAGGATACTTTCTCTCCATTTTGAAAACTATGGATCACAAATTTACCCGACTTTAGCAGGTCGTTTGCATCTCCATGATGACAAAACTTGGGTTGATAAATTCTTAGACCAATCCATATCAGGCCATGGTGCCCTCAACAACACGCCTTGTCCATGCAGTGGGAGTAATTCACATCTTAAACAATGGTCGTATCTAGACCGGTGATCGGGGATTTGTGTTTGCACAAATTAAAAAAACGGAATGGTAATTTACAACAAACTAGCAGAAACGAGGAGAATAAAACGTGATAAAACTATCATGCGTTATACCTTCTTAGCATTACGCATGCTCATTCCTTTTACTTTTCATAAAACCATCTCGATCTTATGACTGAAGGGAACACATTATATCACTGACCTCATTGATAGAACCAGACACTGTTTCCGATCGCAGTGTTGCGACCAGGAATTTTAGATCAGGGGACACTGTGTCCCACTACCATTAATTTTGGGGACATTTAGAACATTATGGGGACAACAAGCAGTTGTCAATCAAGTTGTCAAATTCAAGCTACGGGGACCGCGTCGCTATGCTTGAATTTCAGGCAATTGAAGCAGTATACCGTATCTGCCACCAATCAGAGTTCAGACAGACTACAGTCAAGGAAATTATGATATCAAGTGTAGCGTTTTACTTTCTTTTAATCATATAGCTAGCTCCGAAAGTATGTAAGTGTAAGCCTAAAAATAATTATTCAAAACAAAGATCATCGTCAGTAACAGATATTACTTGTAGACTACACCCATCACGAGTGCGCCCGAGGTGACCCACAGTGCACGAGAATGCGGGACAACGGGTTCCGTTTTGGCACCGTCCCTCCACCCACCGGTCTGGAAACAGCTCCTGTTTCTTTGTTCCGATGCGCGTTACGGGTAAACATATCAATTACAAAAAATCCGTGAATCTCTGACACCTTAAAGGTGACAAGTACGTGAATTTGCATGAAAAATATGCTAATTGTAACCAAAATGACCAGAATACACTGCGCTATTCCTCTATTGGAGGGACGGTGGTTTTGGGGACATCGTCACAAGGTCGCGTCCTGGCGGCAACACTGCGATCGTTCGGTTTTTAATTGACAGGGCCTGCTTCGATTGAGGCGAAAGTTAAAGTGAATAACAACCACATTTTAGGGGGGAGGGGAGGACATGAGTATCCTCGCTTCCCTAGTTCGAACTTGTCATTCGTCATAGATTACATACGGCGTATCTCAGGCAAATACTTCATACTTTTGTCAAAAGTAGGTACCTTTTTTGTCATGAGATGAATTTGGTTTACGGAACTGTACGAATCAAGAATTTGCTTCACGTACTGTGGCGTTTTTACACCTTGCAATGCGTTCTTCAGATAGATTCTAATAGTATGTGACCTTGACCTTTCGGGAATATTGACAGGGCGGAGAGGGATACCTGTGAGCGAGAGGAACGACTGAAATTCAGCCAGCGTGCGTTGTGCATGATAAAACGACTTCAACACAAACGCTGTGATTATCACATATGGCTGTGAAATATGGGAACATGAAATTAATGACAAGTGTAACTTTCTCAATGATGTTAGTATATCTTATTATAGATTTATCCTAGGAGTCTCTAAACATGCACCGTCTGATGGTGTTGTTGGAGAGCTGGGTAGATATCCAATTCACTTTATGGTGATAAAACACATGCTCAAATACTGGCATCGAGATCTGCTTATACATCCAGGTTGAATTCAGATTGGTATAATTATATACAAAGCATATTGAACTCTCACAGTGGGAGCGATATATGTCTTGTGTTTGCAATATTAATTCCACAGTTAATAATGTATATGATAGTT